>NW_026652284.1:57207142-57638579 GCF_009828535.3 Hylobates moloch
TATATAGCAAATATATACGTTACGCGTATTTATATAGCAAATATATATGTTACGCGTATTTATATAGCAAATATCTATGTTATATATTTATATAACAAATATCTATGTTATATATATTTATATAACAAATATATGTTATATATTTATATAACAAATATGTTATGTATATTTATATAACAAATACATGTTATCTATATTTATGTAACAAATACATGTTATCTATATTTATATAACAAATATATGTTATCTATATTTATATAACAAATATATGTTTATATATTTATATAACAAATATATATAGTTTATATATTTATATAACAAATATCTATATGTTTATATATTTATATAACAAATATCTATGTTATCTATATTTATATAACAAATATATGCTATCTATATTTATATAACAAATATCTATGTTATACATATTTATATAACAAATATCTATGTTATACATATTTATATAACAAATATCTATGTTATATATATTTATATAACAAATTGTTATATATATTTATATAACAAATATCTATGTTACATATATTTATATAACAAATATCTATGTTACATATATTTATATAACAAATTGTTATATATATTTATATAACAAATTGTTCTATATATTTATATAACAAATATCTATGTTATCTATATTTATATAACAAATATCTATGTTATCTATATTTCTATAACAAATATCTATGTTATCTATATTTCTATAATAAATATCTATGTTATCTATATTTCTATAACAAATATCTATGTTATCTATATTTCTATAACAAATATCTATGTTATATATATTTCTATAACAAATCTATGTTATATATATTTCTATAACAAATATCTGTTATATATATTTATATAACTGTTCCTTACGTACATTAGCCATGCCCTTTCAAGACAGTTAGATTTACTCTCTTCCATCTTAGCACCTACACTACAGAGGCCTGTTCTTTCTTTCACATTGGAATCTCTTTCTTAGACCCTGAACCCAGAAAAGTAGCCACAATGTAGTGCATATTATAATGCTGTTGGCTAAGATAATCTTGACAGTAAAGAAAACTCTTTGTATCATTAAAATAGAATAATTAATACCTCAATATGAATGAGACAAGTATTTTAGAAAACTTTTCTAGGAAATCCTAACAGCTTTGTTCCATAAACATAGGTGAGGACTTGTCCTACATACAATGAAAGTAGTTTACAAAAGTGGCCCCTTCTAAGAATATGAAAATCTTCTGTCCTGAGTAGGAATTTTAACTTCAGAGATATCAACAAATAAGAAATAAAAGGATTAATTCTCAGGATGCCCTGTTATATATAGAAAATATATGGAATAACATATCCTACTATATCATATCAACCACAGAAACAGAAACAATAGGAGACTATATATATATATATATGTTTGTTTATGTGTGCATGTGTGTATGTGTGTGCATATATATATATAAAATATATATTATCCTATACATTATTATTACTATTTTAAGGAACTGGTTTATGTATTTGACAGCGCTGGAAAATCTGAAATCTGTAGGGCAGGCAGACTGAAACTCAGGCAGGAGTTAATGCTGCAATTTTGATGCAGGTTGTCTTTTTCCCTGGGAAAACTGTTTTTGCTAGTAAGGCTTTCAACTGATTGACTGAGGCCCCACCCAGATTGTTGAGTGTAATCTCCTTTACTTAATGTCAACAAATTATAGATATTAATCACACTATGAAGTGACTTGTCAGAGCACTTAGATTAGCGTTTGAATAAATAACTGGGTACTATAGCTTAGCCAAGTTGACACATAAAATTAACCATCACAGTCTACCCCTTGTCAACTTGGGGTGACATCTCCTTAAAACATACGTAATCTTTAAATAAAGACAATAACAAGGTCTTACTTCTACCTAATATAAAATAACTATCATGCATGTAGCCAAGAACACTAGCCCTTTTTCCAGGATAGGATGCAAAATCCTTGGGTGATATTTGCCCTTTTCCTTGATATCTTATAACCTTTAAAATATGGCATAAAATTAACTATTATGCATTGATTTTATGTTATATGATAATGAGATAATAGAGAAGAAGGCAAAGATATCTGACATATACATATGTGTAGGTATATATATATATACACACAAGCACACGTAAAAGTTCATAACAAAATAAGGAATAAATACTCAGAACAATAAGAGTCATCAGTTCTGCAACTCATTATGTGGTCATACTTGTATTTATAACTGCCTTCATCTACGGCTTATTCCATATTTCCTTTGCCCTTCACAAACACCTCAGCTGGTGGTGGTCCTTTGCCTGGTAGGGTGACCCACACATTCCTTTCTCAAGGATCTTACTAGTCCTACCTAAGTTGGGTTGGTATGGTTGTCTACTGACTTTAATCACATGGCATGGCAGTATAAAGACATGCCCTGAGGGATCTCCTGTATTCTTTACTCCCATTGTATAGCAGCAGCTCAATTCCTCTAGTAATCAGGATCAATCACTCCAGCCAGCATCTCCTTTCTTGACCTGTTGATTTAGAAGCATGAGGAGCCCAAAGTGGCCAGGTGGTGGTCTTAATTTCCAGTTTATATAGTCATTGTTGTGTCTTCCAGTGGAAACATTCTAGGTTCTCTAGACCAGCTCCTATGGACTGAATGTTTGTATTCTGCATATTCATATGTTGACATTGAATTCCCAATGTGAGGGTATTTGGAGGTAGGGCCTTTGAGAGATGATCAGGTCATGAGGGCTTTGATTAGTGTTATTATTAAAGAGACCTCAGAGACCTTTTTCACCCCTTCCAGCATGTAAGAGCCCAGTGAGAAGATGTCATCTATGAAGCAGAAATCAGGCCCCTACCAGACACCAAATATGCCCACACCTTGATTTTGGACTTCCCAGCCTCCTAAACTGAGAGAAATAAATTTATGTTGTTTATAAGCCATTTTATGGTATTTTGTTATAGTAACTTGAATGGACTAAGATACCAGCCTAGCATAAGGTTGTGAGGACAGGAAGCAAGTATTTTGCTAGTGAATTACTGAGGGTAATGGTGATTGGTGCCATTCCCATTTCTACCCTTTGATTTCTCGCTGGTGGATGCTGGCTAGGGGAGAAACAGTGGCTTATATTGGACATTGATTTAGAACATATACAGCTTTCTGTGCTACAAGGTGTTACCACCTAGCTTGTGCTATAACTGGGTCTTTAAAGGCCTTTCCACCATTCTATCAAGTCAGTTGCTTCAAAATGATGGAGTGCATGACGAGACCAGTGAATTTCATGACCATGGGCCCATTGTCCCACTTCATCTGCTATGAAGTGAGCTCCTTGATCAAGAGTAATGCTGTGTGAAACACCATGATGGAGAATAAAGCATTCTGTAAGTCCATGGATGGTAGTTTTGGCAAAAGATTTGTGTGTAGGAAAGGCAAATTCATTTCCAGAGAAAGTGTCCAGAATATTAACACATTCACCTTATACACACATTCATCCTCCATGCTGGGATAACAAGTTGACCTGCACAACGAAATCATATTGTCCACGGAGGGCAGATGAAGAGCTATTACTGTATGATGAGTAGTGTTGACTGTGGGAACTTTGAATGAACAGATTCCCTTTGATATGTAGTAGGAACATATTTCTGTAACTTATACTGCTGAGAAAAAGTACATTACAGAAGAATTATTGTTTTTTATCTGGAAACTATATTCCATTACTTTAAAATTAACTGCAGAGTGAAATAGAAATATTCCAGTGTGCAAGAAAGACCAAACTTAGAAAAATGCCTTAATGAAAATAAAGGTTTATGCCCAGGCCTATCTCTCATTTCAGTGTATGCTCAGACAAATTACTTTTATTGAAATGTTTATGGAACATTTCAATCCTCATTTGAAAATAAGGATAATAGCTATTCTGTGTGTTTTCCCCTATTTTAGTGAGGATTAAATGGGAAATTTATTTAAAGCACTTAACTCAGTGCACAGAACACAGAAACTGCTTAAGAAATTGTAACTAAAAAGATATAGATACTCATCTTAGTTCACAATAATACTGTGAAGTCATTTTTAACTAGTCCTGTTTTATGGCTGAGGAGACAGAAGCTGAAAGGGAGAATGCTTTGCTGAAAGTGAGAGAAACTGAGCTCAAAGAGATGAACCGTGATTCATATTCAGGTTTTCTTCCTTACAAATGATATTTATTGTGGGTTGACTCTGTGTGTGTGTGTGTGTGTGTGTGTGTGTCTATGATTTCAAGATAAATACAGGCTTATTGTAGACAATTTTAAAAACACAGAAACACACCAAGAAGAAAAATTAATTACTACCTTTAACCCTTATGTTTTTATATCTAAACTATATATAATTACAGATAGTACTATTAATAGAAATAATAGCTAGCCTTTACTGAGTCATTTAATGCATCAGTGTTTTTTCTAAGAGTTTCACATAGATTAAAACACTTGGCCCTGACAAATACAGTGGAGGGTAAGTATTATTCTTATGTCCATTTACCAATGAGGAACTGTAGTCCTGGAGTGATTAGCCAGTTTTCCAAAGGTAACCAGCCTCAATAGTGGAGGCCACTCACACTCAGGCTGGGTGACAATAGAACCAATATCTTTAATATCTAGGCTAGTAACCCTAATACAGACAATTAATTACATTGGAATCATACTGCATACTTTTTATAATGAGACTTTTCCATAATGCTATAATTATCCTTCTGTCATTGAATATACTTCTACATGTTGATGTTTATTGACAACATCATAAGACAACTAAAAAAGTGAACCATTATTTAATTAATTTTATACTGTTAGATGCTTAAGTTGCTGTTGTTGATTGTTGTGATGGTTAATTTTATGTGTCAATTTGATGAGGCTAAATGATACCCAGATATCTCGTAAATCATTGTTTCTGGGTGTGTTTGTGAGAGTGTCTCCTTAAATCAATAGACTGAGTCAAGAATATTGTCCTCACAAATGTGGGTGGGCATCATTTAATCCACTGAGGGCCTGATTAGAACAAAAAGTCAGAGGAAGGCAAATTTGCTCTATCTTCTTGAGGTGGGACACCCATCTTCTGCTCTTGGATATTAGCACTCCTGGTTTTTGGGCCCTCACAGTTGGATTGGGACTTGTATCATTGGCCCCCCTGGTTTTCAGGTCTTTTAGCTTAGCCAGAAACTATACCACCAGCTTTCCTGGGCCTCCACCATGCAGACAAAAGATCACAGGACTCCTCAGCCTCCATCATCAGGTGAGCCAATCCCTCATACTAAATCTTTTCCTATATATCTCTATATATTCTATTGGCTCTGTTTCTCTAGAAAGACCTAATACACTCTACTACATATTAAGTAATCTGGATTTATTATTAATCTCAAGAATGTCTTTTCCTCTTCCTGCCATAAGTTTCTATCCAGGAGAAAGAGCAAAGGCACAGCCAATGTTTGTCATGCAACTTGACTCAAGGCTTCCCCCAGAGCTCACTGCCTCTTAATTTTTAGAGATTTGTAGTGAAGAACTTTAATCAAATATTGCAATATAATGAGAGATATGTTTAATAATTTTATTTTGTGAAAAATATTGTTATCATGACTAATGCCTATTGAAACCAAGAATTCCCTCAAATTTCTTAAATTTTAAGTTGCAAAATACAGTATCTGTTAACTAGAGCAAATAATGTCAAGTGTAAAAATCCTAAGAGATTATATTTTACACTTCACTTCTACATAAATATACATGCATGAAGACCTACCCATTTGTTCCAATAAGTGTTTCATATTGCTTTTTGCCTTTCAATGCAAAATCTAATGCAAAGATGAGAGATTATATTTCAACCTCAAATAACACTTCACAAAGTATGGATGATCATTTAAAAAAGAATAAAGGGGAAATACCAAGGAAAAAACAGATTCCTTTAGGTGTTTCTGTTTTGTTTTGTCTTAACTATTAACACAGTGGAAGACAGATTCAGTGGTCATTATAAGCAGGGAAAGAATATTGGATTAAAATTTGGGAAGGCTTCTTGGGAGTTTTCTTTCTTGCTCTTGACTTTGTACATTCAAAGTACTTCAAGAGGTTGAGGAAGAATATCTGGGCATAGCCTCATCTAGATACCAAAATATATGTATTTTTTATGGTCAGTGCTCAACCACTTTATGCAGGGATATACTCAGGACCCTAAGTTTCCTCCAGTGTGGCAGTCTCTGAGGCCAGACATTGAGGAGTTAAAGGAGGCCAGGGCGTAGGGACAGCTGGAGATAATTACTTACAATCAAAGGACACGCAGAAAATCAGCAGGAACAGCAGGGTGAGGTGTTCTGCCTGGCTGGATTATAGGAGTCATCTGGACAGAGGCAACCGGGCTTAAACACTGGTAAGGGAATTTTGCACTGTTTGATCTTATTTTAAGACCTAAGAAAGAGATTGTGATTGGTTTGAACCTGGTTTAAAAAGCCCAAAGGTAGACATTCCTACCATAAACAGCTTGAACTCTCTTGTCCTCCAAGCGGGGATGCAGGAAGGATGTGTTAAGGCCAAGCGGGCTTTGCGTATTAAACACAAGATCAGGTTTTACTTCTAAAATTCTAAAGCATACGTTTGTACTCCTGTTTGCCAACATGAGCAATTAGTCTAAAATCCTGTACATTTGACTTTGTTTTTGTATTTTTTTTTTTTTGGCCTAAAATCTCTATGTAAAAACCTCTTGACTTTCAACTTTTTTCATCAATTCACTTTTTCCTATAGTCCTAAATTATATTTCACACAGGTTTAAGATTCGTGAGGCAAATAAATATTTCTTCAGTGAGAGAGTGTATCATAGCTAGCACTATTTTAAGAGATATCAGATCTCTGAAGTCTTTAAGTTGGATTTTCTTCTCAAATACTTATTTTTTCCACTTAATATCATGTATAAAATGAATTCACTGCATTATATTCAGCACCTAAACATTGACTCTCGGAGAAACCTTTCCTTGATGAACTCCAATCCAAAGCTATGATCACTCTTCTTTTTGATTTATCTATGGTGTTAAGAAATAAGCTCTAAACTTTACAACATTAGGCACTTTATCAGGTAACCACAGAATTAAGCATATGAAGCAACTTGAAAGGAGGGATGCTTGCTTCAAAGCTGATGGCATTAGATGTTACAAGATAAAATGGAAAAACATCTCATGTACAAATGCCTGGGGCAGGACTTATACAGACAGAATAAATGACAGCCTTTTCATTTATGATACAGAATTTGTGGGGGGCAAAGCTCCATGGTAGAAGTCGGAAACTTTTATACACAAAAGCACTGTCAGAACCTAAGCTGTGTCTCCCTTCCTTAGAAACTGTCAATGGTTCCCTATTGCTTACAGGATGAAGCCCAAATGCCTTAGAATTCACAGCAGCTCTTTATGTATGTTTCAGAGCAGCCTCTGCGCCTCTTCTTCCCTTTTCCTGTCTTTGCCCTGTGTGCCCACGCTCCATCTAGCCCTTAAAAATGCCCTTTGTGTTCTTAGCCTTGAACTTTTGATCCTATTATATCTTCAAATTCAAATGTCTTACCCTAATTGCACAGCCTGGAAATTTTCCATGTGAGTGTAAAGGTCAGCATCAGAAATTTTTCCCCTCAACCCAAGCCCACAACCTTAACAAACAAACAAAAAGCTTTACCCTTTCTGCTACCCCCAGTTAACAAACAAATCCATGCCTCATTCCTACTTGTCCTGCAGAATTAACTGATCCTTTATTAGTGTATTCATAGCAATATGTGCATCTCTCTATAATTCATTTATTGCATAATTCAGGCATTACTTCATTCATGAATTTGTTTAAAAAGTGCTTATTGAGTATTTTTTTGCATAATGATGACCAGTCACTGCTCTAAATTCTGGGAATTAAACAGTGAACCAGACAGACTGATGATCTCAGAGCTAACGAGCTAGTCATTACCTTAAACTTCTTCACATGACATTATGATTAGCCACTTGCCTCTCCACTATCCCTGGGAGAAAGAACAACTTATTAATAATCTTTGAATCTACAAGGTTGGTAGTGTGGTTAATATTGATGAACCTAATAACATATCCAAATTGATGCTCACTGTGTTCCAAGTATAGCTTTTATGCTTTATGTGAAACTTCTCATGAAATCCTCCCAAGAGCCCTGTGAGGGAGATACTCATTGTTCTCAGAGAAGGCAAGAAACTTACCTAAGGTCACACAGTTATTAAGTAGTAGAGTCAGAAATTGAACTCCAGGATGTCTGACTCCCAGAGTAAAGTGAGTGAAAAAACGGATGAATGAATGCAATATTACAAAAAGCGGTCAGTCCTTTGACCAGGGCTCCAAGTCAAGTGGGCATGTTGTTGTTGGCCTAAGGAAGAAAAATACCTGGAGCAAAAGTCTCCATTCTTAGTATGGAAGAAGAGGCAAGGGGCTTCATGTACTCGAAGGTTTGAAACTTATGCTGAAAAATCTATTTCTTACTTTATCACTAATACTAGATTTAGGACAAGTTAAAAATGGTTAATTCATTCACTCATGTTTTGCCTCTTTATAAAAATTATTTCAGACTGCCTTAAATGGGATCAAATATAACCAAATTTAATAACAAATCCCTGCTTTTCTCACGCTGGAACATGCTCTCTAGAGTTGCCCATGCGAGAAGCCGCTCCGTGTCCCATTAGTTCCTGCAATACTGGGTGTCTACCCGTATGGCTTTTGCTTGAGAATCTACACCTAAAATCATCCCTTGGCCACCTCATAATATTCTGAGAGTGACTGTCTCGGCCTTTAAAATTCACCCCCAATGCCCCATCCCCCCAAGGTAAGTTTCATTACACAGAGCATAATTTTTACATCAGATCATAACAAGTACACTTTCTAAAGTTGGTAAAAATCTTTCTAGCCCTTTTCCTCTAATGCTGTTATGGACTTCTAGAAACTGTTCATTTACATGGATAAGATTTTTAAATGTAAATAATAGAGAAGAGGAAATATATTGAGTGTGCGGGGTGATAGAATTGTTATGACTGAGCATCAAAGTTGGGGCCGTGTTTCCTGATAAGTTTCATAATTTTCACCATAAAAAGAGAGGCTTTTACTCTATATCATTCCTCTTGGAGTCACTATTCTTCTCTGGACATAAATACTTACAATAATATCAACATATTAAATATTGATAATCATGTTAAGAACTAATTTTTAAAATTTTTCTTATAAAAATGGCCAGAGAAAGTTCTGTTCACTTCGTTGAAAGAGTTCTTTGTTAACAGAATACAGAATTCATTTACATCAGTTGATATTTTCATCTTTGCCTTTAACTTTCCTACATTATTTATTGAATATGGTAGTCTTTAACATTTTTTATGAAAAATAATTTTCACAAGGCGGGAATGCTGAGGGGCAACCTCTTTTGCCCTCGACTTTGTGTTTCTCTGTGGTGAAGCATCATTAACGTAACACTCCCCAGGCCTCTCTCTCCACCCCCTCATTTACTCCTTCTGAAGGATGAAGGAACTTCTCTGGCTGGTGGATCTGGAACAACTAGGCATGCCTAGCTCTGTCCTTCCTTTTTTCCTTCTCTTTAGGATGTGCTTGTCTGAAGATAGCAAGCACTTTGGTCTGTGAGTGTGAATAGCTTCTTATAGAGTTTGAAGTTCACAATCTGCCCAATGAGACACAGCGACTCTGGGTTCAGAAGTTGGGGAAAGGGGTGTCAAATTCTGGGCACATCCAAAACTCAGCATTAGTTTGGAACAAGTAAAAGACCATGCTCTGTAAAGCAAAGATGTTCCTCAAAATTTAGTCTAAGAAAAAGTTCTAAAACAAAATGTGAATAGCTCTAACATTAGATCCTATTTCTAAAATTCAAAGACGTTAGGTCTGTCAAATTATAAACTCCTTCTGCTGTAACTTTGTATTGAAATTTAGTAATGAAATCATATCTTCTACTACCTTATCTTAAAAACGTGAAAGTAAACAGAGCACTCGTTTGGGAGTCCTTGGGCTTTTAGGTGTTACATAACTAACTTCTAGATGGCATTAGTATTAGCATTCCAGATCCAAAGTAAGAGACTACTTGGTATGAACATAGAATTTGTGCTACTTACACTTCAATTCTGGGAATAAAGAATTTTACATCTGATTTTGTTTTTTTCTAATCTGGCAATGTGAGGGATGATTACAGCATGAGTTTACATGTGGCAGAGTAGAGTAATGATTTGTGATATCTTCACAGTAGAACATTTTTTCTTCCTCTGTTTTCCCAAGGGAAATAAATTGTCAGACTTTGAAAAGATAGGGCCTCATAAAATTCTTCATGCATTTCATCTGTGGCTGCTTCTCGTAAAACACACACACATGCACAGACACACACACACGTGCACGCACACACACACACACGTGCACGCACACACACACACACATGCACACACATTTACCAAAGGCTAGGATTTCTGGAGATTACTTTCAAGTTTCTGTCTCACCCAAAACTCATTTTTGAAAATTCTTCTGGAAAGGTTATCAGAGGCAGTAAAGGATGTGGGGACATCACTGTGTAGGAGTAATGGGGCATAAAACCAAATATTTATTCTGCCCACTGAGCACCAGCTATAACTATAGTGTAGGAAAGAACTCCTCTCTACCTGCCTCTAATGGTGAATGTACCTTACAGATTTATCACATATGCCTGGTTTAAAGATTAG
Source organism: Hylobates moloch (assembly GCF_009828535.3). Classification (NCBI taxonomy): domain Eukaryota; kingdom Metazoa; phylum Chordata; class Mammalia; order Primates; family Hylobatidae; genus Hylobates; species Hylobates moloch. The sequence continues at coordinate 57,217,847 of NW_026652284.1, forward strand.
TTCCCAGTAGGAGATTCCTTAAACTGAAGAGCTTTTTGAATCAGATTTATTTGAGTCTCATCTTTTTACTTAAGTATGGTTAGAAAGTATGGTAATGTATTTTGAATAGAGGGCTCATTCATTTTAATGAGAGAAAATGCCTATGGTGGCCTTGTAATGTTAGAAAGATATTTATTTACAGCTCTATAGTCTTTCTCTCTGAAAAAAAGAATATTTTACAATAAGATTTAATTAGTTTACAGAAAGAAGTTACTTGTTGCAATATCACCACCATACTAGATACTAATTCTTTCAGTTTTACTTATAGATGACCCAGTTAAGACTCATTTCTCTCTATTTCTGTATACTATTATTTTCTCTGCTTCTAAAGGGTTGGCGATACATTGTATCTTTAAAAAATTTAATCTTCTAAGTCCATCTGCTTTTTATCCAGTACAATGACAAAGAACTGGTTAAAAAATCACAAAACAGAAAATTATTTAATCTTTAAAATTATATGATCCAAATATATTTAAAATATAAAAAATGCTGGCATAGAACGTAAACAATTTGTGCAAGTTCATGTGGTTTTATTCATTAAAATATATGCATTATACCTATTTAGTACATACGTGTGTGTGTGTGTGTGTGTGTGTGTATCCATATATATATATATACTAAATTCGAAGGTGGACATAAAAGGAGAATAAAAATAATTGTCTGCAATTTTGGAGGCCGAGGCAGGTGGGTAACCAGAGGTCAGGAGTTAGAGACCAGCCTACTGACATGGTGAAACCCTGTCTCTACTAAATAATACAAAATTAGCTGGGCATGGTGGTGGGCACCTGTAATCCCAGCTACTTGGGAGGCTGAGGCAGGTGAATCACTTGAACCTCAGAGGTGGAAGTTGCAGTGAGCCAAGATCGCGCCACTGCACTCCAGCCTGGGCAACAGAGAGAAACTCCATCTCAAAAAACCACCACCAACAACAAAAATCATTGCCAGGTAGTAGCATATATGTGATTTACAAATACTTTAATATTCAATTTTTGTTATTTAACATTTATAGAGCAAATATTACTTTTGTCATCAAAAAATGGCATTTTTGAACACCTGAACTAAAAAACAGCCTTTTGGGGAACTAAAAAGGCAGCTTTCTGTCCTAGCTCCTATAAACTATATAGATTTTGTCTTGTATACTCCTTTAACCACATAAAATAACAAGAGCCCGAGTGTGGAGGTGTGCACCTGTAGTCCCAGCTGCTCTGGAGGTAGAGTCAGCAGGATCATTTGGCTGCTGGAGTTCAAGGCTGCACTGCACTATCATGGCACGTGTGAATAATCACTGCACTCCAGCCTGGGCAACCTAAGGCAAACTTGTCTGTAAAAAAATAAAAATAAAAATATGTAAAAAGAAAGAACCCTATAATATTATCTTCAGTATTAAAATTTTCATTTAAGCATCTGCTACCCATTGCTTTTTTGACCAGGTGTTTACTTAAGGCATTTAACAATGAAAAATAATAAAATAGTAAAATAAAAATGGAATTAGAAAAGAGGACACAGGTCTGCCAACTGTAAAAGCCAAAGTAATTGGTATGTTCTGCCTCAAATTTGTCTTTAATGTTTTCTTCTCTTCATTTAGAAGAAGGAGCAGACCTTCAGGGGCAACATAGTTTTCCCAGCACTATATATATATATCTCAGGTAGAAATCTAACATTTAGTTCGATGTTCACTGTATAATTTAATGTTATCACCAATATGTGCAATTTGTGATTGGATTTAGCAAAATTTAACCTTCATTGAAAGAAAATGGCATAATATTACAACAAATCTTAAGGCAAGATTTTGGTGGCTAAACTGATTGGGTGCCATATATAATTTTCTGGTTTTCTAACTTTCTGACTTGATCCAATGATGACATTTGGAGTAGATGAAAAACACATGGCTTATTAAAGCTTCTCAAATATCGCTTCTCTAAATCAAGCTTTTGTTTATAATTTTATGGCTGGGGGGCTAATGTTCTATACTTGTTGACTAAGGAAGGGTACATTGATTGATAAGAGTTAGAAACAATGAAAAAGGGCAGGGTTATATGACAGAACATTCTCAACTTCCTTATTTACAAATAGGGAAAGTAAAGTACAGAACTGTATGCAAGGATTTAAGAGATCTCATCCACCCATCCATTCATTCTTTCATTTAACAAATGTATCAATTAAGATGCCTAGGAGTCTATGAGGAGACCCATTAAAACCTAGGCAGCAAAGTAGGGGTGAAGAAAAAAGACAAATTTGAAATATGTTAGAGGCAAAACTGGCAAGAAACAAAAACTGACTAAATGTGGGACATTAAGAATGGATCAAAAATCTTTCCAGAAGTCTACTTTGGGTGACTGTAGTATCAAAGTAGACACAGATTATTCGAGTAAGAGTCCATGTAAAGGAGAAGATGACGAAGTTTATTATGGACTTGCTAAGGTAGAGTTGCCAGTAGGAATTCCAGGTGGGGCCAACCAGCAGGAATTTAGAAAAGGGTCTAAATCCAGGTCCAAGCTTGAGATAAAAGTTTGGGACTTATAAACCTTTGGGTGAAAGATGAAACCACAAGAATAGGTGGCTCACGAACTGTGAAAATGAGATGAACAGTGGGCTCAGAACTCGACTATCATAACACCCACATTTAAAGGGCAGAAAGAAGAAGGGATCCCATGAAGAAGAAAAAGATGCTACTGCCAATTTTATAATGAGAATAAGAAGATACAGACAGGCAAGAGTTTCAAAGAGAGAGTGGTCAAACATCCTGAGTGATATTTAAAAATTCAGCAGGATGAGAACGTACAAACGATCATTGAATCTGGTGAGGAGAAGTGCCCGGTGATAACATTGTCAGTAAAGAAACTGGTAAGAAGGAGAAATCACAATGGACTGGGAATTGCTACATAGAGTAGCAGCTTCTTCCTTGAGAAGTTTATGGACTCCCTCAGTCGCGTTCACACAGCCAGAATTCTAGATGAGGCAGAACTTAAACTCGAGGCAAGGTGGTACAGCTCCTCAGTGGCAGGGCAGAAACTAGACCTCCTTGTCCTAAGTTCAGAGCTAAGTCTTTTAGATAGTTACATTCACCAAAGTACCTAAAACTAACTGCAATCTCTTACCACATTTTCCAAATTTCTTGACAGTCTAGATGAGTTGCTCAGGGAAATTTTCCAAGCATATATTAAAACACATACACAATAAGGTTAAAGAGAGAGCATTTAGGTGACTTACTTTAGTGGTAGCTGAACAGAACACAACAAACTAAAAATAAATGATACCCTACTAAATCCAAGCATGTGTTCAACTTTTATGGAGTGCTTAATGGCACCAAGTAGTATTAGGAAGTAAAATTGAATGGACACGTTTTTAAACAGCACCCTACAGCAACATAATTCTGCCTGTGACCTTTTTCAATAATCAAGTTGCTTAGCTCATATTTATGCCCTAGATTAAGGAAACAAAACAGAGGTACAAAGTTTTCGATGCTTCTTGGGGGTCACACAATTCTTCCATCATACTGGTATTAAATAGAAGAAAAACTGTTCTCATAGCATGTTCTGGGAACACAGAAAAGCTGTACATCTTCGTGGGGAGTGGAGGGAGATAAAGCTGGCCATGAAGGCCGGAACCAGATAATGAAGGGCTTTATATATCATGCTAAGGAGTCTGGACTTTATCTTGAGGGTTAGCAGTAAGCTATTAAAAACTTTTAAGTAAGTGATTATCATGATCAGATTTCCATTTTCTGGCAGCTGCAGTGTGGAGAAGAACTAAAGGAGGACAAAGACTGGAGGCAGAGAGACGCTTTAGTAAGTCCCACTCATCCTTTGTCTTTCCCTCTGCCTCAAGATTCCCAGATGCCACAAGCTTTCTTCCCAGGGGCTACTTTTGCTGGTCTGGGCTTCCATTCCATAACGTACTATCCATATGTGCTCATGTGCTCTTGCGCGCACACACACACACAGCATGGTTTTCATTCTGATCCTTTCTAGGCAGGATCAAGTCTTCCTGTCGTATCCAAGTTACCAGAAGTCACGTCAAGTAGCAAAACACAGTCATATGAATGAAAGACCCCCCCCCAGGCTATTGAGAAGACATGGAAGGTTCAAGAGGTTTGCTCAGAGATGGGGCTATGACCATGTATAAAAATGTATACAAATTAACAAGCTGCCTACATGGATTTAATACACAATGTTTCTATTTTCTGTATCTTTACCGTATATTTCTCTATAGTGCATCACATAGAAGGATATGTAAAAGAATGAGCGGTAATAAAAGGAATTAGAAAAGAGAGGAAATTTTCAAACGTATGTACACACAGTGGAACTTGTACAAGAAGGCTCAAGTGAAGAATCTTGTGGGCTAACTGCTACAAATCAGCCACAGAAGATATGACTAAGGCAAATGGAAGCTCCCCTCTCCCAGAAAAAGAAAATAGTAAATGTTAAATGCAATAAAATATTTGCAAATGATAATTCAAAAGTAAGCAAATTTAAGGGAAGAAGTGATAGAAATGATCTATATATCTGGTTCATATGGTGCAGGTGTCTCTAGGTTAATAACTGCAGGAGGACACCTAAATTACAGACAATCTTTGTTAATAGTTGTAAGTCTTGGGAGGTAGGTAATAATGTAGCCTAAGCATATTGCTAAAAGAGATTATACTAAAGGAAACTTTAATACCTACGTAGCCTTTAATGTTGAAAGCATCATCTGTGGAACATTCTTTTATTATCCTTAGGAAAACAAAATAATATCTGTGGAGTTTTTTGCTTTCCTCATGTTATAAGAGAGAGTGCAGATGATCTAATCGAAATAATGAGGTGGAAAGGAAGCAGGGCATTTTATATGTTATTGAATCACTAAAATATTTTTGAAAGTTGCACATTTGAAATGTGACCGTTAATCACAATGGTGTAATGGTGATTATAGGGAAACTGCACATACCTATGCCCCTTTGGTATCTGCGAGCATAAGGAGCACTGAAAGCAAGTGCTATCGATAGCTCCCTTTGCACTCCTGGGACAATGCACAGGGTCCATTTCTTACCCTGGTGATCTCTGTGAGGACATGAGTGGGTTGGCAGTATTGGCAAAGCATGAAATCACAAAAGAGAACATTCAACATTGAAGCTACTGGTGGGCATCGAGGTCAGCAGGCTGATGGAGACAAGATAGCAAGAGCAAACCAGATGATAAATAGTGCTGGGATTTAAAGGTACCTCTTTCACTGCTCAAACACTGAAAGCTGGATCAGCTTCGGTTCATGGTGTCAGAGTCTGATAACTCTCCTGTTCACATAAGGTAGAGTGCTAATCCTAATAGGGGTTGCTTCCAAATAGTTTATAAACTTAGTACTGCTTCCACCCTCTAACCTCAATAGCTGAGAGATGATGGGGATAAGCTGTTAGGTTTTAGAGAGACAGATCTTTGGACCTGAAACATTTCTTCCTTCCTTCCTTTCCTTGTAAGGCCAGGACACTTAGTCTTCCAAGTGTCTGTACTAATTAAATGCAGGTCTAGTATGCCAAAAATGTTTTGAATGTAAAAGATTAACGAGAGAGCAAACTTTTGTGAAAGGAGGGAATTGAGACAGGAGAGGCCCCTCCTAGTTGGCATGGTTTTAAGGGGGAGGTAATCTTGAGGTCTTAGGAACATAAGCAGCGCAATATTTTTTTTAAAGAGACACTTGGCTCCAGTGGGAAAGAATGAACAAAATATTTCAGGGACTAAGGCAGCAGCCACCCAGGAAGACATACCATGATCCTGGGTGACAGATGAGCTGTAAGTGGACTGTCTGAGTAAATGAGGGCAAGACTAAAGCCATCTTACATTGGCCTCTTCTGGCTGTGTTTCCTCTTGTTTTATTTTAAGAAGAACCCACTGACCATTTTGACCTTTCCTTCCAGGTTTGGCATTTGGAGGAATAAATCAGGATTAGTGCTGCCATTAGGCTTCAGATGCGGTGTCTTTAAGACAAAAAGTAAGACCATTACTGGCAGTTTTAGCTCTCCGGACAAGAACTGCATTGCTAATTTGGAACAGTAAGAATTAATCAGTAGGAGAAACTTGACGTTCTTTTGGGCTACATCAAGCTCCCCAAATATTTTAAGTATTACTTGTTCAGTCAGCTGGGCAGTGAGAGGTAGGGAGGGAGACAAAGTTTTGTGTTTGGTAACTTGCCAGCACTCAGATGTTGGCTAACCTTTTGAGAAGCAGAAAGTTTCTTTTTCATAAAAGCATTTAGCAGTGGTCAGACTGATGAACATATTTGGAAACACTAAAATGATGTAATAATGGCAACAATGTTATTTTTACAGCATTAGAAGAAAGGAGGACAACTACCAGCTGCCAAACCCATTGGTCACATTGATCCCTAATAAATCCTGGGTGAGCCTGCCCAATATTAGTCATAGGATTTAAGCCTGTGAATCTGTTAGGACTTAAGATACATTGCTTTCAGTTGGGAGGGTAAGAGAAAATCTCCTGGCATATGGTTCAAGGAAGGGTAATTTAGTATACTTTCTTAATGCTTTGAAAAGCTATACTTAGGCAAAATTTTTTTTAATGAATGTCCTGTAGTCTCAAAAGAAAATGGCAACTTCACATCAGGGAAACATGGGGGAGAGATATTCAAGGGAAGACATAAAAGACACAAAAGAGACTCTGTAAAGTCTTTCAGGTTTTTTTAGAAACCCTAAAACAAATGATAAAAACCAAAAACATGTGATATAACTTTCACATACGCCAAATTCACATTAACTGAAGGCTGACAAAGATATCACACTTCCAAGAGGGCACTTGGCTTTTTCTAATATATTTGAAGCAGTTACTCCTCACAGCTCTAGTAGCAGTAAATACTAGTAATATTCCTGTTTTACAGATGAGAAAGCTGCCATTTACTATAACCTAACAATTTATTATGGTCAGCAAGTCAATACAGCTGGAGAACTGTACACCTGGAGTTCCATATAGGGCCTGTGAGATTGCAGAGCCCAAGACTGTGAACGTGAGGCTGAACTACAGAGAGTTACACCTCTTTGGAGGTAGTAGTGTTGGTGATCAGGGGCACAGGAGTCTCCTGAGGTGAGACAGGGTTCTTTCACTTATCAGCTATGTGAACTGAGTAGGCTCTGAGAGAAACGGAGATAATAGTTATTTAAAATGGAGATAATAGTTAATGAACAGTTAATGAAATGGAGACAATAGTTATTTCATAGAGTTTTTGACGGGCTTAAACATTCACGAAACTTAAATCCTCGGTAAAAAGTAATTGTTTTTATTAAAGAACTAATTTTGGAAATGCTTATTTGTTTTACTTACTCTTTGACCAGAGATTTCCAAACTTAGGCTCCACTCTAGAACAGTAAGTCATCATTCCTGAAAAAAGACCTTAAAATATGAGCTGTCATCTCTCACCCTTTGTGATTCTTAGGATGAGGCTAGTTTGGGACATAATGCCTTCGGTCTTTTGGTTCCCCTTCTCAACTTCATACTAACCAATCACATAAGTAATTTGTTAAAGGTCATACCATGCCACTGCTCCCTAGATCATCCCCACAAATTACAAACCACTCTTTATTTTCTCCTTGATCTATAAAGATTAGTGATGCTATAACAGTATGTCAGATAAGCTTCAGCTCTGGTTCTGTTTGGCACTGAATTATAATTGGTTCAAAGCACACATCCAGAGGAAAGACTGTCTGAATCCTTCGCAAAGAAATTGCTTTTCTTAAACAGGTGATGTGCTGAGACCCAGAAAGTAAATCCTCTACAGAGCACCCTCCCTTCTCAATCATCTGACAATCTTTTAAAAGTTAATTCAGAATTCACCCATTCCAGAATTTGCCACTGAGTAACAGTACTTGACTTCAGCCACTTCCACATTACTCTCAGAATTTCAGTTGTGAATCCAGGGAAATAATTAGCCTTGGTTACATGACAAATGTTCTTAATAGTTGTAGTTTAGTATCTTTCTTTAGCTAGACTATATGGTACTTGAAGGTAAGAATCATGCCTGCTACATATTAAAGTGTATGACAGTACAAAAGAAAGGGAAGATATGGTCTTTGCCCTCAAGGAGCAGACAATCCAATTGATGAGCAATACTGATCTGGAACTCTTTCTTTTTTTTTTTATACTTTAAGTTCTAGGGTACATGTGCACAACATGCAGGTTTGATACATAGGTATACATGTGCTATGTTGGTTTGCTGCACCCATCAACCCGTCATCTACATTAGGTATTTCTTCTAATGCTATCCCTCCCCCAGCCCCTCACACCCCGACAGGCCCTAGTGTGTGATGTCCCCCCACCCGTGTCCAAGTGATCTCATTGTTCAATTCCCACCTATGAGCGAGAACATGAGGTGTTTGGTTTTCTGTCCTTGTGATAGTTTGCTGAGAATGATGGTTTCCAGCTTCATCTATGTCCCTGCAAAGGACAGGAACACATCCTTGTTTATGGCTGCATAGAATTCCATGGTGTATATGTGCCACATTTTCTTAATCCAGTCTATCATTGATGGACATTTGGGATGGTTCCAAGTCTTTGCTATTGTGAATAGTGCTGCAATAAATATACGTGTGCATGTGCCTTTATAGTAGCATGATTTATAATCCTTTGGGTATATACCCAGTAATGGGATGGCTGGGTCAAATGGTAATTCTAGTTCCAGATCCTTGAGGAATCCCTACACTGTCTTCCACAATGGTTGAGCCAATTTACACTCCCACCAACAGTGTAAAAGTGTTCCTATTTCTCCACATCCTCTGCAGCATCTGTTGTTTCCTGACTTTTTAATGATTGCCATTCTAACTGGCGTGAGACGGTACCTCATTGTGGTTTTGATTTGCATTTCTCTGATGGCCAGTGATGATGAGCATTTTTCATGTGTCTCTTGGCTGCATAGATGTCTTCTTTTGAGAAGTGTCTGTTCATATTCTTTCACCACTTTTTAATGGGGTTGTTTTTTTCTTGTAAATTTGTTTGAGTTCTTTGTAGATTCTGGATATTAGCCCTTTGTCAGATGGGTAGATTGCAAAAATTTTCTCCCATTCTGTAGGTTGCCTGTTCACTTTGATGGTAGTTTCTTTTGCTGTGCAGAAGCTCTTTAGTTTAATTAGATCTCATTTGTCTATTTTGGCTTTTGTTGCCATTGCTTTTGGTGTTTTAGTCATGGATCCTTGCCCATGCCTATGTCCTGAATGGTATTGCCTAGGTTTTCTTCTAGGGTTTTTATGGCTTTAGATCTAACATGTAAGTCTTTAATCCATCTTGAATTAATTTTTGTATAAGGTGTAAGGAAGGGATCCAGTTTCAGCTTTCTCCATATGGCTAGCCAGTTTTCCCAGCACCATTTATTAAATAGGGAATCCTTTCCCCATTTCTTGTTTTTGTCAGGTTTGCCAAAGATCAGATGGTTGTAGATGTGGGCATTTTTTCTGTGGGCTCTGTTCTGTTCCATTGGTCTGTATCTCTGTTTTGGTACCAGTACCATACTGTCTTGGTTACTGAAGCCTTGTAGTATAGTTTGAAGTCAGGTAGCATAATGCTTCAGCTTTGTGCTTTTTGCTTAGGATTGTCTTGGCAATGCAGGCCCTTTTTTGGTTCCACATGAAATTTAATGTATTTTTTTCCAATTCTGTGAAGATGGGGTAGCTTGATGGGGATGGCACTGAATCTACAAATTACTTTGGGCGGTATGGCCATTTTCATGATATTGATTCTTCCTATCCATGAGCATGGAATATTCTTCCATTTGTTTGTGTCCTCTTTTATTTCATTGAGCAGTGGTTTGTAGTTCTCCTTGAAGAGGTCTTTCTCATCCCTTGTAAGCTGGATTCCAGATATTTTATTCTCTTTGTAGCAATTGTGAATGGGAGTCCACTCATGATTTGGCTCTCTGTTTGTCTGTTAATGGTGTATAGGAATGCTTGTGATTTTTGCACATTGATTTTGTATCCTGAGACTTTGCTGAAGTTGCTTATCAGCTTAAGGAGATTTTTGGCTGAGATGATGGGGTTTTCTAAATATACAATCATGTCATCTGCAAAGAGGGACAATTTGACTTCCTCTTTTCCTAATTGAATACCCTTTCTTTATTTCTCTTGCCTGATTGCCCTGGCCAGAACTTCCAACACTATGTTGAATAGGAGTTGTGAGAGAAGGCATCCTTGTCTTCTGCCGGTTTTCAAAGGGAATGCTTCCAGTTTTTGCTCATTCAGTATGATATTGGCTGTGAGTTTATCATAAGTAGCTCTTATTATTTTGAGATATGTTCCATTAATACCGAGTTTATTGAGAGTTTTTAACTTGAAGGGTTGTTGAATTATGTCAAAGGCCTTTTCTGCATATATTGAGATAATCAAGTGGTTTTTGTCTTTGGTTCTGTTTCTGTAATGGATTACATTTATTGATTTGCCTATGTTGAACCAGCCTTGCATCCCAGGGATGAAGCTGACTTGATCGTGGTGGATAAGCTTTTTGATGTGCTGCTAGATTCGGTTTGCCAGCATTTTATTGAGCATTTTCGCTTCGATGTTCATCAGGGATATTGGTCTAAAATTCTCTTTTTTTGTTGTGTCCCTGTCAGGCTTTGGTATCAGGATGATGTTGGCCTCATAAAATGAATTCAGAAAGATTTTCTCTTTTTCTATTGATTGGAATAGTTTCATAAGGAATAGTACCAGCTCCTCCTTGTACCTCTGGTAGAATTCAGCTGTGAATCCGTCTGGTCCTGTACTTTTTTTGGTTGGTAGGCTATTAATTATTGCCTCAATTTCAGAGCCTGTTATTGGTCTATTCAGAGATTCAACTTCTTCCTGGTTTAGTATTGGGAGAGTGTATGTGTCCAGAAATTTATCCATTTCTTCTAGATTTTCTAGTTTATTTGCATAAAGGTGTTTATAGTATTTTCTGATGGTAGTTTGTAATTCTGTGGGATCAGTGGTGATATTCCCTTTATCATTTTTTATTGCATCTATTTGATTCTTCTCTCTTTTCTTATTGTCTTGCTAGTGGTCTATCAATTTTGTTGATCTTTTCAAAAAGCAATGAAAAAATTCATTGATTTTTTGAAGGGTTTTATGTGTCTCTATCTCTTTCAGTTCTGTTCTGATCTTGGTTATTTCTTGCCTTCTGCTAAGTTTTGAATTTGTTTGCTCTTGCTTCTCTAGTTCTTTTAATTGTGATGTTAGGGTGTCAATTTTAGATCTTTCCTGCTTTCTCTTGTGGGCATTTAGTGCTATAAATTTCCCTCTACATACTGCTTTAAATGTGTCCCAGAGATTCTGGTACATTGTGTCTTTGTTCTCATTAGTTTCAAAGAACATCTTTATTTCTGCCTTCATTTCATTATGTACCCAGTAGTCATTCAGGAGCAGGTTGTTAAGCTTCCATGTAGTTGTGCAGTTTTGAGTTTCTTAATCTTGAGTTCTAATTTGATTGCACTGTGGTCTGAGAGAAATTTTTTTGTGATTTCTGTTCTTTTACATTTGCTAAGGAGTGCTTTACTTCCAATTATGTGGTCAATTTTAGAATAAATGTGAGGTGGTGCTAAGAATGTATATTCTGTTGATTTTGGGAGGAGAGTTCTGTAGATGTCTATTAAGTCTGCTTGTTGCAGAGCTGAGTTCACACCCTGGATATCCTTGTTAACCTTCTGTCTTGTTCATCTGTCTAATATTGACAGTGGGATGTTAAAGTATCCCATTATTATTGTGTGGGAGTCTAAGTCTCTTTGTAGGTCTCTAAGGACTTGCTTTATGAATCTGGGTGCTCCTGTATTGGGTGCATACATATTTAGGACAGTTAGCTCTTCTTGTTGAATTGATCCCTTTACCATTATGTAATGGCCTTCTTCATTTCTTTTGATCTTTTTTGGTTTAAAGTCTGTTTTATTAGAGACTAGGATTGCAACTGCTGCTTTTTTTTGCTTTCCATTTGCTTGGTAGATCTTCCTCCACCCCTTTATTTTGAGCCTTTGTGCATCTTTGCCTGTGAGATGGGTCTCCTGAATACAGCACATTAATGGGTCTTGACTGTTTATCCAATTTGCCAGTCTCTGTCTTTTAACTGGGGCATTTAGCCCATTTACATTTAAGGTTAATATTTTTATGTGTGAATTTGATCCTGTCATTATGATGTTCGCTGGTTATTTTGCCCATTAATTGATGCAGTTTCTTCATAGCATCAATGGTCTTTATAATTTGGCATGTTTTTGCAGTGGCTGGTACTGGTTGTTTCTTTCCATATTTAGTGCTTCCTTCAGGAGCTCTTGTAAGGCAGGCCTGGTGGTGATAGAATCTCTCAGCATTTGCTTGTCTGTAAAGGATTTTATTTCTCCTTCACTTATGAAGCTTAGTTTGGCTGGATATGAAATTCTGGGTTGAAAATTATTTTCTTTAAGAATGTTGAATATTGGCCCCCACTCTGTTCTGGCTTGGAGGGTTTCTGCTGACAGATCTGCAGTTAGTCTGATGAGCTTCCCTTTGTGGGTAACTCAATCTTTCTCTCTGGCTGCCATTAACACTTTTTCCTTCATTTCAGCCTTGGTGAATCTGACAATTATGTGTCTTGGGGTTGCTCTTCTCGAGGAGTATCTTCATGGTGTTCTCTGTATTTCCTGAATTTGAATGTTGGCCTGTCTTGCTAGGTTGGGGAAGTTCTCCTGGATAATATCCTGCAGAGTGTTTTCCAACTTGGTTCCATTCTCCCCATAACTTTCAGGTACACCAATCAAGCATAGATTTGGTCTTTTCACATAGTCCCATATTTCTTGGAGGCTTTGTTCATTTCTTTTTAATTTTTTCTCTAACCTTGTCTTCTCACTTTATTTCATTAATTTGATTTTTAATCACTGATACCCTTACTTCTACTTAATCAAATCAGCTATTGAAGCTTGTGCATGCATCACAAAGTTCTTGTGCCATGGTTTTCAGTTCCATCAGGTCATTTAAGGTCTTCTCTATGCTGTTTATTCTAGTTAGCCATTCATCTAATCTTTTTTCAAGGTTTTTAGCTTCCTTGTGATGGGTTCAAACATTCTCCTTTAGCTCCAAGAAGTTTGTTATTACCAACCTTCTGAAGCCTACTTTTGTCAACTTGTCAAAGTCATTCTCCATCCAGCTTTGTTCCGTTGCTGGTGAGGAGCTGCTGTCCCTTGGAGGAGAAGAGGCCCTCTGATTTTTAGAATTTTCAGCTTTTCTGCTCTGGTTTCTCCCCATCTTTGTGGTTTTATCTACCTTTGGTCTTTGATGTTGGTGACCTACAGATGGGGTTTTGGTGTAGATGACCTTTTTGTTGATGTTGATGCTATTACTTTCTCTTTGTTAGTTTTCCTTCTAACAGTCAGGTACCTCAGCTGCAAGTCTGTTGGAGTTTGCTGGAGTTCCACTCCAGACCCTGTTTGCCCAGGTATCACCAGCAGAGGCTGCAGAACAGCAAATATTGCAGAACAGCAAATATTGCTGCCTGATCCTTCCTCTGGAAGCTTCATCCCAGAGAGGCAGCAACCTATATGAGGTGTCTATCAGCCCCTACTGGGAGGTGTCTCCCAGTTAGGCTACAAAGGGGTCAGAGACTCATTTGAGGAGGCAGTCTGTCCAGTCTCAGAGCTCAAATGTTGTGCTGGGAGAACCACTGCTCTCTTCAGAGCTGTCAGACAGGGACGTTTAAGTCTGCAGAAGCTGTCTGCTGCCTTTTGTTCAGCTATGCCCTACCCACAGAGATGGAGTCTATAGAGGCCTATGCTGAGCTGCAGTGGGCTCCGCCCAGTTCAAGCTTCCTGGCCGCTTTGTTTACCTACTCAAGCCTCAGCAATTGCGGACGCCCCTCCCCCAACCAGGCTGCTACCTCACAGATTGATCTCAGACTGCTGCTCTAGCAGGGATCAAGGCTCTGTGGTTGTGGGACCTGCTGAGCCAGGCAGAGGAGAGAGTCACCTTGTCTGCCAGTTGCTAAGACCTTGGGAAAAGTGCAGTATTTGGGCAGGGAGTGTCCCGTTTTTCCATGTAGTCTGTCAGTGCTTCCCTTGGCTAGGAAAGGGAAATTCCCCAACCCTTTGCACTTCCCAGGTGAGGCTATGCCCCACCCTGCTTCGGCTCGCCCTCCATGGGCTGCAACCACTGTCCAACCAGTCCCAGTGAGATGAACCAGGTACCTCAGTTGGAAATGCAGAAATCACCCGTCTTCTGCATCAATCATGCTGGGAGCTGCTCCTATTCGGCCATCTTGGAATGCCCCTTGATCTGCAACTCTTAAGCAATATTTGCCATGTGACCAGGAGCAAATGACAGTGTTCTGGATATTCCATGAACCCAGCAGGAAAATAAAATACTAAATTCAGAATTGTCATCAGCTTCCTAAGGAGCCTCACATCTGAGGTTCATACAGTGTTTGCTCTCTTGGGAAGCAAAGCAACTCATTACAGATGTTTGAAGAAAATCAAAATGACATTTTCTAGTATGTAACACCTCTGTCTAGAATTTGTTCTCAAAGTCTGTTTTTTCCTAGTACCTGGACATATTACGCTGTAGTCTAGCATTTTTCTTTATTTTTATTTTTTATTTTACTGTAAATTCTGGGAACAAGTGCAGAACATGTAGGTTTGTTAGATTTGCTGCACCTATCAACCTGTCACGTACATTTTAAGCCCTGCATGCATTAGCTATTTGTCCTAATGTTTTCTCTCCTCTTGGCCCCCACCCCCTGACTGGCCCCAGTGTGTGTTGTTCCCCTCCCTGTGTCCATGTGTTCTCAGTGTTCAACTCCCACTTACGAGTGAGAACATGCGGTGTTTGGTTTTCTGTTCCTGTGTTAGTTTGCTGGGGATGATGGCTTTCAGCTTCATCTATGTCCCTGCAAAAGACATGATCTCATTCCTTTTAATGGCTGCATAGTATTCCATGGTGTATATGTACCACATTTTCTTTATCCAGTCTATCATTAATGGGCATTTGGGTTGGTTCCAAGTCTTTGCTATTGTAAATAGTGCTGCAATAAACATACATGTGCATGTGTCTTTATAGTAGAATAATTTATATACCTTTGGGTATATATCCAGTAATGGGACTGCTCAGTCAAATGGTATTTCTGGTTCTAGATCCTTGAGGAATCGCCACACTGTCTTCCACAATGGTTGAACTAATTTACATTCCCACCAACAGTGTAAAAGCATTTCTATTTCTCCACAGCCTCGACAGCATCTATTGTTTCTTGACTTTTTAATAATCGTTATTCTGACTGGTGTGGGATATTATCTCATTATGGTTTTAATTTGCATTTCTCTAATGACCAGTGATGAGGAGCTTTTTTTCATGTTTGTTGGCTGCAAAAATGTCTTCATTAGAGAAGTGTCTGTTCATATTCTGTGCCCACTTTTTGATGGGGTTGTTTCTTTTTTTCTTGTACATTTGTTTAAGTTCTTTGTAGATTCTGGATATTAGATCTTTGACAGATGGGCAGATTGCAAAAATTTTCTCCCATTCTGTAGGTTGCCTGTTCACTCTGGTAATAATTTCTTTTGCTGTGCAGAAGCTCTTCAGTTAGATCTGATTTATCAATTTTGGCTTTTGTTGCAATTGCTTTTGGGGTTTTCATCATGAAGTCTCTGCCCATGTCTGTGGTCTGAATGGTGTTGCCTAGGTTTTCTTCTAGAGATTTTATGGTTTTGGGTTTTACATTTAAGTCTTTAATCCATCTTGAGTTAATTTTTGTATAAGGTGTAAGGAAGTGATCCAGTTTCAGTTTTCTGCATATGGCTTAGTCTAGCATTTTGCAACTGTGACCTGTGATTTATTGCTAGGTCAGGAAATTTATTTAGGGACCAAGACCATTATTTTTATAACATGAAATAGAATAGAGACTACAGAGATAACACATATAATAAAAATGAGTTTATGAAAATTGCTGTGTTCTGTATGTATACTAGTTCACAATGTAAAATATGTTTCTTACTGTGACTTACAGTCAAAAAGAATTTGAGGAACAATGCATCTAGTCAATATCTAAAAAATGAACCAGATAGTTTTATTAAGAGTATAGGAAAGGTTGATGCTTGCAAGATGTTTTCTTTTTGAAGAAAATAATCTTATCTTGTGGTAAGACTTTCCTTGCCAAGTTCAAAACTAATCATGCAGAAAAATATATTACTCATGTTCCTGACAAAATAGTATTAAAAACCTGGTTTAGATGGATGGCCACAGTGGGCTTCCTAATATGTATCGGGGTACATGCTACTCAGTTGCATGCAGAACTAAGTGACTGCAGATCTCACTGGGGTCTGCACTGCTCCAACAAGCTTATCATATGAAGGATTCTTTGGACCTGGGCGGGGGGGAAGGAGAAAGAGCTCAGAAGCATTTCTTCACCCAGACTTACCAGTAAGGTACTTCATATTTCCTCTACAAAGGGGGCAGAATAAGTGAGAAAAGTCTAGATGAGTGGTCTGGATGAGTGAGAGCAGATGTGGAATAGAGGCCCAGAGTGTTATTCTAGTGGAAATTCCTTCAGGGAAACACAAAGCCATGGAAGCATGAGGCCTATGAATTCACCTATGCATGGTCTCTTCTTTCAGAGAGTGGCATTTGAGATATCACCACCTTCCGCAACTTATCTTTCCTGGTTTGAGTTATATAGTCAGCTGAGGTGTAGGAACTCCACTATGGGAAGTAAGTCCAATAACTTATTGGGGGTAAGTTACCTACCCTACCACATTGGCACTACTCTTTCTTTGTGTACTTTCCTGAGATCTCTGTGGGCAATTAAACTTTAATACCCAGAAGATACATCTTTTCAATGCACACCCAGACTCCCCCATGCAAGCACACCCAAAAAGTGTAACAAAATGGCACATGTGTAGGCTAGATGTGTTAACAGCAGGTTCTTCACCATGCCCCATTTTGGGCCAAGGCCAATGTGCATTAGTCATGGTGTTTTGGGGCTTATTCTCTGTTCTGTGGTATAAAGATAATGTCAAAAATGTCAAAAGGCCTGAAGATATGCCTATAGCTAACAGTATGAAGAAAAAGAGAGAGTATTTATGTTTCTATAGCACAGAAAGTCAAGCTTTTGGAGAAACTGTATAGTGATGTACATATAAAACATCTTACAAAAGAGTATGGTGTTAGAATAACCACCATATATGGCCGAAAGAAAGAGAAGGAAAAACTGTTGAAGTTCTATGCTAAAAGTGCTAAACAGAAGTTAATGAAAAATAGTCCAGGCATGTTGGCTTACATTTATAATCCTAGAACTTTGGGAGGCCAAGAGTTCAAGAAGTTAATGAAAAATAGAAAACACTGCAAAAAGCTAAAAATGAAGATTTCGATCATGTATTGAATGAGTGGATCCATGAGTGTAATTTCCCCCAAATGTGATTTTATTAATTTAGCCACATAACCAGGGTATCCTTAGATCAATGAAGAATAAATATAAAAACGCTTTCTTGAACAGCAGGCTAGTAGCCTGTTCACACAGAGACATGAGTGTGGAAGGTTTTCAAGAGTTTAGCATGAGGCATGCCATATATGCTACAGCCAATGCCTGGAACACAGTGACTAAAGACACAGTTGTATATGCCTGGTGCAGTCTCTGGCCTGAGATTAGGTTCAGTGATAATGGTGAACAAAGTGGTGGCTTTGAAGGATTCTGTATGTCAAGTGAGGAAAAAAAAGATGTCATATTTTTAAGCATGTAAAAAATATAACTTCAGAGTCCATCAGTAAGTTGAAAGAAGTGACTATCAAAGAACTTTTTAACATCAATAATGAGGCTCCAATTGTTCATTCATTGACCAATAATGAGATACCTGAAATTGCTGTGAATCAAGGTGATTGTGATAATAGTGACAATGAAGATAGCATTGTTAACACTGCAGAAAAAGTGCCTATAGATGACATGGTAAAAATGTGTGACGGGATCATTGAAAGACCAGAGCAGCATATGTTATAACAAAACAACAAATCATATCAGTTCATGAAATCAAAGAGAAACTTCTAAGACCAAAACCATTATTAATGAGGCAGATGGCTCTGGAGGAAACATTTTAAGAAGCCCTCCAGCAGAATGCCTCCTCATAGCTAGAGGGCCCACTTCCTTGTCCATCACCTGCTCCTGATGTTTCTTCTCACTTAAAAAATAAAATCTTGTGTACAGTAACTTTCAACTAAAACACAGCATCATAGGTAGAGAATGAAAGCCTGCCATTGTTTGTTTTTGCTGTTGTTTAACAGCTGATCTGGGTATTCTGGTGATGCCACTGTACTTCTTGGCTAAACTAAGCACATTATTTCTTCACTGTACTAATGGTAAGTCATTTTTTTCCTGTTAAGTGCTTATGAGTGAATATTGTAAAAAAAAAGTGATTGCTTATCTGTAACATGTAAATTCAGAATCAGGAATCATGGAGATGCCAAACAACCACAGATTGTCCACAGGGGTGGCTGAGATAGTGGCACCTTTGCTCTCTGATGGTTCAGTGTTCACAAACATTGTTTCTTGAACAAAATTATTAAAAAGGTATTGTATGAACCTGCCTCCAGGCTATATGCATATGACAGATAAAAATAAATAAATTTTGTGTTTAAAATTGGGTCTCATCCCCAAGGTAATTCATTGTGTATATTCAAATATTCCAGAATCTGAAAACATTGGAAATCCAAAAGACTTCTGGTCCCAAGCATTTTAAATAAGGGATACTCAATCTTTATATAAAAAGATCTCAAACTTAACCATAATACTTTTATCAATTCCTAGGAAGAAATAATGAAACATTAAATTTGTGGCCCTTTCTAAATAAATCAAAGATCAAAATTTTCAACAAGTAAAAAAAAGATAAATCCAGACTTCTTAAGTTCAAAAGAAATTTGTTAAATTCCAAAAGCTATCCCTATCATCAAATTTTCTTATTTTGTTCATTCTTAGCCAATGGCAGGTCAATGTGATACCGGAGTAGATTTGAGGGGTTTTTTTTTTGTTTTTTTTGTTTTTGTTTTTGTTTTTTTTTTTAGCTACTTGCAGTCTTGGCTATATTCTATGAGAATACATTTTCCCTAGGATCAGAATTTGAGTTATTTTTACACTAACGATATGAATAAGGGTTTGATCAGAAAATGGAAGCTACTCCAGGTTAGCTTGATTAAAGAGATATTTATTACATGGAATTAGAAGTTTATATAATCATTTGAAGAGCTGATGGGTTAAGATCAGAATACCTCTTTCAGGAAATCTCAAAGTGTAGCATTCACTAGGAAGTCACAACAAATGATCCCAGCCTCAGCCAGGTGGGTAAGTCTCAAAACAAATCACAGAAGCCATGGGAAGCCACCACTGTTGTTTTGAGCTGCTTACCTCCAATGACTTCTTTTCTACTTCCTACTCTATGAAAATGCCCCTCACTGACCAAAGCTAAGGGTATAAAAATTACCCTGGCACTAGTTCTACACCCATGAAAGTTTGAAACTCAAGCAAATTTGTCTACGGCCATACCACCCTGAACGCACCTGATCTCATCTGAAACTCAAGCTAATTTCTAGGTCTTTGAGGCAGTTATCTAAATACAACATTTTTCCTAGAAAGCAGTACTTAGTAAAAATCTAGATCTTTGTGACAGGCATCAGAAGAAACTCAGTAGTATTCAGTGGTCTCATTGCCCATAAGTCTAGTACAATTACATGAAATTATGGCTCGTGAACATGAAGTCAATTGGGAGAACTCTCTCACTGAGAGCTAGATACAGATATTGATCATGTGGGAGGAGAGGAATGCACCTATGTACAGCTTCCTCTGTCAGAGAGTAGCATTTGAGATATCACTGCTTTGGTACAAAATTTAGAAATTTCCCAAGCCTTCTTTGGGCTGCCTTTCTTTCTCATCTATTATATTTAAAATCTCATCTTGTGTTACCATTTGACCTCTTTGCTTTTGGCACCCCAGCAATGAACCCACCGTGGCTTCTGTCTAATCATATGGCCTATTTTTCTGAGCTAGCATTTCTTGCTGCTACTGCTCATAAATAAGGCCCCTGAATTCTGCGTCTGAGGTTTCATTTACTTTGTTTTGCCTGAAACATTTGTTTTGCTTCACCCTAGCAGATTGCTGAACAAAACTGCTGTTGGAGTTTGCGAATCTGTGTCTCTCAAGGCCTGGTCAGATCCAACATTTTGCCACACACTATTTCCCAGAGCCTGTTCTTCCCCAGCCCCTTGTCTATTCAGGTCGTGAATATCTGAGAAACTTTTATGTCAGCAAAAACGTTTTCTTCTACCGTCACTTTTTCTGGAGTGCTACAACATGTCTCTGTTGTTCCCTTTTTCCTCTGATTCATTTCAGGGTGACCCAGCTGTGTTTTTAAAATTAAAAGCACTTTCTTTTTTGTACCACCCAAAAAACTCATCCTGTTTTCTGGAACCTCCACTTTTCTTTCCAGATGTTTATTTTTCTAACATACTCCTCTAGATTTAGCCTTGCTCAACTGCCACCAATCTGTCTGTCCTAGAAGAAATGTGAATTTAATGAACTGTGAGTCTGCCAAAAAAACCCCACTTTTCAAACAAATGTGTCTACTCTCCCCACCCCATTCTGTGTTGCATAATCACACCTAGAAAACATCCTCTCATCAGATGACCTTCTAATCCAGCACTAACCTTCAATATAAGACAGACAGTAAATTATAGTGCTCAAGAGCCCAGATGCTGGAGCTGGGCCATCACTTACATTACTATGCCTTAATTTTCTTATCTGTACAATGGAAATATTAATAGTCTCCCCCTTCTGAAATTACTATAAATATTAAATGAGCACTTATGTAAAATTCTAAAATTAGTATATAATACATATTAATAGGTATTAGGCCCTGTCTTCCCTGTGTCTTCCCTTAGCCATACATTTCTCAGGCATTTTATCTCAGGAAAGATTTTACTACCTACAATCACTATAGGATCTTCAAATGTACCTATTAATGCCTTAAACATGGTGCGCTAGTCTTCTCCTCTGATACATATCCAACTTTTATAAAACCACTCATTGACAGTTGACTTAAGCCTTAGGAGGATGATTATTTGCAGCTTTAATGGTATGCCTCCCCTTGGTTTTCTGGACCAAGGGCTCCCTCTGGGAGAATCATTCCAGTGAGCTTTTGGAGATCTTGCTGCCATTCCTCTGGTAGTTTTCTCTGAACCTCAATCACCCTTCCTGATCAAGTAACAACCAAAATACTCTTCTCTAATTCTGTCTGCAAGGACAGCTAAACCTGGGTGCATGACCTTTCTCCTTTCTTATTTGCCCAGCCTGGCTGCCAAGGTTTTTTTTTCTTGCTCATATTGGCTTACTCTCTTCTCTAAAAGCTTAACCTTGCTCCTAAGAAAATCTCTCTCTTCCCCCACTTAACCAAACTTCCTTTTTTTTTTTCTTTTTTTAATCTCCAATGATCATGTTCTGATAGTTTTAAAAACCAATCCAGGCCGGGTGGGATGGCTCACGCCTGTAATCCCAGCACTTTGGGAGGCCAGGGCAGGCTGATCATTTGAGGTCAAGAGTTTGAAACCAGCCTGGCCAAAAAGGTGAAACCCTGTCTGTTCTAAAAATTTAAAAATTAGTTGGATGTGGTGGTGGGCGCCTGTAATCCCAACTACTGGGGAGGCTGAGGCAGGAGAATGGCTTGAACCTGGGAGGCGAAGGTTGGGGTAAGCCGAGACTGCCCCACAGCACTCTAGCCTGGGTGACAGAGCAAGACTCGGTTTCAAAAATAAATAAATAAGTAAATAAAATAAAAAACAATCCAATTCCTCCTTGTTACCTGAGCAAACTTGGTTCCTGAGAACTGAGTATTCCTGGCACACACCTTTTTATTTGCCTTCTGAGCTTTTGGGTTTGAATATATTTCATTGGGATGCTTCTCTTCTACTTCAGGCAAAGTTAGTCTATTCCTTATTTAATAAGGACTCCACTACTGGGGGATATTTGTTGATGAACCAGAGTTACATGAAGATAATATGTAGGGACAGAGTTCTTTTGAAACAAACCACACGAATACAGGGGATGGGCCCCTGCATAGTTCGCCTCCTTTACATTAAAGGCAGGTCAGGAAAAAAATTAATTCACATCCCTATCAATGCCTGCTATGAAGCTCTGTTGCTTGACTGGAACTTAATGGCTTTTGAAATTTAAAGTCCTAGCTTGAAGGTCTGGATGAAAAAAATAAAGGAAGCTAAGATTATTTCATACCTCCAGTTCCTAAAAAGTCTTCACAGTGATATCTGATTAAAAAAAACTACATTTTTTCAAGATATCCTTATCCTTTTCTGGGCCTCACCTGCAATGCTTGGCCTAACTGCCTCTGTGTAATCGTGGGCAGCAATAATGACGTGCACACACAGACCTGGGCAGCCAGCTTGCTTGGATCTGTCCCAGCTAATAAACAGCCACACCACTGGAATAACAGCCACACAGGTGCTGCCTCAAAATGCCAGGACTCAATTCTAGAAGACCTAGATCTGCAAATTATTAAATGCTTCTGTCTCTTAGCTGCATCCCCATGAGCAAAGACCACCACATGTTATTCTGCATCCATCTTTCGAGGTTAATAAACAGTGCATCATGCCTTTCTTCTCTTGAAACACTCAGTAAATAAATAACGCTCCATAGCCACTGGAAGCAGATGAGCATCAAAATATTAGCTTTCTTACTGATAAAAGCTAAGCTGGAGATATGGCTTAGGTTTGCATTTTTCTAACTCTTCACTCAGATTTATACTTAGCCACACTATCACAGTGAGCTGGGCCACCACAGGACATCCCTGTAGGAGCCTCCTGACCCAAGAAGCCTAGCACGACAGAGCAGAACATAGACTTTCTATGGGCAGGCAGCTTCACAAAGAGAAGCTGGGATTACTCTGTGTGCTTTTCCAGCTTGCCAGCCAGAAAATCCCACGAGAAGAAATAAGTCAGTAAGCAAAGTAGGGAAAGGCCACAAACATCTGTCTATGGGACCTCCCTCATGGGAACATGAGGCCAGGCCAACATTTTAGCCTTGGCTTTTAAAGAATTGCCTTAATATTAAAACACTGAGAGGCTGGATAGGGAATTGTTTAGTAAATCCCAAGGACTTTGATAATAATTTTTCCCAGTTACTAAATGTAAATAATGTGGGTAAAGGCTAGTTAACCATTTTTTCAACATTATGTTTGTAGTATGGACAACATATCACATTGACTACCTAGAGCTAATGTTGATTTTTCTTCTTGCATGTCTGTAAGACTTATCTTACTTTATAGACTGGAGACTTATAAATTTAATTTAGAAAATAAATCCACGGCAATTGTAAAAATAACTTTTCCAGCATATTTTAGTAAAAATGTAATTCATGTGCAATATTTTTACATTTTTTTCTTGAAAGTACTTTAGAAACTCTAAGATAGTATGATGTTTTCTATAAGTTTGGAGTTTTGTACAGGGCCTTCATCAAATAAACCATATCTTATATCTAAAGAAAAATGTATGGGTAGATACAAACTTTATAAAACACAACTTTGGAGTATCTGTTTTGTTTTTAAAGTATTTACTGTCCTGATAGGAGGTTAGATTGATGGGATATATTTTTTCTTCATTGTTAGGACACAAATAAGAATTGTTCTTTCTTTTGGAAATAATTAAGCATCAGTAATCAATAATAACCAGTAATACCCAACTCAATTACTATTTTTATTTTTGTGTTTTCCTCTCTAGGCTCTCCTTCTGTTATACTCTTTCTCAAGAAAATACATTGGTCTTATGTGCTCTTTCTCTAAGACTATTTATTGATCAGCTGAAATCGTGTGTGTTTGTGTGTATGTGTATAATCGCGTATAATCTGCAATTATTGGAACTGTACATAAGCTGATTTCAAAATATTTCCCACTGACATGTAACTGATGGAATCACTTACATATGACTGGTATCTCCCTTTTTTGCTGGAGAAACTTCTCTTCATTTGGGCTGACACATGAAATACTTGGGCCCACACATGAAATACTTGGGCCCCATGGGGATCTTGGATAATAGTTGTGATTGATGTCCAGTTAAAGCCCTTCCCATGCCATCTTTCTTCTTCTTCATGAAAGACTGTTTGAAAAGGTATGTAAACATACCTATCAAGTTGGAGTATTTCCTAATAATACCATTATGTGGCATGGAAGTCCGTGATTTACAGACTCATGTTAAAATATTTTTAATTTCCTTTTTACCATACGATTATTCTTTAATGAATAACTTAAAAAATAATCTTAACCTGAAGATGTCCTTTAAATGGAATACTAGATAAACGGAATGAATCCAAAATCTCTTACACCTTTATGTGCTCAAACTACGTTACATTTTCCTGGGGTCTTTAATGTAAGATAAGTCACAAACAAGGTGATTTTGTTAAAAGAGACTGGGGTCTGCTCACAGGAACATGTAAGTTCAAGATAAAAATATCTAAAATAAATCTTCTGGATTCCCCGTTGTTATCAAAGTAATCTCAGAGGTAAGTCAAACAATAGTAAGAGAGACAGCTAAATATATAGAAGGAGAATAACGAAAACAGTTTTCTACTTTTAAGAGGTTAACAAGTTAGAGAAGCTGCTCTCTGGAAACCCCCAGAAAAGCTCTCTTCTGCTAGGTGAGAGGATTTGCAAAACAGCTTCTATGTAAATTCTACCCTTCATGCTCTATCCAGTTTCTGTATTACTCTCATCTCTATATGAAGTGGTTGACTGATGCGGCTATGCTGTTCTACTTGACCCACTGATGGAGTAAATTATCATCATGGTCCTGTTAGCAGGCCCAGGACAAGACAGTACTATGACAGGTATAATATAGGAATAGTGTAGACCCAAGTGTAAATAATTAAAGTTGTAATTCAGGCTCAGCTTACCAGTGACATCATTTTTCAATGTCACTAGAGTCTCTCAATGAAATTACAGCTTTATATGTAGAATTTAGATGTACACTATTCATCACAATACACGAAACATGTTCAAGTTATCAATAGGTACTAGCTACATTAACATCAAGGGGAAGATCTTCATTCCAATAACTAAGTCTCCATTCTCTTTTCTCCTGCCACTAAACTGAACTCAAAGATGGCCTTTTTTTTTTTTTTTTTTTCTGGATACAGTGAATATTCTCTTAGTTTAAAAGGGATTGTCTTCCTTCTGGAGGGTAGTTCAGAGAAAAAAAAGCACGGCTAAGAAGGTGAAGAGGACAAGTCTTGGGCAAGTGTGACTTAGTGAGGAGAATCATACAAACAGACATCCATTTCCTAAAGTGTGCCAGAAGCCTCTTTTATCTGAATCAGGATCTCTCTAAAGATGTCCATCTTACTGAGATAAAAATGTATACATGTACCCAAACATTACACTGTGCCCTATTAATTTGTACAATTATTATTCGTCAATTAAATATCAAATAAAATTTAAAAAATGTCAAAGAACTTGACTTTCTGTTAACTGATTTCTTGAAATAAGTAAATTATAAGAATGTAATAAAAACCATGCCAGAATATAGCTATTTCAAAATGGCCTTAATATTATGTATCCACAAAATAGAAGAAAATAACAGAAACTTGAAAACAAATTATTCTAAATAGAGAAAATAAGCAGAGCATATGATTGCTATATTTTTTACCAACATTTATAAATCTTCTGAGATGCCCAGCTATATGTTTTTCCAGGTAGAGATCAATCTTGGAAAAATGCAGAAGTAATCTATACTCTTTTAATCGATTGGACTCTCTCTTCATTTATTTCTCTGTCTCTAAACTTCCAATAAGAGAGTATCTCAGGCATGGCTCACACAGGGATAAACAATATGTTTATGTAAATTTAAAAGGACAACATTAAATTATTATGACATATACACTATTGTCTCAACTTTTTTGGAGGATAATTTAATAGCAAAAGCTTTAAAATATGTATATCCTTTGCTCCTTGAAAATTCTATTTGACAAATCTATCCCAAAGCCATAATTTCAAAGATGCTGAGATGCACAAAATTATGGTCTTCACCATATTCTTTATAAAAACAGAAAATGAACACAATGTTAATGGCTGACAATAAGGTGTTTTTTTTTTTAGGTTAAGAGAAATCAATCAGTAGAATATTATGCAGTTCTAAGTGGCTGTATCATAATGTAGAAAAGTGTCTAATGACATAAGACAATCCTTGTAATATACTAAGTGAGGAAAAGCAGGTTAAAAATGGCTTGTGTGGTATGATCTCAAATTTTTTTTAAAAGCTATATTTTAATATTTAATTTTTATTAATAAAGAGGACTTAAAATCATCTGTAAATTTAGAGATTATGAGTGGTTAAATAATAGCAATAATAGCTTATTTAACAATGGTATCTCTGCCAGGCAGTCTTCTAAGTGCTTCACGTGCACTGTTTAATAAATTTTCCACAACACCTTGGAAGACAGGCAGTACTGTCCCACTGAGAAGATAAGGAAGCTGAGCTATGCACAAATGAAGAAGCCTGGTCAAACTGAAAATGGCAGACATGGGGTTGATCCCTGGCAGTCTACACAGAGAATACACTTTTAATTAGTATGCCGTAGTAAGATTTTGATTTTTATTCATTTTATGTTTATATATTTGTCCCAATGGTCTAGAGTAAATATGTATTTTTTAACAAAAAAATGTATTAATCTTATTTTAAAATTATATTTGATATTGTAATAAAAACTAATAAAGTTTCTAAATAATACAGAATAATATTTCTATTCAAGAAATAGACGTTTGAAAACTAAATTGATGGATTAGAGTTTCCTTAGATTTTCTTTTTGGATACAATGAAACCATGTAGCTGATGAAATAACAAATGACAACATTTCTACCTTACTAATCATCTGTTTATTTTTATAAATTGATTAACCTACCCCCAAAACATGACATTTCCATAATATGACTGTATGTGTATTTACTTAAAATCTTTCCCCTTCATTTCTCCTTTCTAAGGACACATAAACATCTCACATAGACATTTGACAACTAGTTCTGCTTATAAATAAGGAGAGAATAGATTGCAGGAAATGATACCATTGTGGAACAAAGCCTATCATCCTTCTTTCAAAAAGAATTGGTCACAATTTGCTTCGATGGAGCAATGTGTCCCTGGTTACCGATTTATTTTGCTCCGTGGGACTGTGTTAGAAAAACATTATTATTATTAGCAGTAGTAATACTTGGCAGACATTCAGCACATTTCATCAAAGGCTCCAAGAGCTTAGCCATCAATCAAACTTGCCTTGGTGCGCTCTTGGGAGGAGGTGGTATTATTTCCGTTTGGAACGGAGGTTAAGTGACTTGCCCAAGGCCTTGAAGCTGGTGAAATTCAGAGTTGGGAATTAAACCCTGGAGACTTGACACCCAGCATCCCACTCTCCTTCCTGGAGCACAATCCCTCCATCTGTCTGAAAGCTGTAGGGATAAATAAAGCATCTAATAGAAAAAATGTCCTGCTCCCCAGCATGTGTTCTTGTATTCAAACTCTTCTGGCATTAAATTGAAAAAGCACAAGTAGTTTCATTCAGAACTTGAGCTGGTAGGTTTCAGTTTTGGCACTCATTCATTCTTCACTAAATATGTATTTAGTGCTAGCACGTGTTAGGTATGATAGCAGGAACCCAGTTCAGTTGTTGGGAGCAAGACAGCTATGGCCTGCAGGGAGTTTTCAGTCTAGCAGGGAAGAAAGATTAAACAGAGACCATTGCAATACTGAGTGTTTATGACAGTGTCATGTCCACAGTTGAAATCCTAGATTCTTCCCCTTTAGGTGTACATTATAAATTTTAATGAATCAAAATTTGAGTCACAGTAATCTAAAGCATATGTTTGTCCTATTAATTTTAAGTAAAGTATAAATAGATGCTAATTGCTCTGTATCTTTTTTTTAGAATTTGGTTGAGGATAGATATTAAGAAATGTTAGAAGTAGAATGTGACTCTTGAAGGGCAAAATTATCTTTTGTTATTTACTTTTGCAGTATGAAAAGTAATTATGAGATTCAAATACCTGTTGTTAGAATTTAAGTTTAATACGTCATTTCAGAAGAAGCAGAAGCAGAAGCAGGTAGTATTCCAGGCTGCCAACCCACACATTTTTTTTTTTTTTTTTTTTTTTGAGATGGAGTTTCACTCTTGTTGCCCAGGCGGGAGTGTGCCGTGGCACCATCTCGGCTCACTGCAACTTCCTCTTTCTGGTTTCAAGAGATACCCTTGCCTCAGCCTCCTGAGTAGCTGGGATTACAGGCGCCCGCCACCACACCTGGCTGTTTTTTTTTTTTTTTTTTTTTTTTTTTTTTTTTTTTTTTGTATTTTTAGTAGAGACGGGGTTTCACCATGTTGGTCAGGCTGGTCTTGAACTCCTGACCTTGTGATCCGCCCGCCTCGGCTTCCCAAGGTGCTGGGATTACAGGCCTGAGCCACCGTGCCCAGCTGCCAACCCACACATTTTTACTGTGATCTACGTGCCAGGCACTGAGCTATGGGCAGAGGCAAGCCCAAGAGACTAAGAATCACGCCCTGTCTCTTAGGCACTTAAATTTATTACACGATGAGTTTACAGCCTAGGTAAACATTTATTTAAAGGGATTCTATGTTTCAGATTTTGTCACATAAGTCTAAATTATCTCTGAAGAAACAGAATTGCTCTAAGAACGAAGAGACTCCTTGTCACCATCCTTAGCAACCATTTTGTTCCTACAACCAACTGGAAGGTTTGACTAGTACAAAGTTGTTCACAGAAGTGAAACTCCTATGTTAACATTACATATCTATAAAAATGTTTCATTTAATCTCTCTGAGCCCTATTTCTTCCACTGTAGAATGACTATAGTAAAAAAATTAATTAGTTTAATTTATCTCAGAGGTTTTAAGGATCAAATGAGATCTTACGGGTAAAAACTCTCAGGTAAACTGTGAAGTATTATGTAAAGGTAAGTAACTATTATCTTATATGGAGGAATACAATTCTTGAAATACAAACAGTTCCTTTGGGGAAGATATTTGTTGCTTGATATGTCTAATACTAATGAGATACTTCTTACCCTTTTCCCATATCTGAACAGATAGGGGCAGCAGCACATTATAAACTTAATATTTTTTCTTAAAATGTTTTGCTTTAAAAACCAGACCACAAACAACTTGTGTCTAAACAAAAAAGCAACATAGATTCCAATTCATAGTGGGTTCAAATCTTAGTTGCAATAAAACATCCATTTATGATAAAGATTCATAGCAATTAGAAATAGGAGATGATATCCTTAATATGAAAAGGGATCTCCACAAAAAACGTACAGCTATCATACTGAGCGCTCTCCCTCTAAAATTGAGAAGGGGATAAGGATGTCCCTTCTCATCATTTTGATTAGATATTAGAGTGGAATCCTGGCCAATGCAATGAAACAAGAAAAAAGAATGCATAAAGACTGAAAAGAAGAAATATAACTGTTTCTATTTCCAGATGACAGAACTATCTATGCAGAAAATCCCAAGGAGTACACACACACACACACACACACACACACACAGTGGGATACTAGTATTCATCAGATACAAGGACAATTTACAAAAATCAATCATTTCTATACATTAGAAACAAACAACTAGAAAATAAAATTTAAAAATATACCACTTACAAGAGAAACAAAACCATTTAACAGGAATAAAATTAAGACTTCTACAATAAAAGCTGTAAGACATTGCTGAGCAAAATGAAAGGGGATATAATTGGAAAGATATATTCACAGAGTAGAAGACTCAATAGCATTAAGATGCACATTCTCCCCAGATAGATAAATAAATCCAAAACAACATCTCTCAAAACCACAGCAGACCTTTTCACAGAAATTAAGAAACTGTGTCTAAAAGTAGTATGGAAATACAAAGGATCTAGAGTAGTTAAACAATTTTTACAAAAAAGATTAAAGTTGGATAACATGTTTCTTGAGTTCAAAATTTACTTTAAAAATACAATAATTAAAACAGTGTGATGTTTATACAGATATGCATATATAACAATGAAAAAAAGTACTGAACCAGCCCTTGCACGCTTATGGTCAATTAATTCTGACAAAGATGTTCACTTCCAAAGGAGAGTATAGACTTTTCAAAAAATGGTGTTGGAACAATCGGTTATTCAGATGAAAAAATGAACTTTGATCTTTGCCTCATATCTTATGCCAAAATTAATTAATAATGGTTCATACCTAAACATAAAAGCTAAAATTATTAAACTTCTAAAAACAAACAGGAGAAAATCTTTGGAACTTTGGGGCTGGCAAAGATTTCTTATAAAATAACTACAAAATAAAAGGGAAAAGTGTTAAGCTGGATGTCATCAAAAGTAAAAACTGTTCTTCATAAGACTTCGTTGAGAAAATGAGAAGACAATATGAAGACTGGAAGAAAATACTTGCCACATACATCTGATAAGGGACTTGAAATAGGACTATATAAAGAGTGTTTACAACTCAATAAAAAGAAGAAAATAACCCTACACTAACAGGCAAAGAGATTTATACAGGTACCTCACAAAGCAATGCATTCAAATGGACAATAAGCACATAGGAAAATGCCTCATATTTTTAGGTAGCAAGGAATGTGAATTCAAACAAGATATGACTTCAGACCTACTAGGATAACTGTAATTAAATGACTGACAATACCAAGGGTTGGTGAGGATGTGAAGCAAGTGAAACACTCATACTCTGCTGTTAGAAGAGTGTAGCAATTTTTAATAAAGTGAATCATATGCTTACTATAAGACATGGCAATTTAACTCCTAAAGTGTTAAAATGAGCAGAGAAAACATTCACAAAATCTTACATCCAAATATGTTTATAGCAGGTTTATTCATAATAGCCAAAACCTGGAAACAAACTCCATCAACAGATGAATGTAAAACTTTTTTTCATGCAGTGGAATACTACTCAGCAATGAAGGGGAACACAGTCATCCAACAATATGAATAAATTTTTTCAGCATTACAATGAATGAAAGAAGCTAGACAAAAAATGACTGCAGAGTGTATTATTCCAGTTACATGAAGTCCTAGGAAAGGCAAAACTAATTTATGATAGAAACTAGATCATCAGTTGTCTAGAATGGGGGGTGAGATTTACTGCAGAGGGCCATGAAGAAACATTATAAATTGTTTTGCATCTTCATTGGGGTGGTGGAAACCTTCTGCATCTTCATTGGGAGAGATGGTTTCAAGGGTGTGTACATTTGTCAAAATTCATCAGATTGCACGCTTAAAATGTTTTATATGCATTTTGACATAAATTTTATCTTAATAAGCTGGGTTTAAAAAATCTCAGTCACATATTTAAGCATTCAATGAGTATAAATTCTTTGACTTGATAGCTGGATCTGACATCTAACATTAAAACAATTCTATAATGCTTTCTGCTATAGCACGAATTCAGAATTGATGCAATTGATGATTCACCACTGTCCTCTGCTCTGCTCCTTTTCTCAAGAAGAAAAGCTAAAGTGGGTTAAAGTTTTATATTCTCTTTTGTGGATGGGTATGAGAGATAGGAAATAAACTTTCTCACGATGACAGTTTATAGAGGAATTTTCAGTTCAGTGCAATAGTTTACACTATAATTTTCACTACCTTTATTCTTCTGCTTTGTTTTTTTAAATAACAAATGAACTCAAACTGTCTTCTTTAACCTTGGTTTAATGCAGCCTCTTCTGTTTTTTATTTTTTATTTTTAGTGACAAGGTCCTGTTCTGTTACCCAGGCTAGAGTAAGTGATGTGAATGTAGCTTGCTGTAGCCTCAAACTCCTGGACTTAAGTGATCTTCCTGCCTC
Source organism: Hylobates moloch (assembly GCF_009828535.3). Classification (NCBI taxonomy): domain Eukaryota; kingdom Metazoa; phylum Chordata; class Mammalia; order Primates; family Hylobatidae; genus Hylobates; species Hylobates moloch. Next base: position 57,249,704 of record NW_026652284.1, read on the forward strand.
AGCCTCTTGAGTAGCTGGGACTACAAGCATGTGCCACCATGCCCGACTAATTTTTTAAAAAATTTTTTGAAGAGATGGGGCCTCACTATGTTGTCCAGGATGGTTGTGAACTGACCTCAGGTGGTCCTTCTGCCTCGGTCTCCCAAAGTGCTGGGATTACAGATGTGAACTACTGTGCCAGGCCAAATGAAGCCTCTCCTTTTACATGATTACATTTAGTGTACTCCACTAATAATAATAATTATTATTACTACTACTAATAATATACAACTAGTATTATTATTTAGTGTAGCCTACTAGTTATTAGTGTACCTAATTATTATTTTATGTACCTCACTAATAATTATGATTCTAATAATGATTTTTTTATTTTGTTTTATGAAAGGATTTTACTGTACTCTCCATCACTGTGGAATAACATTAATTAGCCAATGTAGAGTTTCCTTCTTCCCTAGTGCTGTGTCTAAATTCTGGGAAGATTCTATAGTGCAAAAGCACATGAAAAGGGCACATGCTATAGTGCCAAAGCACAGCATCCAGTAAGATGTTCTCATTCCTGTGATCTTCAGTTGTTCTTGCCCTCACAGGTCACTGCTATGTTGTCTTTTATTTCTAACTGCAAGATATCCTCAGCTATTGCTCCCGGCTCTTAGTCCCTCATGCCTCTCCTGACATGGGAAATTATTAGGACTACCTATAGACTTTCCCATCTACAAGATTATCTTTAGCTACAGTGGAATTAACTCTACTGCTGTTATGTAATTTATAATAACCAAGATATGGAATCAACCTAAGAGTCCATCGATGGATGAATGGATAAATAAAATGTGGGATATATACTTAATGGAATACTATTCACCCATAAAAAATAATAAAATCCTGTCCTTTGCAGCAACAGGGATGGAACTGGAGATCATTACACATAGAGAAATAAGCCAGGCCCAGAAAGACAAATATCACATGTTATCACTCATCTGTGGGAGCTTAGTAAGTTGATCTCATGGAGTTAGAGAATAGAATGATAGTTAAGAAAGGCTGGAAGTGTATGATGGGGGATAAAGGGAGGTTGGTTAATGGGTATAAACATAGATAGAAGGAATAAGTTCTAGTGTTCAATAGCACAGTTAGGCAACTACAGTTAGCAACAATTTATTGTATATTTCGAAATTACTGGAGAGAAGATTGGAAATGTTCCCAACAAAAAGAAATGACAATGAGGTGGATATCCTAAATATCCTTATTTGATCATTATATATTGTATGAAAATGTCAAAATACCACATATACTTCATAAATGTGTACAGTCATTACATATAAATAAAAATTTTAAAATTAAATACAATGAAAAGTTATGTCTTTCTATAGGTTATTTTCATCATTAGTTTGACTCTTTTGCATAGGTTACACAGTTGACTTATTCTGAGAATTGTGTAGATAGCTGGGTACCTGTTCCAAGTCACTCTGTGTGTGAGAATACCTGGAACTCTATGCAAGTAACACTTTTCAGATTATAGGGACTACATCTTCACAATTTTCTATTTGTACAGTGAAGTAAAGCACTTAAAAACCGTTCTTTTGACTTGAACTAATTTATCTTATCAAAAGTAGAGTATGCCTGCTGTAAGTAGCTGAACTATTTAGAAATCTCTTAGAATATTTTTTAAACCAATCCTATACTTTTCAGTGTAATATTGTGCAACATAGTATATCAAGAAATGAAGACAAACTGGGAATGTGATTTATCCTGAAAGAATAAGACATCTCCCTGTGATGTCTAAGCTTGCTCTTAGCTATTTGTAGGCTTCCTTAAATAGTAAACATAACTAATTTTATAGTAAGTTCTTCTTTCTTTCTTTCTTTATAAATTTATTTATTTATATATTTATTATTTTTTACATTTTGAGACAGCGTCTCGCTTTGTCACCTAGGTAGGAGTGCAGTGGCATGATTCCGGCTCACAGAAGCCTCACCCTCCTGAACTCAAGCAAATTCTCCCACTTCAGCCTCTTAAGTAGCTGGAACTACAGGTGTATATCATCATGCCTGGCTAAAAAAATTTTTTTTGGCTGGGCATGGTGGCTCACGCCTGGAATTCCAGCACTTTGGGAGGCCGAGGTGGGTATATCACATGAGGTCAGGAGTTCCAGATGACCCTGGCCAACATGGAGAAACTCCGTCTCTACTAAAAATACAAAAATTAGCCGGGCATGGTGGCAGACACCTGTAATCCCAGCTACTGGGGAGCCTGAGGCAGGAGAATTGCTTGAACCTAGGAGGCGGAGGTTGCAGTGAGTGGAGATTGTGCCACTGCCCTCCAGCCTGGGCAAGAGAGCGAGACTCTGTATCAAAAAAAAAAAAAAAATCGAGATAGGGTCTCACTGTGTTGCACAAGCTTGTCTCAAACTCCTGGGTTCAAGTGATGCTCTCGCCTTGGCTTCCCAAAGTGTTGGGATTACAGACATGAGCTCCCATACTTGGCTATAAATTCTCAGTTTAATGTTTGTTGGTTCACTGTTGAAATGTCCTTACATTTGATTTTGATTGTCTGTTAGCAAAATGGCTTATCAAGAATTCTCATTTGTTAAATTAGTAGAGAATCATTACTTAATGTTTTCAATCACTTTCTTGGAAAAACTACTCTAGAATACATATATATATATATATATATATATAAAACTTAAAGCATTGGAAATTTAAAAATCATAAGCCTGGGGTAGCTATAGTTGCAATGGTTTAAATAGCCATTAGGAATCTATTAACATTAAAGCATTATCTTATATACAAAGAACAATTCTCTGTTTACTTATAACTATCAGTAAGAGTTGTTATTCTATGGCTTCCAGATTGCATCCAGCACCAGGGCTTCTGAATAGAGGTTGAGTCAGAGCTGAAATCCAGACTTCATTCACTTGGTCAAGCTGTTCACCCCTGTGTGAGGCTGCATCTGTCTAGGCTCTTGAAGGAAGAGAACTATGCTTAATTAGCACAAAGGCTCTGTTTGATATATCTGCTGTCCTGGATGTTAAGTTTGAAACTGTAATACACTTTATTAAGCTTTTTTTTGCAGTTAAAATAAAAAGATTCGTCAGCACAGTATTGAGGATTAGGATTAATATAAACCACTTATTGGTTTATCCAGAGTGTTCATTCATTCATTCATCCATCCATCTGCCCATCCATTCATTTGATGCGTATGTACTGGTTTCTTCTTACACGCCAGGCTTTACACTATATTCCTGCGATGCAAAAGGGAACATGAGGGACCCTGCCTTCAAGCAGTGTACAATCTGCTGGTGGCATCTTTTGAAAAATTGCAATTCAACAGATAATGGAAGTATGGGCAAAGCACATTTGTGAGAAGTTAGAATGCTCTCAGCTGGCTCCAGAGAATAATGTCCCTGGCCCTGTCTTAGCCCTCTATCCCTAACATCATCACCTCTGTTTTATCTAGCTTGAAACTCAGCCAATCAACTTTCATGTGAAACCCTGGCTCAGCTAGGCACTAGGTGAGCTCTAAAGCTACACTGTTAGAATAGGGGAACAGAAGATGTGGCCCAGAGTATCATTAGTGTCCTGATGATATTCTAATATTTGCATTAAGAAATTATAAATATTTTTAATTGAAATTTAGAAATTCCTTGGGCCCAGCCTAATTTTCACAGGAGCTACCCGAAGAAATTTGGTAGAGTAAAATTGTAGAATTGTAAAGTAAATTTGTAGAGTAAATTTGGTAGAGTAAAATATATTGCATAGTAAGTGGGAGAAGGTGGATTGATCTTGATTGAAAAGAAGAGTTGAAATAAAAACTATGCGGTAACATAAGTCATGCATTTCTAGAGTATTTAAAAATACATGTATATTATTCCATAAAATTGAAATTGACTAAAGCTTTTTAAAATGACTTCCAAAAAATATACTTTTTTGTGCAAAATAGAAAGTATCCTCTTTTTTCTCCCTTAGAAATGAGTGTAACAAGTAAAACAGAATGTCAAAATATTCTAGTTAAAATGCACGATGTCAGAGATTCATCTCCATTGCTATTATGTCAGAGCAGCACGGTATCTAAGAACAACGGAACTAGAATGAACACCTCTAGGCCCAGTCTGCTTTATTTGAGTAGAGCACTTTTCTTAGCACTAATTTACCTGATTGACAGCAATATTGGCAGTGGAAAGGAGTATATGGGTATCACTAATGACAAGCAATGGAAGCTTTTAGATATTTTTTGATGCCATTCAAACTAATATGATATGAGGATCTTTACTAGGATGAGATTCATAATACTTAAAACGGAAATCTAACATGAACAATTTATGCCTGTATGCAGAAGCAGTTTTACAACTTTTCTGAAACTAGGCGGGTGATAGCTTATCAACTGGAAAGCATGACAAAGAGGAAAAACCATCATGAGAATTTTTTGTTCCCCCTTAATCTATGATTGGTTACTCAGCCAAACTTCTCCTTAATGTTGGTGGTGCTAGGTCTGTATTAAGCATTGCACTCAATAGGATGCTTGGCAAATGAGATTGCTCTTAGAAACTGGACAGAAGTGATGTGCTTAAGTACTAGGAGATTACATTAATGTTACCATAAATGGGAAATCAAATTGTCATTGTCTTAGAGGAGTAGAGAAGGAAAAAATCTATTTAGACCAGACACATCATAAAATTAAGTTACTTCACATAAAATATGAATTACTTGAGTCCCAAGAGAAAACCATTAAATATAGATAGGCATATACAGAGACAGTTTTGACTGTAACAGAAATGAAATAAACTCAGGATCTGATCAGGCCATCACACAAAGACACAGCTCTAATGGGGTGGCGGGCAGTCTGTTTCTGAGAGAGCAAGGACTTTTTAATGTAGAAAATTTGATGATGAAGGAAAAGAATAAGGGGGTGAGAGAGAAGGCATCAGTCACACCTTTGCCAAGTACCATTTCCCATTCCCTAAGTCCAATTCTGATTACTCTTGCCATTTTAGAAGGCTCAAAGCCGGAGAATCTGATGAGAAAATAGACTAAAAAATTGAACCGCATGTAAACTATTTATAGATTTGCTAGCCCTGAGAAATAGGATGGGAAACAAACAGCAGCAGCAGCAAATTCAAAATTGCCTGTAAATCTCAAATAGGAAGTAGAAGGCTCACATTGGGCATGGTATACCAGGATCAGCTTTAGAGCTAAGAGGTATTTTATACATATAAAAAATAGAACATCTTTCATTAGTTCTCTCAGCTTGTTGAAGAAAAACTGCAGCAGAGAATTGGCACCCACAGAAAAGGCCTGCTACTGAGGCAAAACATTGTCTATATTTTCTGCTTTATCACTAAGTGCTGAAACTATTAGCAGGTTTGCTGAAGTAAAGAGGGTTGTGCGCCAAACGTATGAATAGGGCCAGAGCTTGCAGGACTCAAATGTCAACTTTCTTTAGCCCCAGGCAGGTCCCTTAGCCTTTGTGGCTCAATTTAATCTTTCTACATAGCTCAGTGGAAAACTATACCATCTCCCTCAACAGAATTGCTAGTAGCCTAGGGATACTCATGCCATCTTCATGTCCCCTGGTCATCTGATACCAGGAGACAAAGCAAACAGCTTTACACGGGGACGAGATCAGGCAATGTTTTAGGTGGGAGTCTTGAGCCTAGGGGCATTATCTTTGTGGCCCTGGGCATTTTACACTCTGTATTCTTGTGCGCTAACAGAGGCAATGTTTAAAATAGTAGAGCAGTTCTCTACTGAGTTACTATCAACTACTGAAAGTTCTTCCTACATGTAAATATGTCCTGAGTTTCAGTTATGCCAGTTACATTTTATTCATATTTTCACTCACTGAAACACATTTTGAGAACAAACACAATGATGGGCACTGTGCTTGATAAGGTGATAAAATTTTTTAAAAGAAAATATATAGCCCAGTCTTCAAGAATGTAACCATCTAATGGAGGAAGAAGATGTACAAACAAATATTTCCATGTAGTGTGATAAGAACTATAAGAGGTCACATGTTCTGTGAGTAGCAAGGAAGGGAGTAGCAGACTTGAAGTTAGGAAGCTGGAGAAAGTTACACAGAGATACCGATATTTGAACTAGGTTTTGAAGAATGAGGTTGGGGTCACTATATGGGAGTTACGTGAGAGATGTTCTTATAGGAGTTTAAAAGTAGAGCAAAGGCTCAGAGAAATGGAAAACATGTTGTCTTCAGAATAATTAGAGATGTTTAATGTATGAGATGGGAACCAACAAAAGATGAAGTTAGAAAGGTAGGTTGGGAGGTTAAAAGGGCTTTGGATGCAGTTCTAATGCAGGGTCTCAACAGATTAGTTCATCACAGAATCATTACATGGCTTGCTTTCCCAAGACGTCATTCCTGTATTTATATTGTTTCCTTGGAATGATAGATTTTTTAACCTTTCTTCTGGATCATTCTATCTATCTTTATCTATCTATCATCTATCTATCTATCTATCTATCTATCTATCTATCTATCTATCTATCCACATCTATATTAGCATTTACCATCTTTAATTTAAAAATTCTTCCTTAATGCTTGGTTCTTTCCCACTCATCCCTCTGAGCTACTGTCTATATCTATACTTACCTTCACAGATACTTTTCAATATTATCTACTTAGTACTACTTGGTACGAGTGGACTTAGCCCCTTCCAGCTGTTAGGGACTGCATGTTTATGCTTCCCCCAAATTCGTAATACCAATGTGACAGTATTTGGAGGTGGGCTTTTTGGGAGGCAATTAGATTATAAGAGTAGAGCCCTCATGATGGGATTAGTGCCCTTATAAGAGAGGACAAGAGACAGCTTGCTTCCTCTCTCTTCTCTCTTTCCACTATGAGGACACAGCAGGAAGACAGCTATTTACAAACCAGGTAAAGGGTCAGAACCCAACCACTCTAGCTCCCTTATCTTGGACTTTCCAGCCTCAAAATCTGAGGAATAAATTTCTGTTGTTTAAATCACTCAGTCAATGATAATTTGTTATAACAACCCAAACTCACTAAGACACCAGCTAAGACTCTCTGAGTCTCAGTTTTTTCGTCTTTAAAATGGAGATAACCCATTCCTGGGTTTAAATATAGGTCCAACTATTACATATAGTACTACTATTTATATGGTACTACTGGAGATAACCCATTCCTGGCTTTAAATATAGTGCCAACTACTACATATAGTACTACTATTTATATGGCATTACTGGGTTTATTATAAGAAAATATATATTTATATATGAAATATATAGATTATAGCTATTTTACAACTATACAATATATAAAAATCTATAATTATAAAGAAATACACATTATAAGGTACTAATATATATGTGTAAAATATGTGTGTTTACAATATTAAGAGCCTGGTGATAATAAATATTATATTAATACAATTTTTTTTTGAGACAGAGACTCGCTCTGTCACCCAGGCTGGAGTGCAGTGGCATGATCTCAGCTCACTGCAGCCTCTGCCTCCTAGGTTAAAGAGATTTTCATGCTTCAGCCTCCTGAGTAGCAGTGACTACAGGCCCATGCCACCACGCCCAGCTGATTTTTGTATTTTTAGTAGAGATGGGGTTTCACCCTGTTGGCCAGGATGGTCTTGAACTCCTGGCGTCAAGTGATCTGCCCACCTTGGCCTTCCAAAGTGCTGGCATTACAGGCGTGAGCCACCATATCAGGCCAATATTATACAATTTTAGTTTATGATGATGATGATTATTTTCTGCCTACATTACTATTTGGGCTTCATTGTCCACAATCTGCTACTACTATATCAGATACTTCTGGTGTTGTGCCTCACATCTTTTTGAATCACCTTTCTTTTCTCAATTATTGTTGAGCAACCAGTTTAGCACATGAGTATCACAGCAGCATCTGGCCTCACTGTACCAAGTATCTCTGTCCCTCTTTGTATTAGCTTTATTGAGGTATAATTGACATATGGTAAATTGAACATGCTTAAGGTGCACAATTTGATAAATTTCGACACATGAATATATCTGTAAAGCCAACATCACAACCAAAATAACAAACAAAGCCCTTGCCCCTCAAAGTTTTCCTATGACCCTTTTCAATCCCTTCCTTCTGTACCCTCTGCTACTCTCTCCCCAGTCAACCACTGATTTACTTTCTGCCACTACAAATTCATTGGCATCTTTTAGAATTTTATGTAAATGAAACAATAAAATATGCAGTCTCTATAACTATCTTTTGTCCCTGTATATACTGCTTGAGAGGATTATCTGTGTTGTTGTAGATACTAGTAGTACTTCCCTTTATACTGAGTAGTGTTTTATTAAATGATAATATACCCAATCATAATTGATGCCCATTTGTATTATTTACAGCTTTTGGCTATTAAACCAGGTATGCATATTTAGGTACAAATCTTTTATGGAAATGCATTTATTTTTCTTCAGTAACCTTGGAGTACAATGGCTGTTCCATACAGTAGGTATAAGACTAGTTTTTAAAGAATCCACTGAACTGCTCTTGACCAGGAATGAATGAGAATTCCAGTGGCTCTACATCCCTGCCAACACCCGATATGTGTTGTGAGTCATTTTAAATTTAGGCATGCTAATAGTTGTAGTTAATTGAGATTTTGATTTACATTTCCCTCATTACTAATAATGGTGACCATCTTCTCATGTGCTTACTTGCCATTCATATAACTTCTTTGGTGTATGAGTATATTCAAATTTTTGCCTATTTTCTAATTGTGTCTTTCTGTTATTACTGAGTTTTAACAGTTTCTTATATGTTACAGATATTAGCCCTTTATTACATAAATGATTTGCAAATATTTTCTCCCAGTCAATGGCTTGTCTTTTCATTCTCTCTTTTTTTTAAAAAAATAAATCTTATTTTGTATATTTGAGGTTTACAGCATGACTTTTAGGCTATGTATAAATAGTAAAATGGTTACCGTATTGAAGCATACTAACCTGTCATCTAACAGTTGCCTTTTTTGTGTGACAAGAGCACCAAAATCTACTTATTTGAGAGGAATTCCTAATACAATAGAATGTTGTTAGCTGTAGTCCTCATGTTGCACATTAGACCCCTAGGCTTATTTATTTATTTATTTATTTATTTATTTATTTATTTATTTATTTATTGAGACAGAGTCTCCTACGCTTATTTATCCTACATATCTGCTACTTGTATCGTTTGACCTCCATCTCCCCATTTCCTACCTCCACTCCCCCTAACCACTGTTTTATCCTTTTTCTCTGTATATTTGACCATTTTGAAAAAAGATTCCTCATATAAGTGAGATCGTTTAATTTTTTTTTCTGTGTTTGGCTTATTTTACTTAGCATAATGTCCTCCAGGTCTAGTGTCATGCCTAGAAAATTGTTGCCTAACCCCAAATCACTTAAGTTTCTCCTATGTATTCTTTTAGAAATTTTACAGCTTTTCAATTTACATTTAGGTTAATGATTCACTTTGAGTTAATATTTTTATATATATATTATGAATTATGGATTGAAGTTCTTTTTTTCTTTTCATTTTCTTCTTTTCAATAGGATATTCATTGTTTCAAGTACCATTTGTTAAATAAAAGACTTCTTTCGCTAAGAATCATTTTTGTCAATATTTGTTGTTCATACGTGTAGATACAATTCTGGAATCTCTGTTCTTTGCTATTGGTATACTTATCTATCTTGACATCAATACCATACTCGCTTGATTACTATAGCTTTATGTCTTTAATTCAGATAGAGTTTGTCTTCAACTTTGCTCTTCTTTTTCAAATTTATTTTGGCTCTCCTAGAGTCCTTTGTATCTCTATGTAAAATTAAGAGTAAGCTTGTCAATTAGTGTGGGAAAAAAAAAAAAACTTGCCCAGATTTTGTTTGGGGTTGAGTTGAATCTATAGATCAATTTGGGGAAAATTGACATCCTAACAATATTAAGTCTTCTAATGCACAAACACAATATACCTTTCCATTTATGTAGGTTTTTAAAACTATATTACATAAATATTTGTAGTTTTCACAGCACAAGTTTTGCATATATTTTGTCTAACTTATCCTTACATATTTCATGTTTCGATACCATTGCAAATTATATTGTGTTTTATTTTAATTTCTGACTGCTAGTGTACCAAAAAATAATTGATCTGGGGATATTAATCTTATATCTTGGAATCCTGCTAAATTCCTATAAGTTCTAGTAGTTTTGTGTAGACTCCATAGGATTTGCTGCAAAGATGCTGCCTGTGAATAATTTTACTACTTCTTCCTTTTCAATCTGAAGTCTTTTACATATTTTTTCTTTTTTTTATTATTATTATACTTTAGGTTTTAGGGTACATGTGCACAATGTGCAGGTTTGTTACTTATGTATCCATGTGCCATGTTGTTTTGCTGCACCCATTAACTCGTCATTTAGCATTAGGTATATCTCCTAATGCGGCCCCCCCCCCCCCCCACCCCACAACATTCCCCGGAGTGTGATGTTTCCCTTCCTGTGTCCATGAGTTCTCATTGTTCAGTTCCAACCTATGAGTGAGAACATGCGGTGTTTGGTTTTCTGTCCTTGCGATAGTTTATTGAGAATGATGTTTTCCAGTTTCATCCATGTCCCTCCAAAGGACATGAACTCATCATTTTTTATGGCTGCATAGTATTCCATGGTGTATATGTGCCACATTTTCTTAATCCAGTCTATCGTTGTTGGACGTTTGGGTTGGTTCCAACTCTTTGCTATTGTGAATAGTGCCGTAATAAACATACGTGTGCATGTGTCTTTATAGCAGCATGGTTTATAGTCCTTTGGGTATATACCCAGTAATGGGATGGCTGGGTCAAATGGTATTTCTAGTTCTAGATCCCTGAGGAATCGCCACACTGACTTCCACAATGGTTGAACTAGTTTACAGTCCCACCAACAGTGTAAAAGTGTTCCTATTTCTCCACATCCTCTCCAGCACCTGTTGTTTCCTGACTTTTTAATGATGGCCATTCTAACTGGTGTGAGATGGTATCTCATTGTGGTTTTGATTTGCATTTCTCTGATGGCCAGTGATGATGAGCATTTTTTCATGTGTTTTTTGGCTGCATAAATGTCTTCTTTTGAGAAGTATCTGTTCATGTCCTCTGCCCACTTTTTGATGGGGTTGTTTGTTTTCTTCTTGTAAATTTGTTTGAGTTCATTGTAGATTCTGGATATTAGCCCTTTGTCAGATGAGTAGGTTGCAAAAATTTTCTCCCATTCTGTAGGTTGCCTGTCAACCAATATCATATTGAATGGGCAAAACCTGGAAGCATTCCCTTTGAAAACTGGCACAAGACAAGGATGCCCTCTCTCACCACTCCTATTCAACATAGTGCTGGAAGTTCTGGCCAGGGCAATCAGGCAGGAGAAGGAAATAAAGGGTATTCAGTTAGGAAAAGAGGAAGTCAAATTGTCCCTGTTTTCAGATGACATGATTGTATATCTAGAAAACCCCATTGTCTCAGCCCAAAATCTCCTTAAGCTGATTAGCAACTTCAGCAAAGTCTCAGGATACAAAATCAATGTACAAAAATCACAAGCATTCTTGTACACCAATCACAGACAAACAGAGAGCCAAATCATGAGTGAACTCCCATTCACAATTGCTTCAAAGAGAATAAAATACCTAGGAATCCAACTTACAAGGGATGTGAAGGACCTCTTCAAGGAGAACTACAAACCACTGCTCAATGAAATAAAAGAGGATACAAATAAATGGAAGAACATTCCACGCTCATGGGTTGGAAGAATCAATATCGTGAAAATGGCCATACTGCCCAAGGTAATTTATAGATTCAATGCCATCCCCATCAAGCTACCAATGACTTTCTTCACAGAATTGGAAAAAACTACTTTAAAGTTCATATGGAACCAAAAAAGAGCCCGCATCGCCAAGTCAATCCTAAGCCAAAAGAACAAAGCTGGAGGCATCACGCTACCTGACTTCAAACCATACTACAAGGCTACAGTAACCAAAACAGCATGGTACTGGTACCACAACAGAGACATAGATCAATGGAACAGAACAGAACCCTCAGAAATAACGCCACATATCTACAACTATCTAATCTTTCACAAACCTGACAAAAACAAGCAATGGGGAAAGGATTCCCTATTTAATAAATGGTGCTGGGAAAACTGGCTAGCCATATGTAGAAAGCTGAAACTGGATCCCTTCCTTATACAAAAATTAATTCAAGATGGATTAAAGACTTACATGTTAGACCTAAAACCATAAAACCCTTGAAGAAAACCTAGGCAATACCATTCAGGACATAGGCGTGGGCAAGGACTTCATGTTTAAAACACCAAAAGCAATGGCAACAAAAGCCAAAATTGACAAATGGGATCTAATTCAACTAAAGAGCTTCTGCACAGCAAAAGAAACTACCATCAGAGTGAACAGGAAACCTACAGAATGGGAGAAAATTTTTTCTTTTCTTTTAGAGACAGAGTCTTACTCTATCACCCAGGCTGGAGCCCAGACTATGGCATGACCATAGCTCACCATAACTTTGAATACCTGGGCTCAAGTGATTCTCCTGCCTCAGCCTCCTGAGTAGCTAGGACTACAGGCATGCACTATGGTACCTGGCTAATTTATGTTTTTATTAAAGATAAGGTCTTTCTATGTTGCACCTGGCTGTTCTCAAGCTCCTGAGCTCAAGCAATCCTCCCACATCAGCCTCCCAAGTATCTGAGTCTTCAGGTGCACACCATAATGTCCGGCTAATTTTTATTATTTATTTATGCATTTTATTTATTTATTTATTATTTATTTTTGCAGAGATGGGGACTCGCTATGTTGCCCAGGCTTGTCTTGAACTCCTGGCCTCAAGTGATCTTTCCCTCTTGGCCCCCAAAGCACTGGGATTACAAGATTGAGCCCCCACACCTAGTAAAATGTGCTAATTTTTGTAATGCTAAACTAACCTTGCATTCCTGACATAAATACCACTAGATCATGATGTATTATACATTTTAAGTGTTCATAGATTTACCTTGCTGAATTTTAAGAATGTTTACATCTATGTATATAAGGAATACGGGTCTGTAGTTTTCATTTCTTGTAATAGTTGTCTGAATTTGGTATCAAGGAAACTACTGTCTCATAGCATAGGTTCAGAAATATTCCCATCTCTTCATTTTTCTGGAAAAGTTTGTTAAGTTAATATTATATCTTATTTAAATATTAATTAGACTATTCCAGGGAAGTCATTGAGGCCTAGAGTTTTCTTCATGGGAATATATTTAACTACAAATTCAATTTATTTAATGGATATAAGGCTATTGTGGTTATTTATGCCTTCCTGTGTAAGCTTTGGTAGTTTGTGTCTTTCCAGCATTTTTTTTTCATTTCATCTAAGTCATCAAATGTATATGCATAAAGTTGTCCACAATATTCCCTTATTATCCTTTTACTATCTTTAAATAGAGAAGGCTGTTGATGAACATAAATTATAAGCTTAGTCCCAGTTGCAGCAGTGGGGACTATAGCTTACTCAATTAATCCCTCAATATTAAATGTGTTGTAGAAATTAAGGCCATTCATTACCTTGAGAATCCTGCAATAAACTAAGCACATCTGAGTGGTGCAAGGAATGGATAGTTTCAGACCTTCTTATGCCCCATCTTACATTCTTTATGGTCACCTTTTATTTCAAGTATTGCTATGGCAACCAGCTTTCTGCAAATATAACCGAACAATACCTTGTCTTAGCTGTACCTCATATCTCTATCTTCCTGCTCTGATGTTTCTTTGATTCCACTAAAGACAGCATCTCTCAATAGTGGAGCTTGTGAAAACCTGTAAGTGTAACACTCCATGAACAACCCTTGACCACTGGGGAAGGAAAGCCTATAGATAGGTGTTCTCTTCTATCCCACGGGCAGTCAATCCTGAGGCACATTCTACACAGCTTCTCAGAAGGTTCCAGGCCTCCCATGTAGAATGTGCCTTAGGATTGACTGCTTGTGGGATGGAATAGAAGAACATTTATCTATAGGCTAAGTGTTGATGAGCTTAGTGCATGCTTGTCTTGACTTTCCCTCTTTTTCTGTTTCATTCTTATCAATCTTACATTCCTAGTCCCTGGCATCATAAACCAAAATAAACTACCTTTATTGTTGCCTTTGTTTTAGATTGTGCTATCTTTGGGTAGAGCGTCAGGGTGGGTAACACAAATGAAAAAGTCACCCATGACATGTACAATGGTAATTTTTCTCTCCTCATCTTATTCCATCTCTCAGAAACATTAGACAAGAGTTGACCGTTCTCTCTTGTGACACATTTCACTCTCTTGGTTTCTGTGATGTACATTCACGTGAGACTTTTCTACTACCTCGGTGGTTTGTCCATCTGAGTGTACTGCATTAGTGTAACATTTTATATTCCACCTGTAAGCGTTGGAATGTTTCAGGATTCAGTCCTTGAAAGTTTTTTACTTAAAATATCTTATCTAGTCCCTTGGCTGTCATCAAAATGCCAATAAATCCCATATTTGTATCTCCAATCATGATCTGCCCACTGACCTCTGGACTCCAATTCATTTGCAGCTGCATGTGCTTGACTCCTCTGCTTGAATGTGTAATGGGCTTCTCAAAATTATCTCATGGAAAACTAATTTCTAAAACTTTCTGAACCAATCTTCTCAGTCAGCCATATTGCTCAAGACTGAGGCTCTTTCATTTATATTCCAAGTACAACCCATAGGCAAGTCCCATCAGCTCTACCTTAAAAATATATATCACACATCCATCACTTCTGTTCATCTTTACTGCCATCCATCCCATCATCTTTACTACCTATTCTAGGCCATTATCATCTTTCACTTAAACCATGGTAATAGTTTCCTAATTGGTGTTCCAGCTTCTTTTCTTGCTCCTTAGAATTTATACTCTGCACAGTAGAGAGAATGACGTCTTAAATTCATTAATCAGACATGTCATTTCCTGGCTTAAAACCTTCCAAAAAGCTTTCTGCTGCACTTAGAATAAATCTAATGACTTACCATAACCTTCAAGACCCTACATGAACTAGTTGCTGCCTGCCCGTCTGACCTCATCATCTAAGATGCTCCACCTCTCTTATTATGCTAGAGCCACATTGGCCTTTTGACTAATCTATGAATTTATCAAACATATTCCTGTCTTAGGGCATTCTTACTTTCTGTCTCCTCTGCCTAGAACAAGCTGTCATCATATCTTCATAGAGCTGGATCCTTGTTGTTTGTTTCAACTCAAATGTCACCTCCTTAGAGAGAGGCCTTCGACTCTGTCTACTATACCACATTCTCATGCCTACTCAATCTATATCATATTTTCCTACTTTTATATACTTATCACTAGCAAAAATGGCTATGTTCATTTATTTGTTAATTGCTTATTATCTCTTCCTCCCTTGGGAATGCAAGCTCCATCAGAGCACTTACATTCTTACACTGAAATACATCTAGTGCCCAACATTCTACCTAGGTGGGTTTTAATAAACATATATTGAATGAAATAAGAGATTTCACTTCAAAGCAAGGTACTACTTAAAAAAAAAAAACTTAACACTATAGCTCCTACTCTGACATGTGGTTAAATATTTACTCTTTGCAATTCTGTCAGTCTTATCTAATCTTACCTTTTTCCCTTAGTAACTTCCTCCACAATTCCTAAATCATGGAACTATATTGCGGTAATTAAAGAAGTATATGCACATAGCTATTCCTTACTTGATTTGCCTATTCATGGATATCATTCTCCTAGCTCATTATGTATTGTATACAAATTGAAATAGTGTTATATAGTTGGAAAAATACCAAGTTAAAGTTGAAAGGTTAATCTTCTAGTATCAGTTCATTAATTTGTAATACAGTTATAAAATTGGACTGTTTTGCCTCCATGTTAACTAAAGTCCCTAAAGAAATACAACTGCAGAAGAAAGCACTCACACCTTTCAAAATAAGGTATTTGAACCCTTATGAAGGATTTGCAAAGTTCTGGCCCCAAACCAGTTATATGGTCTTCAGCTCACAATCACTCAAGTAAATAAAACAACTGAGTATGAAGGTACTGGAAGAGAGGATGTCTTTGGAGAAAGCTATAGCGGTTTGTGGTGTTTTCCTTGAGCTCCTTCTGGGAGAGGATTGAGTGTTGCTTCCCTTCACTGAAGCCATGGGGGAGGTGCTTCAAGTAGCCCACCTACAGAACCTGCTTCATGAGCCCTGGAACTTGGGTAACCTGGCTGGTGTCTACAAAATGCTCTTGATGTCAGAGTGGTGGCAACACTATGAGCAAGCTGACGGTAGGTCAGAGTTGTGTATGTATCCCATGGACTGAGGAAGGGCCCATTGGAAGAGAACAGGTCCAAGGACTGTTTTAAAAGAAGCCCAGGTGGCCGGGAATGGTGGCTCCCACATGTAATCCCAGCAATTTCGGAGATGGGAAGGTCACTTGAGCCCAGGGGTTAAAGACCAGCCTGAGCAACATAGTGAGATCCTGCCTCCACAAAAAATAGAAAAACTAGCTGGGTGTGGTGGCATGCGCCTGCACTCCCAGCTACTCAGGAGGCTGAGGTGGGAAGATAGGTTGAGCCCAGGAGGTTGAGGCTGCAGTGAGCCAAGATGGCACCACTGCACTCTAGACTGGGCGATGGAGCAAGACCCTGTGTCTAAATCAGTAAGTAAATTAATTAAAGAAACCCAGAAGAGATTCTTGAAAGACTCTACAGCTTCTGCAATCCGTAACATGCCACAGGCTGCTAGCTGCTATCTATAGCTGCTAGCAGCCTGTGGCATGTTACGGATTGCAGAAGCTGCGGGGTGTTGTAGACATCTAACTGGAGAAGAGGTATCACCCAGTGTCAAAGGAGTTGCTGTGAGACATTCTCCATGGATATGATTCTTAGGAACTCATAGAAGAAAGAGGTAGCTTTAAATGCCTTCAGTTAGCATTACACTGTATGCTAGAGACTGAATACTTTCCCACAAGATTGAGAACAAGGCAAAGATGTGCGCTGTTAACCACTTCTATTCAACTTTGTCCTGGAAACCCCACTCAGTATGATGAGGCAAGGAAAATTAAAAAGGGGCACCTTTAATCGCAAAAATCAGCAAACAACCCTTGTTAATATGGCACTTTTATACAGGAAATTTGTCACTTTTATGCACTGGAATACTATCAACAACAAAAATTTACTAGTTTATGTAACAATGTAAATGAGTTTAAAAGCATTGTGCCAAATGAAATGAGCCAGACACAAAGGCTATATACTATATGATTCCATATATATATGACATTTGGTGAAAGGCAAAACAGCAGGGAGAATAATCATATCAGTTGCAGAGGGAGATGTTTGACTAGGAAGAGGGAAAAGTGAACTTTTTGGGGTGATAGACTGTGTCCATGTCTTGACTGTGGGAGTAGTTACCTGAATGTATATGGTTGTCAAAGTGCATACTGTCCTCTTAAAAGGATGAATTTTTCTCAAGAAACAATAAATTTGACTGAAAAAATGAATCATGCCATATGTGGTAATAGAGATAAGTAGAGTAGGTGAAGAGAACACGGACAAGGGAAATATAACCTGCAATACGGTGGTGAAATGCTCTGATATAAATACAGGGTCTATATTTATCATCCACAAGGCATTGAGCTTTGAGTGGTCAAACAAAATACCTAAGCTGCTGAGGCTGAAGAGGATGTTGGATTACATTATATGAAAGTATCAATACACAATGTTTCTGTCCACTTGACTGTATGCTCACTGAAAGCAGAGATTTGATCTCATTCATTTTGTTATTCCCTGTGCTTAGCACAATGTTTGGAAATTCATAAGCACACCACAAACCCTTCTTGACTGACAGACTGAGCTGCTAGTGGAATATTGCTTTTGAGCTTCCAGGCTCCAATAGGAAAGTTACTCTTCTCAAAAATAAGAGTATAGTTTAATAAACTTAGCCTATTTCCACATCAGGGCCAGATCACAGAGACAATGATCAACAACTACAAAGTGTTTGGATTGGAAAAAGGAGGGAAATTTCAAGCACACCAGGTTATTGACCATAAGTGGTGGCAGAAGTTTTGCAGGCAGAATTGCAAAAACAACAACAACAACAACAACAACAACAACAAAAAAAAACACGTCCTTAGTAATCCTGGTAATAAAAAGCATCCTGAGGAGTGTAAATGAAAACTTAGACCATCTGGAGGAGATAAAAACTCTGTACAATTAATCCCTCAGACTCAGGTGGAACAAGAACAGTGTGAGACACACAGAAGAGTCTCAGCCAAATTTGAAGATGAAAAAAGTAGAGAAATCTAGACTGCCCCAGAGGAGACTCCTTGCTTTTTCAAACTTATCTGGGTAAGGGATCTTATTTATTGGGGAAGAATATGAAATTAATATTAGAACTACATTATATGTCATTATAGTTTGTATGTGTATATTTATGCCTCCTTGATCTTACATTAAATTGAACTAACTCTTTTATTCTTCCTATAAAATCCAAATGATAAGAACCCCAAGTTCAGGTATCAATATAGCAAGATATAGGGTCTATAATCATTCTGCTTGACATTGAATCAGGAAGATTTCAGAAGAATGAGAAAAATGGGCAAATAATGCCTTTTTTGCGTTGTTGTTGTAATTAGATTTGTTACAGACTGGGAGGAGATATGCCTCTTAAAACCAAAGTTTCTAATAGGCATTCAATGATCCAGGTTTTTTTTTTTTTTTCTTTCTTTCTTTTTGTTTTTTTCCTTTGAGAAGGAGTCTCACTCTGTCACCCAAGCTGGAGTGCAGTGGCATGATCTTGGCTCACTGCAACCTCTGCCTCCTGGGTGCAAGCAATTCTCCCACCTCAGCCTCTCAAGTAGCTAGGACTACAGGCCTGTGGCACCACACTCAGCTAATTTTTGTATCTTTTAGTAGAGACAGTGTTTCAACATATTGGCCAGGCTGGTCTCGAACTCCTGACCTCAAGTGATCTACCCACCTTGGCTTCCCAGAGTGCTGGGATTACAGGCGTGAGCCACCATGCCTGGCCTCTAATCCAGATATTCTTACCTTTCTTGTCCCCTGTCTTCTTTTGCAGATGTAATTCAGATCTAGACTAATTTAACTATTTGCTTGTATTGTGGCAGTATCCCCAAAGAGATGGTATTTATCCTTTCACTTTTGTCCACCCTTCCACAGATTCTTAAGGTTCAACTACATCAAAATGCTTACAGTTGTTCACTCACATTCATCCTTATAGGCAGATCTGTACACTTCCTCCTGGAAGTCTGCTGTTCTCCCAAGTCTGGCTGAGTGCTCATCAGGTGTGTTCTTCCTATTAGGGGCTTATGACCTTGTATAAGTCTATATTTATCTCTCCCCTCTAATTAGACTGTATGGTTCTGTGCCAGGATCTAACTTTCTGTTATTCATCTTTGTATCCCATAACTGAATACCATGCCTCATTTATACTATATACTCTATAAATATACACTGAAAAGAAGTGAATACTCATGACTTTAATTTTCTTCATATTAATTATGAAGTTAAAAGGCTAAATAAAACAGCTAGAATAGTAGTAGGGCTAAATAACATGAAACCTGCTTGAGAGTTTTCTTAATCAGCATCACTAGAGTCTGAACCTATTTTTATTTTTGTGCCAGTGAAGTACAAAGTTAAGTAAGGAATCAGGCCAGACAGGGAATACAATACATTCTTGTAGATTTCTTTTAACCTCCCACTAGGAAACTAATAAGATGGAGACAGGGCAGTGGTAGTAAGGAAAGAATAAAATATCCTCTGAATAATGGTTCTACTTAAATATTTCCTTAATAAATGCCACAGCATTTGGGAATTCATTAAATGGAAGAACACTCTTTTCTATATGTTAACTGCAGCTTCAGCAATAGGAAAGATGATTAAGAGATTCTTTGAACGAAGCTCAACTTTCTCAGCAGCAGCCTAATAGCTATGATTTTTCTAAAAAGAGCTTTCCTAATAACCTGTAAGCTTTCCTAATCCCTGATTCAGGACTGTTTTCTGTCTACTAATAAAAATAGAATAGATCTAGAACTCAACCCTAAAATGCTTAAAATTTAGAATTTCCTTGAAAAGAGAAGACAAGTTGGCTAATAAGCATCTTCTATTGCTGAATATTTTTATTTTTGTTCCCTATTTCTTACCCATACAGGGCTCCAATTCAAGAAAGAAACCTCTAGCAATATGCATTCATAAATATTACCTTAAAGTTGGACTGCATCGTAGGTAAGTTAGATCACTTTATTTAAAAAATGTATTTGTAATTAGTATTTGAATAAAGAACAGATTTCAGACACATCAAGTAGATATAAAATGTAAAACCATAATATCTGAAAAAATTTAGGCTCCAGACTTATGAGGTTTTCTCAATATTGGGAAAATATCATGAGTATATTTTTGTAACAACAATATTAGCATATAGAACTCTATAGAATGTCCCAGATATAAAAAATAAAGCATAGAGAGTTTAAATAATTGTCTGAATACAAGGGGTAAAACATTCAATGATTAATTTACATTTCTCCCACCCAGGTAATTTATCTTAAGATGAAATGTTCAAGTATTTATATACTAATTTAATAAAAGCTAAGTTAAGGATAAAACTGAAGTAATTATGTAAATGATCCAAATTCTCATAGAATTTCTACCTATAATGTCCAAATTATTGGGAAAAGGTTTTGTCCTTGGGTTGCCTAATAATTTCCTCGGGTCTTCATTTTGTGCAATTACATCCATTTGTTTTAGACACTATCAATACTAATGTACAATGGGAATTAGAAATTTACATAACAGCATCAAGAACTCATATACTCTAACATAGTAAGCTAAGAAATATGTGATACATACATGAACTTAATTTCTGTCTGTTAAAAGACAGAAAATATATCTAATTCACAATATTAATTTTGGGGATATTTTCATAATAAAAGAAGAGCCTCATCAATAAAGAAAAAATTAAGCCTGGCCCGTGGCTCATGCCTGTAATCCCAGCACTTTGGGAGGCCAAGGCGGGCGGATCAATTGAGGTCAGGAGTTCGAGATCAGCCTGGCCAACATGGGGAAACCTTGTCTTTACTAAAAAATACAAAAATTAGCAGGGCGTGGTGGTGCACACCTGTAGACCCAGCCACATGGGAGGCTGAGGCAGGAGAACTGCTTGAACCTGGGTGGCGGAGGTTGCGGTGAGCTGAGATGGCATCTGGGCAACAGAGACTCTGCCTCAAAACAAACAAACAATAAACTGTTTTAAATTCTATATTTTCCTTAAAACAAAAGCTGTACATGAATTGTACATTAAAATCAAATTTTAAATTTGGCACAAGTACCACACTTTGACCAATTTTTAATTTTTGAAAGTAGATATTTGTATGTGCATATGGATGTGCATTTAGAAAGCCTTATTCAATAAAGTTTGATTGCATAGTATGTACCAGACTTTAAACTATGTGCTCTGCTGCCACATATACAAAAACACTAGTAACCATAGAATTCCTTGGAAAAGCAAGAAAGTTTATGAGCCAGAATGCTTCCATTGTTCATCTAGGACAATACTTTTTAAACTTGGGCTACTTGTGGGTATTATCTAAGAGCTTCCAAAAGTTTGATACCCAAAATTTACTAGTTAAATAAGAGTCTCTGGAGGTAGGACCCAGTTAGTTTTCAAGTTCCCCAAATGATTCTAATGTGAGGCCCACTGGTCTAGAATGAGTAAAGGATAGGGAGATGAATTTTTCATTAACTCAGCAGGTGGAATCAACACAAATGGAAGGAGCGATTAAATGATCTTTCGCCTTGACGGACATTCAACATGCATTCTCTAAAAGCAGTCAGCAAAGACATGGAATCAAGCTAAATGTCCATCAGTGATAGACTGGATAAAGAAAATGTGGTAGATACACACCATGAAATACCATGCAGCCATAAAAAAGAACGAAATCATGTCCTTCGCAGAAACATGGATGGAGCTAGACACCATTATGCTTAGCAAACGAATGCAGGAACAGAACGCCAAGTACTGCATGTTCTCACTTATAAGAGGGAACTAAATGATGAGAACACATGGACACATAGAGGGGAACAACACATACTGGGGCCTACTGGAGAGTGGAGGGTGGGAGGAGGGAGAGGATCAGGAAAAATAACTAAAAGGTACCAGACTTAATACCTGGCTTACGAAATAATCTGTACGATAAACCTCCAGAACACAAGTTTATCTATATAACAAACCTACACATATAGCCCTAAACTTAAAATAAAAGTCTTTTGCTTTGTTTTGTTTTGTTTGAGATGGAGTTTCGCTCTGTTGCCCAGGCTGGAGTGCAACGGTGCAATCTTGGCTTAGTGCAAAAAATGTTTTAAAAAATGTAAAAACAAAAATAAGACTGCAGAAAAAATTTCCATTTATGTATAAGTTAAATTTCAATTCCTGAGTTTTGAAGATGAAACTAATGCATTTAGCTCTTCCATATAAAATAAAAGGTTTGAAAAATCCATATATACTTACAAATTAGGATGTGGCCAATTTGCTAATAATCACCTCTACATATATGTTAATTCTTTCCCCTGAAAAGTATTTCTCTTCCTTTTCCTTTTTCCCATTGCTACATTTCTACTATATTTCAAATTATAGATAAAGTATTCTTCCTGAAGAAGCCCTCAGAGACCCTCCAGTCTGATTTATATGTTGCTCTTCTGTGCCCCAATTTCATCCTTGCTAGATATATTAAAAGTTCTGGCTCTCTCATCTCTTTCTCCCACCTCTAAGCAAGTTCCATAAAGGCAGTGATCCTAATTGGCTCATCTTTGTATACCTGGGACCTAACAAGGTGCCTGGACCACAGCAGCTAGTTAATACTCAGTAAGATATTCAATAAATTTCACATCTCTAACTAAGATAAAACCTGTTAATAAACCCAACATTCGGCTCTTTAAAAAAAGTAGTCAGTGCTTGAAAATTACTTGTGTGATGAGCAAGTTACTTACACTCTGTGCTGCAGATTGCTCATCTGTGAAATGGGGATTATGATATAAAAATTAAATGAATTATGATGTTCAAAACACTAAGACAAGAGCCTAGCACAATAAAATGTAAGTACTATACAGATGTCTATTAAATAAATATCAATTTATAAAAAAGCAGCATTATGTTTTTTAAAGTGGTTGTATTTATTTTTTCAGCTATACTACTTTAATGCATTTTGAAAATGTTTTACGCATATCCTTACACAATGGAGGAATTTATTTCTTACAGTTATGGAGGCTGAGAAGTCCAAGGCCCAGGGGCCACATATGGTGAGAGCCTTCTTGCTGATGGGGTCTCTGTAGAGTCCTGAGACAGTACAGGGCATTACATGGTGAGGGGGCTGATCATGCTAGCTCAGGACTCTCTCCCTCTTTGTATAAAGACATCAGTCCCACTCCCATGATAACCTATTAATCCATTAACCCATTCATGGATTAATCCATTTATGGGAGCAGAGCTCTCATGACCCAATCACCTCATAAAAGCCCCACTTCTCCATACTGCCACATTAAGGATTAAGTTTAGACATGAAATTTCAGAAGAAACAAACATTCAAATCATGACATTTTCCCATGCTTTCTTCCAGTGGTTTCATAGTTTCAGGTCTTTCAATTAGGTATTTAACCCATTTTGAGTTGATTCTTGTTTAAGGTGAGAGAACAGGGATCCAGTTTCATTCTTCTGCATATGGTTATCCATTTTTTCCAGCACCATTTATTGAAGAGGGTGTTCTTTCCTCCATGTATGTTCTTGGAGCCTTGTTGAAGATCAATTTCCTGTAGATGTGTGAATTTATGTCTGGGCTCTCTCTTCTGTTACATTGGTCTATTTGTTTGTTTCTATGCCAGTACCATGCTGTTTAAGTTACCATAAGCTCTGTAGTATATTTTGAGCTTAGGTAATGTAATGCCTCCAGATTCTGTTTGTTTGTTTGTTTGTTTGTTTACTTAGGGTTTCTTTGGCTATTCGGGGTCTTTTGTGGTTTCATACAAATTTTAGGATTGTTTTCCTATTTCTGTGAAGAATGCCATTGGTAATTTGATAGAAATTGCAATGAATCTGTAGATCACTTTAGGTACTATAGTAATTTTAACAATATTAATTCTTACAGTCAATGAAGATGGGATGTCTTTCCTTTTTTGTATCTAATTTGTTTCATCAAAATTTTGTAATTTTCATTGTAGAGATCTTTCAAGTACTTGGCTAAATCTATTCTTAGGTATTTTTGTGTGTGGAGGGGGGGGCATTGTAAATAAGATCTCTTCCTTGCTTTCTTTGTCATCTAGTTCATAACTGATGTATAGAAACACTACTAATTTTTGTACATTGATTTCCTATCCTGAGACTTTACTTAATTCATTTATCAGTTCTAAGAGGTTTTGATGGAGTCTTTATGTTTTTCTTTATATAAAATCATGTCATCTATGAACAGGGATGATTTGACTTCCACCTTTACAATTTGGATGTCTTCTATTTCTTGCTCTTGCCTAATGACTTTGACTAGGGCTTCCAGTACTATGTTAAATAAAAGTGATGAAAGTAGGCATTTTTGCCTTGTTCCAGTCTTAGAGTTAAGGCTTACAACTTTTCCCTGTTCAGTATGATATTATCAGTGGGCTTACTATATATGGCCTTTATTGCATTGAGGTATGTTCCTTCTATATCCAATTTGTCAAGAGTTTTTAATCATGAAGGATGTTGAATTTTATCAAATGCTTTTTCTGCATATATTGTGATCATATTTTCTCGATGTATCACACTGATTAATTTGCATATGTTTAACCATCCTTGCATCCCTGAGATAAATTTTACTTGATGTGGTGTATAATTTTTTTGATGTGATGTTGAATTTGGTTTGCTAGTATTTTGTTGAGGATTTTTCCTCTAGGTTTATTGGGGATATTGGCCTGTAGTTTGCTTTTTTTGTTGTACGTTTGTCTGGTTTTGGTATCAGGGTAATGCTGGACTTATGAATGAGTTTGGAAGAATCTTCTCTCCTGTAATTTTCTGGAATAGTTTGGGTAGAATTGGTGCTAGTTTTTCTTTAAGTGTTTGGTAGAATTCAGCAGTAAAGCCGTCAGTCCTGTTTTTTTCTTCGTTTGGGAGAATTTTTATTATTGCTTCAATCTTGTTAGCCATAATTGGTCTTTTCAGGTTTTCTGTTTCTTTCTGGTTTAATCCTAACAGGTTGTAAGCATCCAAGAAATAATCATTTCCTCTTAGTTTTTTTACTTGTTAGCGTATATTTGTTCACAGTAATTTCTACTGATTGTCACTTCTATAGTATCAGTGTAATGTCTCCTTTTTCATTTTTTAATTATTAGAGTCTTCTTTCTTTTTTCTTAGTCTAGATAATGGTTTGCCAATTGTATTTATCTTTTCAAAAAACCATGTTTCTTTTTTTTGTGTTGTTGACCCTTATAATTTTGTGGTCTCTATTTTGTTTATTTCTGCCCTGGGATTTATTATTTATTTCCTTTTTTTTTTTTAGGGGTTTGGTTTATATTTGCTTTCCTAGTTCCTTGAGGTGCATAATTCGGTTGTTTATTTGAACTCTACTTTTTTGATGTACATGTTTATTGCTATAAACTTCTCTTTTAGTACTGCTTTCTATCCTGGATAATGTTCCATGTGTTAATGAGATGAATTTGTAATCTGTGGCTGTTAGATAAAATATACTGCAAATGTCTGTCAGGTCCATTTCATCCAAGTGAACTTTAAATCTCATGTTTCCTTGTTTATTCTGTCCAGATGATCTATTCAATATTGACAGTGGAATATTGAAGTCTCCAACAATTATTATATTGGAATCTATTTCCTCTTTTAGATCTAATAATATATATTATATATACATATATATTTGGGTATTCTGGTATTGGGTATATATATATTTACAATTGTTATATGCTCTTGGTGTATTTATTCCCTTATCATTTTGTAATAACCTTCTTCTTTTCTCTTTACAGAGTTTGATGTAAAGTTTATTTTATCCAATGTAAATATAGGTACTTCTGCTTGTTTTTCATTTTCATTTGTATGGAATACTTTTTCCACCCCTTCACTTTCAGTCTTTGTGTATCTTTACAGGTGAAGTGAGTTTTGTAGGCAACATACAGTTGAACCTTATTTTTTTTTTCCATTGATCGACTCTATCTTATATTTGGGGGAAATTAATTCATTTACATTCAAGGTTACTATTGATAGGTACAGACTTACTTCAGTAATTTTGTTAATTATTTCCTGGTTGTTTTGTACATCACTTGTTATCTTCCATCTCTCTTAGTACTGATCTTTCTTTATGGTTTGGTGGTTTTCTGCATTAGTAAGTTTTGATTTCTTTCTCTTTCTTATTTGTGTCTCTGTTCTACCAGTGAGTTTTATACTTTTGTGTATTTTCATAAAGATAGCTAATACAGTTTGGTTATTTTTCCCTTCCACATCTCGATATCTTCATTGTTACAGGTGGAGCCTGGTGGGAGGTGTTTGAGTCATGGAGTCAGATCCCCTGTGAATGGCTTAGTACCAGCCTCATGGAAATGGGTGAGTTCTTGCTTTATTCGTTCTCATGAGATATAATCATTACAAAAAGTCCAACATCATCCTCCTTTCTCTGTCTTGCACCCTCTCTTACTATGTGACACATCTGCTCCTCCTTCACCTTCTGCCATAATTGGAAGCCTTCTGAGGTTCTTATCAGAAGCAGATGCCAGTACCAGTTCTTGCACAGTATGCAGAACCATGAGCAAAGTAAACCATTTTTTTTTAAATAAATTATACAGCCTCAGTTGTTCCTTCACAGTAATGCAAAAATCGACTAAGACAGTAGCTATTGCCTTTTGCTTCCACATGTATTTCCTTTAGTACTTCTCATAAGAACAGTTTACTGGTGATTAAATCCTTGTTATTGCTTGTGTGGAAAAGATTTTATTTCTTATTCATTTCTGAAGGATAGATCTACTGGGCATAGTATTCTTGATGGACAGTTTTGTTTTTATTTGTCTTTATAGGACCTTAAATATATCATCTCACTATCTCCTGGTCTGTAAACTTTCTGCTGAGAAATCTGCTGTTAATCTATTGAAGATTCTCTTATATTTGACTTGACATGATTTTCTGTTTTTGACTTTCAAATTTTGCTTTTAATGTGTCTTAAGGAGACCCTTTTGGGTTGAGTCTATTTCAAGATCTTTGAGCTTCCTGGATCTGGATGTTCCTATTGTTTCCAAGATTTGGGAAGGTTTCAGCTATTATTTTGATTAAATTAAATAGGTTTTCTCTGACTTTTTTCATCTTTTCTCCTTTTGAAACTCCCAGAATGTAAACATTTGTTTGGCTAAAGGTGTCATATATTTCCAAGAAACTGTTTTCATTTCTTTTTTTATTCTTACTTTTTCTTTTTTGTTATTACAGAAAAAGGAAATTTATTTTGTTACTAGTTTATTTCAAAAGACTTGCCTTCAAGTTCGTAAATTATTTCTTCTGCTTCATCTAGTCTGTTGCTGAAGCTCTTCATTGTATTTTTTTCACTCATTAAATTACTCAGCTCAAAAATTTGTTTTGTGCTTTTTGATAATATATATCTCTCTGTTAATTTCTCACTCCTATCACGAATTGTATTCTAATTTTGTTAAATTATCTGTCTCTTCTCTTGCATCTTACTGAGTTTCCTTAGAATCACTATTTTGAATTCCTTCTTTGGCATTAGATTTCCTTTTCATTGGGGTCTGTTTCTGAAGAATTATTGTGTTTTTTTGGAGGTGTCATGTTGCCTCATTTTTTCATGTTTCTTGTGTTTTTATGTTCATATCTGCATATCTGGTGGAACAGTCACTCTCTCCAATTATAGAGTAGTTTTTGTAGAGAAAGATCTTTCCTGTAAATGTGTCCTATATTATGAGTTGCATAGGAGGCTTTGGCTTTGGTTCTGGGTGGGTGCAGTAGTATAGTCTCTGTGTGATTTATTTGGCTGCTATCAACATTAGAGTGTCTCTATGGTCTAAAATGGTTTTGGAGACAACAGCATGACTTTGCTAAGGGCAGGCCAGTTTTTGAGCCATTGGTGGGCATGCAACTGGCACAGTAACTCTACTGTTATAGAAACTGTGTTGATGGCTGGAATATATGCTAAGGAGGTTTGTCTTCAGTTTCTGAGGGACCCAGTTGTATGGGGTAGCATAGCCAGCAATAATGGGCACTTTGTGGGCTGATCTTCATCACCTTGGGGGGAACTTGAGCCTATGGTGGCTCTGCCACAGAGGAGGTAGGGTTGATGGCTAATTTGGGTGCTCAGTTCTTGCCTTATTTTCAATTGTAAATGGAATTACTGTCTATTCCAGCATTAAGCATGACAGTTATTAAGATGCCATAAATATTTATATTGTTAATAAATTATTCCTTTTTGCTACAAGTGTTATCTTTAATATAAGTAGATGCTAAATTTATCAGTTACTTTTAGGTCATCTATTAAAATGATCTTTGATTTTATTCTTGTGACCTATTAAGAGAATTAATTGAAATTGACCCTTGAACAACATGGGTTTGAACTGCACACATCCACTAATATGCAGATATTTTCCCATAAATATATTAAAATATTTTTGCAGATTTGTGACAATTTGAAAAAATTTACAGATGAACTATGTAGCCTAGAAATAATTAATGAAAAAGTTAGGTATGTTATGAATGCAAAAAATGTACATAGATATTTGTCTGTTTTATCATTTGCTGCCATAAAATATACACAGATCTATTACAAAAATTAAATTTATCAAAATTTATGCACACAAACATAGACTGTATGTGGTATCATTCATAGTTGAGAGATATGAAAGCAAATATGAAGATGCAGTACTAAGTCATAATTGCATAAAATTAACTGTAGTACATTAACTGTAATAATTTTGTAGCCACCTCCTGTTGCTTTTGCAGTGAGCTCAAGTGTTACAAGTTTCTGCCTAAAACACTATGGGACACTAATCATCTCCACCTGACCAGGTTATCTCTCCAGTAAATTGTGTATCACAATAAAAAGAGATATGTTGTTGTTCTTGCATATTTTTCATTGTGTTTAGTGCAATAATATATATCCTGAATATCACCATGTGACACATATGAAGTGTGACTAGTGATGCTGGAAATGCTCCTAAGAAGCAGAGAAAAGTCATGACATTACAAGAAAAAGGTGAATTGCTTGATATGCACCATAGATGGAGTCTCCCACTGTGGTTGTCCAGAATTTCAAGATAAATGAATCAGGTCCAAGAACCCTTGTTAAAAAAAAAAAAAGAAATAAAAAAGAAGGGAAAATTTATAAAGCAGTCACTGCAGCTACACCAACAGACATAAAAACCTTGCAATTTTGGTGAAATACCTTTTTATCTTGTATTGAAAGTGCAGCTTTTCCTAATGCTATACTTCCTAATGTTAAATGACGAGTTAATGGGTGCAGTACACCAGCATGGCACATGTATACATATGTAAAAACCTGCACGTTGTGCACATGTACCCTAAAACTTAAAGTATAATTTTAAAAAAGTGCAGCTTTTATGTGGATGCAGGATTTCTATAAGAAAGTTATACCTGTAGATTTTAATATAATTTGAGAAAAAGTTATTATATGGCAGCTTAAAGCAAAAGGAAGGTAGAGGATTAAAATTTGGAGAATTTAATTCCAGCAAAGGATGGTTTGATAATTTTAGAAAGAGGTATGACTTTAAAAATTTCAAGATAACAGGAGAAGTAGCTCCTGTGACCAAGAGGCAGCAGATAAATTAAGAAGCCTGAACAGGTTTTTAATGCAGACGAAAATGCTCTATTCTGGGGGGAAAATGCCAAAAAACAGAACACTTAATAATAAGAAATAAAAGTGAGCATTAGGATTTAAGGCAGGAAGGAATAGGCTAACTCTGCTGTTTTGTGCAAATGCAGTCAGGCTTAGAATCAGGACTGCCCTTATCTATGAATCTGCTAACTCTCAAGCCTTGAAGAAAAATTATAACTAGTAACTGCCAGTCTTTTGGTTGTGCAACAAGAAGGCACGAACAATGAGAATGCTTTTCTGGAGGGGTTTCATCAATGCTTTGTCATGTTATGCATGACTTCACAGTATTTAAAACACAGCCAATCAAGAAAATCATGAGACAGACTGTGGATATGGAAAAAAAAAAAGTGAGGTTTAAAGGATTTCAAGGTATGGATCTTGAGAAATTCAAGAGCCAATAGATGCCACACCAGAGGAATTAACAGAAGACGATTTGATCTGGAGATGAGTGCTTCCAAACCAGTGCCTGACAATGAGGAAAAAGCTGTTGAAGAAGCGGTGCCAGAAAATGGATTGACATTAGACAATCTGGTAGAAGAGTTTTGATTATTAAGGAATCCTTTTGATTTCTTTTATGACAGGGGCCCTTTTGTGATACAAGCACTTAAACTAAAGCAACTAGTAAAAGGATTGGTACCATATAGAAACATTTTGAGAGAAATTAAAAAGCAAATAGTCACACAGAAATTACAATGTATTTCTGTAATGTTACACCAAGCGTACCTGCCTCTCCTGTCTCCCCTTCTGCTTCCTCTACTTCTTTCTCCTCTCTCACCTTTCAGACAGCAACACCAACCCCTTGCTTTCCTCCCAGTCCTCAGCCCACTCAACCTGAAGACAATGAGGATGAAGACGTTTATGATGATTCACTTCCACTCGATGAATAGTAAATACATTTTCTCTTTCTTATGATTTCCTTAATGACATTTTTCTCTAGTTTAATTTATTATAAGAATACAGTATATAATACATATAACATAAAAAATACGTGTTAATAAACTGTGCTATTAGCCAGGCGCAGTGGCTCACGCCTGTAATCCCAGCACTTTGGGAGGCCAAGGCCGACAAATCACAAGGTCAAGAGGTTGAGACCATCTTGGCCAATATGGTGAAACCCTGTCTCTACTAAAAATACAAAAATTAGCTGGGCTTGGTGCCGCGTGCCTGTAGCCCCAGCTATTCAGGAGGCTGAGGCAGGAGAATCGCTTGAACCCAGGAGGCAGAGGTTGCCGTGAGCTGAGATTGCGCCATTGCACACCAGCCTGGCGACAGAGCTAGACTCCATCTCAATAAATAAATAAACCGTGCTATTGGTGGGGCTTCTGGTTAACATTAAGCTATTATAGTTAAGTTTTTAAGAAGTCAAAAGTTATATACAGATTTCTGACTATTGCAGGGGTTGGCATCCAACCTTCAATGTTCAATTGTCAACTGTATATTGATTCCTAACAGTAAATCATAGTTACACCCCTTTTTAATATAGTGCTGGGTTTATTTGCCATTATTTCATTTTATAATTTGCATCTATTTTCATAAAAGAAATGGTTCTATTTTTTGTCAGTATCTTATGCCAGGGTTTAACAGGGTAATTTAATTGTTTTGTTTATTACTTATATTATTTGTAGGTTTTACCCTTTTTAATTTTATGGAACTTTTTTTTTCTGGATGGGATCTCACTTGGTTGCCCAGGCTTGAGCGCAATGGCACAATCATGGTTCACTGCAGCCTCAACCTCCCTGGACTCAGGTGATGCTCCTACATCAGCCTCCCGGGTAGCTGGGACTACAGGCACGCGCCACCATGCCTGGCTAAATTTTTTTGTATTTTTTGTAGAGATGAGGTTTTGCCATGTTGCCTAGGCTGGTCTTGAACTCCTGGGCTCAAGTGATCTGCCCACTTTGGCTTCCCAAAGTGCAGGGATTACAGGCATGAGCAACCCATTCTGGCTCAGAACAACTTTTAAAAACAGAATTTTTTTTTTCTTGAAAGTTTGAATAATTTAACTGTAAAATAGAGCGGATATGTAACTTTTGAAAAAAATTTCTTTAACAGGATTTTAAATTTTATATTTATTGGTTTATTCAGATTTTCTCTTCTTGAGTCAGTTTTGGAAACTTTAATTTTCTATGGGTATCAAGAATTTCATCAAGATTTTCAAAATTATTATTATATAATTTTATATATAACATTCACTTACACTTTTAAAAAATCTGTTTCTATGAAAAAAAAGAAAGCGCACCCAAGTAGGAAGAGAGAAAGTCAAACTATCCCTGTTTGCAGACAACATAATTCTATATCTAGAAAACCCCTTAGTCTTGGCCTCAAAGCTCTTTCAGCTATGACTTTAGCAAAGTTTCAGTATACAAAATCAATGTCCAAAAATCACTAGCATTTCTATACCAACAGCAGCCAAGCCGAGAGTCAAGTCAGGAAGAAAATTCCCTTCGCAATTATCACAAGAAGAATAAAATACCTAGGAATACAGCTAATCAGAAAGGTGAAAGATCTCTACAATGAGAATTACAAAACACTGCTCAAAGAAACCAGAGAAGACACAAAAAAATGGAAAAACATCCCATGCTCATGGATAGGAAGAATCAATATCATTAAAATGGATATATTGCCCAAAGCAATTTATAGATTCAACACTATTCCTATCAAATTACCAATGGCATTCTTCACAGAACTAGAAAAAACTATTTTAAAATTCATATGAACCAAAAAAGAGCCCCAATAGCCAAGGCAATCCTAAGCAAAAAGAATAAGCTGGAGGCATCACATTACTTTATTCAAACTATAATGCAGGGTTACAGTAACCAAAACAGCATGGTACTGGTACAAAAACAGACACATAGACCAATGGAACAGAATAGAGAACCCAGAAATAGAGCTGCACACCTACAGCCATCTGATCTTCAACAAAGTCAACAAAAACAAGCAATAAACAAAGAACTCCCTACTCAATAAATGGTGCTGGCAAAATTGACGAACCATATGCAGGAGAATGAAACTGGACTCCTACCTCTCACCATAAACAAAAACTGACTTAAGATAGATCAAAGACTTAAATATAAAACCCAAAACTATAAAAACCCTGGAAGAGAAGCTAAGCAATACCATCCTGGACCTAGCAGTGAGCAAAGATTTCATGACAAAGACACTAAAAACAATTGCAACAAAAGCAAAAATTGACAGATGGGATGTAAATAAATTTAAGAGCTTCTGCACAGCACAAGAAACTATCAATAGAGTAATCAGACAACCTACAGAATAGGAGAAAATACTTGCAAACTATGCTTCTGACAAAGCTCTAATATTCAGCCTCTATAAGGAACTTCAACAAATTTACAAGCGAAAAACAAATGACTCCATGGGAAAAGAACATGAACAGACACTTTCAAAAGAAGACATATATGCGGCCAAGAAGCCATATTTAAAAAAAGCTCAATATCACTGATAATTAGAGAAATGCAAATCAAAACCACAATGAGATACCATCTGACAACAGTCACAATGGCTATCAAAAAACAGCAGATGCTGGTGAGGTTGCGGAGAAAAGTGAACACTCATACACTGTTACTGGGAGTAAAATTACTTCAACCATTGTGGAAAGCGGTATGGTGATTCTTCAAAGAGCTAAAAGCAGAACTATCATCCAATCCAGCAATCCCATTACTGGGTATATACCCAGAGGAATATAAATCATTCTATTATAAAGACACGTGCACATGTATGTTCATTGCAGCACTATTCACAATAGCAAAGACATGGAATCAACCTAAATATGAATCATTGACAGACTGGATAAAGACAATGTAGTACATATACACTAGGGAATATTATGCAGCCATAACAAATAATGAGATAATGTCTTTTGTGGAAACATGGATGAAGCTGAAGGCTATCATCCTTAGCAAACTAACACAGAAACGTAAAATCAAATACTGCATGTTCTCATTTATAAGTGGGAGCTAAATAATAAGAACTTATGAACACAAAGAAGGAAACAACAGACACTGGGGGCTAATTGAAGGTGGAAGGTGGGAAGAGGGAGAGGAGCAGAAAAGATAACTATTGAGTACTGGCCTTAATGCCCAGGTGATGTAATAATATGTACGACAAACCCTCGTGACACCTGTTGATCTATGTAACAAACGTTCACATGTGCCCGCAAACCTAAAATAAAATTTTTTTTAAAATAAAGATCACCAATGTTTTTATTAAAAAAGTAAATAAAAAAGCAAGCTTTTATATTTATTAATTTTATTCTTTTTTGTTTTCTGTGTCATTTCTTAAATCTATAAAAGTATATTCCCCTCCAAATATGTTTCGTATTGGGCCTAGGATTTGTAGCAGAAGCTGTTAGTTGCTTACCCAATATTCAGGCTCAACTTTTAAACTAAATAACAGAATCCTGATATTAATTTGGACAGCAATATGTCTTTTTTGAAAACTGCATTTCCCAGTCTCCTTTCAAGGTAAGTGTGACCACGTCACAATGTCCTGGCCAGTGAATTGTAAATAGAAGGTGGAGGGTGAGACTTCCAGATAGGCTTTTAAGGGAGTCTAACTTTGCCTTTCCTACTTCCTTCTGCTGGAGTATGGATGTAATGGCCAGAGATTCAGCAGCCATCTTGTGATTTTGAGAATGTCATCAGTGTTCAAAGGATTGTATAGCAGAGGGTTAGCAGAAGGAGCTTGGGTCTCTAATGTCTTATGAGACCTCCAGACCAGACTTGGGATGCTCACCTCTGGATTTATTTTTTCATATGGGAGAGAAATAAATTTGTCATCTCATTCTGTTTCACCACAATCTATTGTCAACCTAATAGCCACATTTACACTTTTAAAGTGAAAATCAGATTATGGTCCTCCTTAGTCCTAATCATTATTTGTCTTCACTTCTAATTTGGTGATTATTGATATTGGCTTTTTTGGTTTGATGCTTTTGTCTTAATATCTTTTGTAATGCTTTAATTTTTCACCTTTTTCTGTCATTCTCTTTTAGGTATGACATAAACTGATTGGTATAAAATTTAACTTTGTTTAAATTCAGTATTTAATAATGAGAGCTTTTATTGAATACTTACTATGTGCACGGTGCCAACAATTTTTATATGTTTATTTTTCTTTGTTTTATCTTGAAACTGTCATAGATTTTTATCATAAGTTATCAGGTATACTCTTATCACCATTTTATAGATAAGAGAATTGAGGCTAAAAGAGGTAAAGTGATTTGTCCAATATAAAGCAGAGAAATAATTTGAACTGAAATATCTCTGAGTCCTAAGATTTGCTCTGCCATCTTAGAGAGTCCATGACTTGTACACATGTACTGTACAAGTACTGTTTCATTAGTATTTACGATTATCTTATATTATGTAATTTTTTTGTTGTTGTTCAATATTTTTTTCCATTTTGCTTTATTCAAATTTTCCTTCAATTTCTGTAACTCATCTACTGAGGGACTGGACTAACCAATATAGTCAGAGATTTTCTGGAAAGGCAAGACTAGTTCATTCTAGACTAGAGAGCTTGGAATAATCACATTGTTATCAAGATGCCTGCACTTGGGGCCCTGCATAGTGTTGGACAGAGGAAGGATGTGAAGAAGAAAGAAAAGGGGATAACCCCGGGTGGCTTTCTCCTTCTGTTACGTTCTGAGGAGGAATTCCTAGAGGTCAGAGAAATTTACATTTGAACCTGCCTTCCAGGTTGTTATGGAGGACATATTTTTCAGAACAGAATTGACATTTTATTTAACAGTTTGTTAACTGGATTTGTAATTTTAAGATATTTGAAAAAGATGGTTTGTCAGTTTCCATTTGCACTCTTTTTAAAATTATTTCAATAGCTTTTAGGGTACAAGCGGTTTTTTTTGTTAGATGGATGAATTATATAGCAGTGAATTCTGAGATTTTAGTGAACTCATCACACCAGTAGTGAACATGGCACCTAATGTGTAGCTTTTAAATTATAAATTTGGGGTAATGATCCACTTTAATTTGAGAGAGTTACTGGTAAAGGTAGATCATCTGAAGAAACCCAGATTTCCATTATGGTGGAGGAGGAGCTGTAGTAGGCAGAAAAATGGCTCCCTCAAATATCCTAATACTCCCAATCCCTAATCCCCAGGATCTGTGAATATGTTATTTTACAAGGCAAAAGGGACTTAGCAGATGTGATTATGTTTAAGGATTTTAAAGCAGGGAAATTATCCTGGATTATCTTGGTGGACCCAATCTAATCATATTGAGGCCTTAAAACATGAGAGCTTTTTATAGCTGTGGTCAGTGAGAGATGGCAATGTGAGAAGGATCTAACACCCTGATTCTGAGACATACGACCATGAGCAAGGACCAGAAAGAAGCTCCTAGGAGCTAAAGGTCCCCATTGCCAGTCAGCAAGAAAACAGAGCTCTAATCCTGCAACTGTGAAAAACTGAATTCTGCTCACAGACAAATGAGGAGGACACAGATCTCCCTAGAATCTCCAGACAGGAACAAAACCTGCCAATACTTTGATTTTAGCCTGGTGAGACTCATACAGGGCTTCTGACTTAAAAAACTGTAAGATAATAGATTTATGTGGTTTTAAGCCACTACATTTGTGGTAATTTGTTAGACCAGCAAGATAAAACTAACATTGGGACCACTGTGGGAATAAATTAAGGCATTAAAGTAATTTACTGACCAAAGAATGGGGATTTTAGGGAAAAGATTAAAAACGTCTAGGGAGATACTGACAAAGGCTTCTTGAATTTCTGAAAATGTATGCATGATTTATTTTTTAAGTGTCATACCTTCTCTCATAAACTTACATGGCAATATAAGACTCCAAATTGTATGTGTTAAAATAGAAATGATGTAATATGAAAAATATGAAACATCAGTTTGACAATTAGTCCTTAAAATTTTTATAAACTAAAATTAACACTGTATTTTTATATTAATAAAATTCCACAAACCCATTGCCTTTTGTAATTAAAAAAATTTAAAAATAACAAAATGAAGTTTATTTTTATTGCCATAGGAGATTGACAAAATAAAAACGATTAACTTCTTGGCTTCCAGTCTACTTTTTTAATCTAGAAATATTCTAGAAATCACTTAGTCTTAGCCTCAGGGTAGAGCCCAGCTCATATGACCTCTTGAAAACTGCTCAAAAGAAAGGAAAAAAGACAGAAACAGAAACCAGACAAGAAGAAAACCCCTGCCTCTCTGAACCTTCTGTGATTGCATAGCACAGATGAGTTCCAATCCATCCCATTTCCATTCTAGTCCTGTATGCCCCACTGGTTTGGGAAAATTGTTCCTGACACAGGGAAGAAAACAGATGGGAACTCGCCTGCATTTTGCTGAGGTGCAGAAGAGATCTTTCCCAGAATTTCCTCCTGGCAAAAGCAGATCTTTCAATTTACATAAAAGTGACTGTGTTTTTCCTTTTACACGTACCCTTTTGATTTACATT
Source organism: Hylobates moloch (assembly GCF_009828535.3). NCBI lineage: Eukaryota > Metazoa > Chordata > Mammalia > Primates > Hylobatidae > Hylobates > Hylobates moloch. Next base: position 57,287,054 of record NW_026652284.1, read on the forward strand.
CTTCCTTTTTGACTCACTTCTTCCTGGCGTGTTAAAAATCACTCCTCAAATCCTAGAATGACTGAGAGTCCTCTCTGGCTCTTTTTCAAGCCATGCTTCTTCCTGACCACACTCTTTCTCATCAAAGGCTGCGTCATTGTCATGACTGGCCTAGAGAATGGGCTCCTGCAGAGGCGTTCCCTGTGGACCTATTCTCTCTGCATATCGAGGAAGTAAAAACTTACTTATTGCACAAGTCCCTGTAAGATATTTTAGTACCTAAAATATTTTAAATATTATTTTTGTTAAGGAAATCAAATGTATTAAAAACAGCATTCTAGACAGGAGAATGTCAACTTTAAGAATAAAGAATGAGGATGATTTAGGGAAGACTTACAAACAAAATAAATGCATTAAGCTTTGTATATTTAAATTGATGGAGAACACAGGAGTCAATCATAAAAGGACCATAGGTTTGAAATGAGATCGAACTACCTTTCACGTGAACATAAGTTCCATAACCTATTAGCTCTGTGACCTTAGGCTTAACACTTAACCTCTCAGAGTCTCAGGTTTATTGTTGCAATTGTCCCCATCTCTAAATTGGTGATATCTACATTATAAGGCAGTTGTTGTGAGAATTAAAACACAATAATTCCTGACACACTGAACAACTGTTTACTATCCTTTATGTGCATTAAGTGGGGGAACTATGTCTTCTCACTTTGTTTTTCCCATGCTAAACACAGCAGCCACTGGCAGACATGAAAAAGATACGCAATGAATGACTGAACAAGAGCGGTGGTGCAAATAACCTAGAATATCTGATAACTGGAGTAAATGGTATTCCTAGTGGTGGAAGTTTCCATGTGGCTTTCCATGGAATGAAATTTACATGATTCATGGCTAGCCATTATTTGCAATTAGATTGCACTGCTTGGGAATACAGAGGTGGAGCAGAAGGCCACTCGAGACCTTGCTGAACAATTAAGGGGCAACTGGCACAGGACTAACAACCCTTATAAAAACTAAATAGAAGTCAATAATAATGCCAATCCTTTTATATGCATTCTCTTTTTTTAATTTTTAACACTAGAATCAATGGATCCAGGCTAACACCTATGTAATATTATACTGTAGTTACAGCTTTTCTTTTGGCATATTCAAATAATTTGTATCTTATAGGGCATTTTGGCCCACTTTGGGATTTTGATTCTTTTCTCCACAAAATCTTTAATCTCAGAATATGAAAAGAACCCCAAAATCCAGAATTGAGCAAAAATTAATCGCAATGGCAGCTTCAATTTATAATGTCTAGCGCCCATGGTTTTCATAACAGGCTTTCACTTATTTAAAACCCTGTAGTGGGACTATCTTTGACCTAAAACTTGGAGATCTTTTATTTAATGAAGATAGTAACCTAAAGAATAAGATAAACATTACCAGTGATTAGGAAAGTAATTGTTTTGAAAACAATATTATGGGTTATTTTTGTTATTATTTTTAATCTGGATTGCTGTGGGTTGCACATAACCAAAAATCACTCATAAATATTTTAAAGCCATATACTTTGAGGACAGTCGATTAAATCTAAATGATACACTTGTTTTAAAATGACATATTTAAGCCTTCAGCTACAAGGGCTCTTTAAACTTCAGAATGGCATCATGTTTTAGTGGATCAATTGCACCAGAGAATGAATATGAACCATGCTTAATTTTTATTAATCTATTTATATTGCTGCTTATTGTCTGAATCATCAAAATATTTATGGCTTTTAAGGAACCTAATGTTTTGCTATTCTTTTGTTTGCAATAATTTAATTTAAGAAATTCATATCATATGTCACTTGTAAACGCCTACAATGAGTGGGAAAAGTAATTAAAGACTTGTGATGACAAATATTTCCACTCCTGATAGAATAAACCCAATGGATTTAAGCAATTTAACAAATAATTTAGCTTGTAATTTTTTTAGCAATAACTATAATGAAGAAGAGAATCAGATTATATTTTTCAAAAGAAACAGAACAAACATATTTTTATTTAATTAAGTTGATTCATTAGTATATTATCATGACTAGCACACTAGGGAAAGTAATTGTTAAATAATTAAATATAGAGGTACTCAGTAGTACAATATTGCATTGTTTTAATCAAAGTATCAGCTCCAATAATGTAGATACCAATGTGCTAAGGACTTGGGACAAGGAAAGCCAAATAGGTTTAGGGGATAGAGATAGTGGAAAGCATAGAAGTAGGTAAAGGGTAGAGATGATTCAGTGGTTAAGGCTGAGCTAGGGTTCTGAAAGCAAGTCCAAAAGGTAGGTAAGATAGAGGGAAAGAAAAGAGGGGAGGTTTATAATACAATATTAAAAGAAAATGTGCTTTGGAGTCCAACATGGATTGGTTCAAATCTCAGTTCCACTGATTACTTACAATATGCCATCAGAGACCTATTGAGCCTGTTTTCTCATTTGTGAAATGTGGATAATAATGTTTGCCTCTTACAGTTAGTTTAGGTATTAAGATAGATAACTTGCATAAAACACCAACACAATACTTGCCAAATGACACTTTTTTGTGACCTTGATACAGCATTCCATATTTATTTCATGTGTTCTTACCTTGAAGGATTATCTTTGAATTAGTTCCCACTCTTCAGGAACTTACATTTTAATACACAAGAGAATGTGTAAACAAACAATGACTATAGCATGAAAAATAGGAATAATGAACTCAGCTTGGATAGGCAAAAGAAACTGGACAGTGAAGGAGACACTTAATCCTTGTATATCCTATTATTGACTGCCTAAGGTAAGCATCTGTCTTAGTCTGCTCAGGCTGCCATTAAACAAAATACCACGGACTAGGTGGTGTTAAGTACCAGACATTTTTCTCATATTTCTAGAGGCTGGAAATCTGATATCAGAGTGCCTGCACCCTCAGGTCCTAGTGAGAGGGCTCTTTCTGGCTTGCAGATGGACACCTTCTCACAGTGTCCTCACATGGTATTCCCACAGTTCATAGAGAGTGGAGAGAAAGAAAGCTCTCTTCCTCTTAGAAAGCCACAAATCCCATCAGGTTAGGACTTCACCCTTATGACCTCATTTAACTGTAATTACCGCCTACAATCCCTGTCTCCAAATAAAGTCCCATTGGGAACTTGGGCTTCAATATATGAATGGGAGGGGGCACAATTCAGTTCATAACATCATCTAGTCAGTGGCAGCCACCAAGACTTTAGGATTAAGGAACAACGGATGCAGAATCCATGGAGGGAGTCTGAGCAAAATAAGTCAGAAGCCTGGACAAGTAGTCTTGTCCACTGGTTATTCTTTACTAGAATTGGAATTCTTCACAATAAGGTAGCAATTTTTCTTAGACTGGGGAAATTTTGCATATTTCCAATTTTTTGGAAATTGTCTCCAAGTGTGGCTATCTGGGGCCTTGTGGGATAGCTCAGAGGGAGCACACAGTTGGATAAATAATGATGGTATAGAAAGGGATGATAGAGAAACAGGTAGAACTGCTATCTCATCCATCTTTGATTTTTCCATGGGGCCTGGTACACTCAGCAGGTGTCCAATACATGTCAGTTTAATCAACTTGATAGGAAAATCCAAATACCTAAAAATAAACTTTAGTTTTTGCTCCACTGGTGACAGACAGTATCTTCTTTTCAGAAAAAAATAAAATAAAATTTCTGCTTACTGTTTCAGGAAAGGTTAGGCATTTGTTAAAATAGCTGACTTACCTCTTCTAGAGAAGCTTATATATGTTCAACTCATTGAAGAATGGGTGTAATGACAGTGCCTTGGTCTAAATTCCATTTCCACTTCCTCTTCCGTATGCACAAGAGGACTGCATTGTGCAGCCTTCCTTACAGTTAGATTGGATCCACATAACCAAGTACTGGCTCACGGGATATGGGCAGCAATGATACAAGCCACTTCCAGGCCTGCCTCTTAAATACAGCTTGTGTGGCTCTGAACCTCTCTCTTCACTGCTGCAGGTAGCATGCTGTCTTGGAGACCACTCATTCCATGTTGTAAAGTTGCAAGACTGGGCCAGGCGCGGTGGCTCACGCTTGTAATCCCAGCACTTTGGGAGGCCGAGGCGGGCGGATCACGAGGTCAGGAGATCGAGACCACGGTGAAACCTCGTCTCTACTAAAAATACAAAAAATTAGCCGGGCTCCCACTATGGAAAGGTTAACAGGAGAAAGGTGAACCGGAGGCAGACTTGACCCAAATCCACCACTGCACTCACCTGGTGAAAAAAGTTGCAAGACTGAGGGGGCTCATCTAACCTGCATTGGCTTTGCACATATGAGAAAGAAATTTTTATTGTGTTAAATACATTTAGATATCAAGTATAGGTTAGCCTATTCTGACTAATACATTACCCTTTACACGAGTGAAGACATTAATTTTATCTTTTATTTTATTTTATTTTATTTTATTTTATTTGTTTTCAAAATAGCTTGTCTCAACCTACTAAATTGATTAATGAATCCTAGGGGGCTATGATCTGTAGTTTGAACAACACACTTTAGAGACTGCTAGAGTTCAGATAAGGTAATGAAATGCTTGCCATGAAAACAGATGGACTGAATCATATTCCTAAAGACTTTGGGGCTGTGGTTCAGACTAATCACAATGAGATGGTTCCACTCTCTTCTTAGACAGCTAATATCTCACCCTTCTCCTCATTGATTGGTAACAATGGGCACCAACTCTAGAGACTTGTCTTTTTCAAAATGCAGCAAATACTATTCAAACAACGTTAATATTAATAATTCACTTCATAGAAAGAACAAAGAAATGAGATATTAATTTTAAAATGACTGTGTCTCTTTTCTTCTGGATCTGTGATGTCACAGACTGCCTTGTCCTGTTTTATTTTCATGCACTGTCTTCCTCAGCCTAGGTTCCCTACCTTTCAATTCATATCTGTGGCCTCCTGGAGCAGCATGGCTGTGGTGCATCCCCAGGAACTATGATCTGTCCAGTTGCTCTTCCTCCTTGAGGTTTGATTCTTTTGGCATAAACTCGAAGCCAGTTAGATATTGACCTTTCAATTAACTCATATACTTAAGCTCCTTGTAAGAGAGGTTGTTCTTTATTATTTATTTTTAAGTAATATGTTACTCAAGCAAGAAGGTATTGAGCTTAAAGAGAGACAGCAGATCTCTACCACTTTTGAAAATGTAGGAAGTCTGGATATCTTAGTGTATTTTAGGTTTAGATCTGTCTCAGCCCAACCTTCCATCTTTGGGTTTCAAATTATTTTAAACCTTTAGGAGGCTTTTTATCTACCCTGTCTCTACTTGAACAATCAGAAACGCTTGATGATAAGGAGCCAAGCAAGCTTTCTGCTGATAAGAAGTTACATTAAAATCTTTTTTTGCATTAAAACATCTTGATGTTTCAACATAACATAGCCAAAGAAAATGTAAGACACATTTAGAACTAGCTTCTTCATAGGTTCAAATCCTCTCATGTTACTTAGTATGGGGGAAAATGATTAGTAAATGTTTCAGTAAATGTGATCATGCTCTTACATGAAGATTCCATAATCTGTGGACTTGCAGAGCAGGAATATTAAAGTTCTTACAGTTTGAAAGTATATTAAATTCACTAAGTGCCAGACAATGAGCAAAAGGTATAAATAATATTGTAATCAAATGTGCTGCTGTAATTTACAACAAGGCAGAGTCTACTAAGAGTGGAAATGATAAATTTATATCACACTTTTAAGAACAGAAAAACTATCAGAAATCATGGTGAAATTTAAAGTGCCATCTTTAGGGAATGTATTTGATTCACAATAAATAAATCTGAACTACTAGTTTCTACTTTGATTATGAAGAATGATTAGTATTTAAGACCACAGAAAATTGACATGAACTAGAAACAAAGATAATAGGTTGTTGGAGCCATGTTAGCTCCTGACATTTGCAAAGAAGTGGGAAGCATCAGAGTTATAAAGAAGTGGGAATCATCTGAAGCACACACACACACGAAAACCCTGGAAGTCTATAGTGTTTCCTTTGTGGTGAGCAAATGGGGGAAAGAACCAAAGGTTCTTGAAGCCATGCCAAACGAATTAGGCATTTTTCCTTTTACTTAAATAGGAAACCATCAAAGAACCTTTAAAACAGTGTAGAGGCCTGATATGGTTTTTGCTGTGTCCCCACCCAAATCTCATCTTGAATTGTAGCTCCCATAATTCTCACGTGTCATGGGAGAGAACCAGTGGAAGGTAATTGAATCATAGGGGTGGGTCTTTCCTACACTGTTCTTGTGATAGTGAATAAGTCTAATGATATCTGATGGTTTTATAAAGGGGAGTTCCCTCCCCTACACATGCTGTCTTCCCTGCCACCATGTAAGACCTGACTTTGTTCCGCCTTTGCCTTCCACCATGATTGTGAGGCCTCCCCAGCCATGTGGAACTGTGAGTGAATGAAACCTCTTTCTTTATAAATTACCCAGTCTCAGGCATGTCTTTATTAGCAGGATGAAAACAGACTAATACAAGGCCTAATTAATTTAAAATTTAAATAGCAAGCAGCATTGCTGGAGATGCATTGGGTGTCTAGATAGGAGGCAAAGAAGTTAGAGAGTGTTATAATCCAAACTAGGGCAGGGAGGTAAAAATGAAGAGTAGTGAGTAGAAAGGGTATATAAGGCAATGCAAATGTAGAATTGCAGAGCTGGGGTACCAACTGAATGCGAGGGTGAGGGAGGAGGGGAAGTCAAGAAATAATTACAGCTTTTCTTTCATTGTAACTAAATAGATGGTGGGACAATTAAAAGAACATAGTAAAGAGGCGGTTTGGGGGATAATGATAATCCGTTGTTTTGAACCTTTTGGGTTACATTTTCAAGTAAGATAGATCCAATCTGTAAGTCATTGAAAGCCAGATCCAAAAGTTCAGTTTTGATAAAGTAATTAGACAAGAGCTATTGAAGGGTAGAATCACAGGATAATAAAAATGGTGCTACAGTATAATTTATTGCATAACAATATATACCTTTTAGGAACAACTAGATTAGGAAAAAATCTATCCTTGAGAAGAAAGTGATGTTGGCATATTGATAACAATGGAAAAATTTAGGAAGCAACCAGAGAGGGGAGAGTAGAAATCATGTCATGTAAAGAACACAGGTACCCTAAACTCAGATGACAACTTTGTCTCAATAAGCAGAAGGTTCCTTCTTGAGATAAACTAAATCGCATAGATAAAAAGCATGACACGTGGACCAAATGGAAATACCTTCATGAAAATTATAAAAAGACACCTTCTTCTATGGGTGGATACAGTCCCAGTATTGGGGTCCAACACTTAGCACATAGAGTGCAGCCTGAATTTCAGCTCCCATGCCACTCCTTGACCCAACTTCCATTGCCGCGTGGGTGTATGGTTGGTGCTAGAGGTGACTGACTGGACATGAGTAAAGGAAGACAATCATGCTGCATCTTACTTCAAATATATAAAAAAAACTCTCTTGAGGAAGGAATGTTCTACTTTTTCTAATGGCTTTACAGGACAGAATTATAACCGGTAGACAACTATTTTGAAATGACAGGTAAACACTTTAAGCACTTTAAGTAAATAAAACATCTCAAAAGCATGACTGATTTTTTTCTTGGGAGACTGTGAATTCAGTTACTGAAAGTAATAAAATGGAGTCTGAATACCCAATTGATAAAAGTTTTATAGAGGTATTCTTTAAAAAAGTACTTTCAAGCCTGTGATTTTATGATTACTTACCAAATAAGCACTGTGGCCAGTAAATCTATGATCACAGATAAGAGCTGACTATGGAACAGAAGAAGAAGAAGTTCATTTAGTTTTTGTAAAAGGAACAATCCCTGAACTACAAAGATTCAGGAAAAGAATAGAAGAACCTCGGGAAACACTTAATTTTTTATATTTGCATACCAGTATAATGTTTACTACAGTTGACTGTGATTTTACATAGGTATCAGATAGCTTTAGCCTAAACATCCTACTTGATAGATTATTTTAGTATGAAGAGTTGTGGATGAAATCCTGATTAGTCTTTGGCTAGATTATGTGCCTGCATTTCCCATATTTTCTAACGTAGATAATGAGATCGCTAGTGTTGTTTTGTGCTTCGAACTCAATTGCTTTGATTGGATGTACTTTAGAGCTAGGACATCATTTTTATTTCAAAACAGAGGTCTTCAGTCAGGACCTGACTTTGTTAATAAGTGTACAAGTATAAAGTATCTATATTTCACTGAAACAAGAAAGTAAGAATAATAAACATCAAATACCTTGTTTTCACTGAATGTTAACTTGGCCAACTAATTTAAAGAAAATAAACTTTCTTCTGTAAACAATGTAAGCTAATAGAACAGTTTTTTTTCCCCAAATACTCCAGCAATAGAGAATGCTGAAAGAAAACAGAAAAATGGAAAGAGCCCACTAAGAAGGACAAAGAGGAACCTGAGCTAGCAGGTTAGTTACATAGCTAATGTTATTGCTTCTGTCTTTTCAAAAGATAAATAGAAGGTCAGGAAGATAAAGATCCTGTTTCCTGGTTCAAGAGGTTGCTGAGCATCTTGGAACACACTCTACCTTCCAAACCATAGCCCTCACTGAAGATTAGAAACAGTTTCTGACAGATCAGAATATCTAAGAGTTGGTGTTTTTAGCCAAGTAGAACATTGGGTCTAGCAATTATGTATACAAATACCTATTTCTGGTGATAGTAGTTTAATTAGAATTGTAAGAAATAGAGGAAAATAAACACTGGAAAAATCGGTGGTACAGTGAACTCAGTGAAACTCAAACACCTTACTATTTAAAAAGAAGGACTCACATTTAATTTGTAGAAAGTCCATTCATCGATATTCATTTATAGGATGTTACCATGTGACAGGCACTTAAGAGAAAAACTGTAGCAGCAACAGCAATAACAACAAACACAATACCCTTTTCTTCATTTTTTTTTTTATTTCCTTGTTGGCTTGATCTAACAAGCTAACTAAAAAAAACAATATTTCAATTCAAGTAACAGTTTTTAAATGACTAGAAATGTACATCTTTATGGTACACCAACCATACTTGAATTTAGGATATTATCATTGTTACTCAATTGAAAATATTGTATGTTAACATGCAGAAGTTATCTTCCTTAATTTTCAGTCTCAGTCAAAACACCTCAAGTGACTCAACGTAAGCTTTCCTAGGATTTATTCCATAAATTCCTCTAACATATACATATGTAAACCCTAGGAGTGCATATCACTTTGTAATATACATATTTTGCATAATTCATTGTCCCCATTTCTGAATGCTTTACTATGATCGATTCTGAGAAGTAGAAATCTTGGGTCAAAAGCTATGAGTTGTTTAAGGCTCTTCATTCATACTGGAAAACTGCTTTCCCCAAGTATATCATTACTGGGCTTTCAACAACAATAAATATTCATATTCATATAGTACATTGTTATTCTAATTTGTTCTAATCACCATTTCTTTCATTGCTGGCCAAGTAGAACATATTTTTATAAGTCCATTAGCCATTTTCATCTCTTTTTTTCGGAGGATTGTTTTTTCTTGTATTTGTGCTCATTATTTTTTAGTAGATAGGTGGGAATTAAGTACATTAACTCTTTACCTTTTATATAATTTGAAAATATTTTTCTCATTTTGTTGCTTGCTTTTACATTTTTATGTTTTTTTAAAATTTTTGTTTTTGTTTTGTTTTGTTTTGTTTTTGAGGCAGGGTCTTGCTCAAATTCTCAGGCTCAAGCAATCTTCCTGCCTCAGCCTCCCAAGTAACTTGGACTATAAGCATTCACCACCATACCCAGGTAATTATTTTTATTTTTTTGTAGAGACATGGTCTGACTATGTTGTCCAGGCAGGCCTGGAACTCCTGGCCTCAAGCATTCCTATCACCTTGGTCTCTCCAAATGCTGTGATTATAGTCCTGAGCCATCAGCCTGATCCTATTTTTCTCCTTTTATAAAATAATTATGTATCTATTGTAGAAAATTTGGAGAATACATACAATCACATAGAAGGGAATAAAAATTACCTAAATCTCCCATAGATGGCTATTGCCAACATTTTTACTACAAATTCATGTAGCCTTTTGTAATAGACTTATATAAATATAAAAATATACATATTCTGTATTTAGGAAAATGGGATGATATTGTACATTCTGTTTAAAACCAACTTTTACTTTTTACTAAATAATAGAAAAGAAAAACTACATGCTTTTACACGATGGTTTATTTAGTGTATCTCCTTTGGGAGATTTTTGGTTGTTGGCAATTTTCACCATAGTAAGTAGAGATGCACATCCTGGTAAATAAATCCCTCTATTAGCAGTATTAAATTATGGAAGTATAATTTCTTGTGAAAAAGGAGGCATTTTCTAAAGCTGCTGATTCATATAACCAATCTGCTCTCCAAAAAAATTTACACTGATACAGTAGTTTAAGAAGATGCTAGCTTCTCTATACTCCCAACAATACTTGGTGTTTTTATTAAAAACATCACCACCAGAAAATAGCTTTGCCAATACGTAAGTTAAAATTAGCATCTCCAGTGTTTTCCCTTGATATTCATTCTTCTAGTCATTCAACAAGTAATTATTGAGTACGACCATGGACGAGGCACAATGTTGAGTTCTGAGAAAACAATAATAACTCTTCCCTTTCTGAATCATTATTCTCCCTTTCTTGAGTCAAAGAAAGTCTTGACAAGGGCTTTTCCTCTCAAGTATCCAAGTATCTCAAGAATATACTGTATCTCTCCTATTTCTCAATTATATCTACTCAGGACATTCTAGTTGGTTTCTATTCTCATATCGCCCCTACTTTAAGTGGTAGTTCCATCTGCATGACCTTTTTTTAAATTTTTTTGACACATTTCTGATTTTTGTTGAAAGCAGTGTCTTGCAGAAGGTATGGACAAGCCAGTTAAACAATGAGCCTCTGGTGGCAATTGTGAGATAAAATTGAAGGGCGACTGGGTGTTGTAGAAAGAGGGTAGATTTTGCATCAGAAAGACCTTAGTTCTCACCCTTGCTGTATAACTTTGGGAAAATTACTTAGTTGCCTCTTTTGTAAAGAGTGGCTTATAACACATCTCACAGAATAAAAAGTTCTAAAAGGGTACTAGCCACCTGGTAGAATGATGAATTTTTGGTTCATTTCGGCCAAAATTTGTTTGCTACTTGGTCTGTCCTCCTTCAACAGCCTTTTCTCTAGTTTTGTTTCCCTTTCTCTTCGAAGGCATCCTTAGCCTTTCCTAATGGTCCTGGAAAAATCTCAATTTGGGATTACCAGCCTGTGCTTTCTTTCCTAAAGGATGTCTTATGTTATGATTCCATCTTCACCTTGTTCTTGCATAAAATTCTGTTCTCACGGGACCCTGTTTTCCATAGTGATTAACTAGTTTTCAGGGAAACTGTGAGCTTCTTAAGGGCAGAAAACATGTCCTGTATTTACTGTCTTTGCATCCTTGATGCTTACCTAGCACAGTGTCTGGCAGACTGTGAGTCCTTGATGATTATCTGTTGAATGAATGACTACTCATCTAAACTTGGATGTTAGGGGCTCAGGTGTTAAATCTCAAGAACTTATATACTCTTAAGATATTCTTAAATGTTATTGTTTTCAGACATGAGGAAATCTGTCGGTTCTGTGTATACACACACATACACATATCCATACAAACATATATATATATGTGTGTGTGTGGGGGGGTGACATGTGTGTGTACATGTATGTATATCCCATTTTGATGTCCTTTTTAAATTTCTTTACCTGAAGATATCATCTACATAACTCAAGACTAAACCAAAATGTCTTTGTCCCTGGAAGGCCTCTACAGGTCTCTGATGAAATAAATCACTCATTTCTCAATGCTCTCCAAGCACTTTGTCTATTTACTCCCATTGCCTTCTCCTTTGGTAGACTCTAATCTCCTATTTATCTTTGGATTCTTAATGCCTAACATATTGAAAAAAACATATTGGAAAAAGTGTTCAATAATCATTTGGCTGAATGAGGAGGGAGGCTAGGCTTAATCATTCATGTGGCCTTAAGTTTTAGCTTGTATAAAGGAGAAGCCAGTTTACCATGAACTTAGAGGGCCAGATGCAGTGGCTCACACCTATAGTCCCAGCACTTTGGGAGGCCGAGGCGGATTGCTTAAGGCCAGGAGTTCAAGACCAGCCTGTGTAACATGGCAAGACCCCTGCCTCTAAAAAAAAAAAAAATACAAATAAAATGAACATGAATTTAGAGGATAGTAAGTAAAAAGAGGTAATGTGTAAAAAATAATTAGTGGTTAGGGAGATGAGGAAATAGAATAGACTTTGATTGGTGGTTCTATAGTTTATAGATGTATGTATACGAGCCACCTTTCTCCCACTCCAGCTGCCTCTAACGTCTGACTGGTGCTGGCAGGAAATCCACAAAAGAAGGCAGCACATTGCATGGAATTTATGTTATAGATAATGCTCTGCCCTTATAGACATACTACTTTTAATTGATGATTAAATGCCAGGAACCATGGCAGAGCTAAGGGCAGATATTTATACCTCTAAAACACACGCGGAGACCTCTGCATAATAGTGGCCCTGCAGAGACCAAGTCCATGGGCATTACTTATTTAACTCATTAAAGGAAATATGTGGGTAACCAGAGCTGCAATGGAAGGCAGAGGAGTAAATAAGGACCAGCTTCAGAACCATATTGGTTATCTTGAAAATCTATCACTTCACCCTTGCAATAGCTCATAACTTTGTATTATAAGTAAATTTAATTATCATGCTTTTGATTCAACCTTTCAATCCAAGGATGATGTTCTTAAAAAAATTGGACTTTAATTTCATAAGCCTTCTAGGAGATGTTTAATCTTCTGGGAGAAATCTTCTGTACTTCTGAGAAATTTTCATTTATCATATATGGCCTTAGACCATCATTGAGTCTGCAGGCTTTCCCCCACTCTTATCTCCATATTTTATACTGAATACCCATCTTCCACTTCTCAACCTTGAAACATTAGACAAAACCACACTCAAGTTATCAGTGGAAGAAATTTACCTGAGGAAAATTCTCAAGAGCTCCATTAATTGACAGATGGACACTTCCTGAATTTCCCCCAGCCCTCTGCCTGACTTCCTTACCCTGGGGTAAAAAAAAGAGTGAAATTAAGCACGATTGAAGAAAAAGAATTTAGGTTTGGGAAAACTTTTGTTGCTCTTAATATTTCTGCTTTGATTCCAGGGAAAATAATGAATGTCATTGTTTCAAATACGAAGAAATCTGTTCGTTTTGAATTTGCTACCAGTTATCCACCCTGTGTGGAATCAACATACATAGGAAAGAAAAGGAGTCTGATTTCTTAATTTTTAAAAAATAAAACCAATGAGACAGCAAGTGATATTCAATCCTATTAAAGAGACTAAGCACAGACCTTTTAAAAAGTCCTTATGTTCTTTGCATTGGGATTGTGTGATATGGCTCCACTATTCAGGAGGACTGGAAATTACAGAACATCTGCAATGAAATTGGTTTTCTGTGGAAAACTGATGAATCACTTACTGCCAATGACTAGAAGGAAAAACACTTGCTTATGCCCTTATGTAATGAATTTTTATGAGGTGAAGTTTGTTGTTTATAAAAAATACACTTTACGCTGCTGTAGATGTAAAACAATAGAATTCAGAATTCAGAGCAATGCATTATTGCAAAGTCACCAGCAGAATATCATCTGCTTACAAAACACCAAAACAGGGCTATTACTTCTATAATGGAATTAAAAAAAAAAAACAAACTTCATCTACCCAGTTGGATTCTAGAAGAAAAAAGTATTTAAAGAGACATAGCTAAAATTGATAGCTCTGAAATTGCATGTATTTTCAAAGCAAAATTATTAATTCTCTTATTGTGCTCTTGAATTCCAACGGTTTTTTCTCAAAGCAAGAACACCACAGGATATTTTAAATTAAAAATGGCAATACTAAGATACACTACAAACCTGAGGTGTGGCCTTTCTACAACATTATACACATGAGTATAGAATTCTCTCTATGCTAATACCATCGGCTGCTCTGCTCAATCTTTGTGAAGGGCTTGATGATCAAACTGCAGACTCTCTTGGTTTCTATAGACATTTACAGAGCATCTGTATTGTGTCAGTCAGTTTTTGGCTGTAGTGCCACAAAAATGAGAAAGATACAGTCTCTGTCCTCACTGAGCTCAAAGGCTATTTTGCTGTTTGAGAGAGTCATCAAGTTGAAACTGAGAAATATTCCACTAGGTCTGAGAAGGAAAACTAAGAAATAATGCTCACAATATTGGATGAGGATCCTTGCTCTTAAATTTTTTTTTGCCCTCTATATTTAGTCTAGAACTAAGTATTTTTAAAGCAAGTAATTATAATTTCAAGTAGCGAAAAAAATGTAGTATTTTATTATTTTTGGTAACTAGAAAGGCACTCTTACAAATTGGTGTGGATTTAAAATAGAGGCTGTCAGGAGAGGATGATATTTTCTGAGTGCATAGTGAGATATATTTACCAAGGAATCATTCTGAAGACCTCAAGAACAGTAAAGACTTCAGCTCCAATAATTCAGAATTGTGACTATTTATTTTATATATTTTTTTGACACAGAGTCTTGCTCTGTTGCCCAGGCTGGAGTGCATTGACGTGATCTCGGCTCACTGCAACCTCCACCTCTCAAGTTCAAGTGCTTTTCCTGCCTCAGCCTCCCAAGTAGCTGGGAATATATGTGTGCACCACCACGCCCAGCTAATTTTTTGCATTTTTAGTAGAGACGGGGTTTTGCCATGTTGGCCAGGCTGGTCTTGAACTCCTGACCTCAGGTGATCCACCCACCTCGGCCTCCCAGAGCGCTGAGATTACAGGCGTAAGCCACCGTGCCTGGCCAACTGTGATTATTTAGATTAGGTCTCAGTTGAGATTCAAGTTTGCATTGTCTCTTATTGGCAGCCAAACCATAACAATACTCAGAAATGTCAGCATTTGTGTTGATATCTGGAAGAAATACAAAATCCTAGGTCAAACCCTGTTAGATTCTTAGTTGTGGAAATATAGTGACTTTATAAGCTTAGGCAGTTGACAATATTCAATATTGATGTCAATTGTTCAGATCTGGTGTATTAGCTCTAGACTTTCCTACATACTTCTAAGTGATTAAAATGCATATATTGTATGGAGTCAAATATTTAATATGTAATTTAAGACATATGAAATAATTCAGACTTTCTACAGTTGTGATTGGCTGTAAAGGCAGGCTTTATTTAATGTAAAAATCTGTACTATAGTAATTTAGAATCTTTTACCTCCTAAATTATCTCACATCAAAAAACTTGTTTACAAGTTGTGAAGATGTTTTATCTTTGGATTAACTGAAACAAAACTGGTCATGAGATTTTAAAGTAATAACCTGTTTGGGTCTTATTAAAAATAATTATATGCTCATTGTAGAAAATTTGGGAAATACAGAAAAACATAAAGAAGAAAATCAAAATTTGATGACTGAGAGGTATTTGTTGTTAGCAAGACATACTATGTGCCTATTTATCTCATTGGCGAGGTCATATTATACTTAACTTAGTATCCTATTTCTTTAATTTTGTATTACATTATGAGGACTTTCTCATGTAATTGAAAATATTCATAAATATTTCTGCATGAAATTCTTTCCTGTTGTATTTATATTACATTATTTTAGTCAACTAAATTGCTATACTATTTTATTTATTTCCCTATTGTTGAGCATTTATGTTGTTTCACATCTTTCTTTATTATGAATAGTCTGGCACTAAACATTATCATTTCCTTCTGATAGATCTCTTGAAGTTAATAAATATAAACATGTCCACATCCACTTGATTTTGAAAATCAGTTTTACTTAACTAAGTAGATATATAATTTATTGGTTCTGAGGTTTCAGCATAGACATAAGTTGAACCTGTTAATGAGAATATATTATTCTGCTGCTAATGACAAGGGAAGTGAACTACCTACAGAATACTACACTTATGGATCTCCTGGCCTTAAGAGTAACTGCTCTCAACCTTGTTTGACTTTTTATAGTTTCCAGAATAACAACTCAATTTTGGATTAGGTAAAAGACATTATACAAAATGGTGCTTACTTTATTTTTTCCCAACATTTTAAAACTATAAGCTTTTTTTTGGAAAAGAGGGGAAATAAGAGACTACCTGAAAACATGAAGGCATATTCTCATATTCTGTCTTGTTTCATGATTTATGTACTCTTTGAAAGATAAAAGAAATAGACATTAAAAAAAGTTGATTTTGTTCCCCCCAAGACAGAGGATTAGAGACTTTTAGTACACCTCCACCACTTGGAAATAGCAAGACAGTGCATAAAGACCAACTCTGTCAGCTTTAATTCAAAAAGGAAAATAGGAATCCATCACAATTGTGAAGGACACCTCAGATTCTGATTTTATCAGTGTCCGGCTGATAAAAATGAGTGACCTGCAGTACGTGAAAGAGGCAAGGGCCTCCCTCTGTAACTGACCTTTTCACTGCAGATTCAAGAAACCCAGGCCAAGGGAGAGCACTTTGTTTCTCCCAAAGCCAAGAGCTAACTTGGGGAGAGGCTTGGAGACTTTGTGAGTAAGAGACCTTGGGAAAAGCTGCAGGCATTTTCCCACATCCAGGACTGAGAGCAGAATGCCATTTTTGATCAGGGTGCATACAAAGTCACAGCCATTATTTGGTGACCTAGCAGCACAGCCATGCAGGCATTGTATCAGGCCAGAGACTGGAGCACCTGCTCTGGAGCAGAGTAGGGACTCCACAGCCAGAATTGTGGAAAGTGTCTCAGCAGTAGGTACCAGAATTGTGGTCTCCCCTGTTGCAGGCCTGAGGTAGGAGGAGATCTGGTACAGCTGCAGTTTCTACTGGATGACAAGACTTGCAGCCAGTGTCAGCTTGGCAACCTGGAACTGGTCTGCATGTGTTACTGCTGGGCGCCCTTCCCTTCTCTCCTGAGATTGTGGTGCAGTGGGGCCTGTTCCACTCCATCCCCAGGCAAAAATCTAGGCATCTGGAGCACCTACATGCCTGGACCAGTAGCTTGGCTACCCTATCCTTCATTGACGTAGATTGTGGTAGAATAGGGCCCTTTCTGCTCCATGCCCAGGCAGATCTCCAGCTATTCAGAGCACTCCCTTGCCTGAATCAAAAGCCTGAGCTGTCCCACCCTTCCAACGCATAGATCATGGTGCGATGGTGCAGGCGCAGGGGAAGGGGGCTGTTTATACACAGGCAGATCTCCAGAGATTAGGAGCACATGCTCCCCTGGTTCAGCAGCTTAAATTGCCTCATGCTTTCTAGGCATAGATCATGGTACAGTGGGGCCCTCTCTGCTCCACGTGTAGGCAGATCCCCAGGCATTTGGAGTACCTGCTCACCAGAACCAGCAGCCTGAGCTAGCCCAATCCTCCTGGGCAGAGATTCTGGTACAGTGAGGCCTTCTCTGCTCCCTACCCAGGCAGATCTCCAGGCATCTGGAGCACCCACTCTCATGGTCAGGGAGTTTAGGCTGCCCCTATCCCCTGTGCAGAAAACCTGGGACTGAGGAAGTTTCCCAGCTCCATGCCTAGGCATGCCTCTGGGCACTTGGTGACTTCCCAGTGGATTCTCCCTTGGCACTGTTGCATGTGCATGCCATCAAGGGGCCTGCAGGCAGACCTGTCTAGTCAAGCCCTGACCATCTTGGCCCCCACCCTACTGGGGCTAAGGAGGGAGCTCAGATCCCTGTGTATTCTGTGAATAAGCCCATTGCCAGAGGCAACAGAGCTTCTCCCAGCATACAATGATCAAGTATATATCCAGCTCTGTTGGCCCAAACTGGCTCTTACCCATAAGCACCATCCACTGGTTCTTAGGTTGAAATGCACAGCCCAATATAAAACCCGACAACAGAAGTGCCTATTGGGGCAACAGAAGCAAAGCCAGAAGATCCTACACAGCATTCTCTACAGTGATACCACTTAGGGAGAGTGGGAAAGGGAAAGTGGGAAAAAAAAAAAAATTATGTTGAATAGAAGTGGTGAGAGAGGGCATCCCTGTCTTGTGCCAGTTTTCAAAGGGAATGCTTCCAGTTTTTGCCCAATCAGTATGATATTGGCTGTGGGTTTGTCACAAATAGCTCTTATTATTTTGAGATACGTCCCATCAATACCTAATTTATTGAGAGATTTTAGCATGAAGGGCTGTTGAATTTCGTCAAAGGCCTTATCTGCATCTATTGAGATAATCATGTGGTTTTTGTCTTTGGTTCTGTTTATATGCTGGATTATGTTTATTGATTTGCATATGTTGAACCAGTCTTGCATCCCAGGGATGAGGCCCACTTGATCATGGTGGATAAGCTTTTTGATGTGCTGCTGGATTCAGTTTGGCAGGCAGGAGAAAGAAAGGGTATTCAATTAGGAAAAGAGGAAGTCAAATTGTCCCTCTTTGCAGATGACATGATTGTATATTTAGAAAACCCCATTGTCTCAGTCCAAAATCTCCTTAAGCTGATAAGCAACTTCAGCAAACTCTCAGGATACAAAATCAATGTGCAAAAATCACAAGCAGTCTTATACAGCAATAACAGGCAAACAGAGAGGCAAATCATGAGTGAACTCCCATTCAGAATTGCTTCAAAGAGAATAAAATACCTAGGAATCCAACTTACAAGGGATGTGAAGGACCTCTCCAAGGAGAACTACAAACCACTGCTCAACGAAATAAAAGAGGACACCAACAAATGGCAGAACATTCCATGCTCATGGATAGGAAAATCAATATTGTGAAAATGGCCATACTGCCCAAGGTAATTTGTAGATTCAATGCCATCCCCATCAAGCTACCAATGACTTTCTTCACAGAATTGGAAAAAACTACTTTAAAGTTCATATGGAACCAAAAAAGAGCCTGCATTGCCAAGACAATCCTAAGCCAAAGGAACAAAGCTGGAGGCATCACGCTATCTGACTTCAAACTATATTACAAGGCTACAGTAACCAAAACAGCATGGTACTGGTACCAAAACAGAGATATAGACCAATGGAACAGAACAGAGCCCTCAGAAATAATACCACACATCTACAACCATCTGATCTTTGACAAACCTGACAAAAACAATAAATGGGGAAAGGATTCCCTATTTAATAAACGGTGCTGGGAAAACTGGCTAGCCCTACATAGAAAGCTGAAACTGGATCCCTTCCTTACACCTTACACAAAAATTAGTTCAAGGTGGATTAAAGACTTAAATGTTAGACCTAAAACCATAAAAGCCCTAGAACAAAACCTAGGCAATACCATTCAGGACATAGGCATGGGCAAGGACTTCATAACTAAAACACCAAAAGCAATGGCAACAAAAGCCAAAATAGACAATGAGATCTAATTCAACTAAAGAGCTTCTGCACAGCAAAAGAAACTACCATCAAAGCAAACAGGCAACCTACAGAATGGGAGAAAATTTTTTTCTGACAAAGGGCTAATATCCAGAATCTACAAAGAACTCAAACAAATTTACAAGAAAAAAACAAACAACCCCATCAAAAAGTGGGCAAAGGCTATGAACAGACTCTTCTCAAAAGAAGACATTTATGCAGCCAAAAGACATAAGAAAAAATGCTCATCATCACTGGCCATCAGAGAAATGCAAATCAAAACCACAATGAGATACCATCTCACACCAGTTAGAATGGCGATCATTAAAAAGTCAGGAAACAACAGGTACTGGAGAAGATGTGGAGAAATAGGAACACTTTTACACTGTTGGTGGGACTGTAAACTAGTTCAACCATTGTGGAAGACAGTGTGGCGATTCCTCAAGGATCTAGAACTAGAAATAACCATTTGACCCAGCCATCCCATTACTGGGTATATACCCAAAGGATTATAAATCATGCTTCTATAAAGACACATGCACATGTATGTTTACTGCAGCACTATTCACAATAGCAAAGACTTGGAACCAATCCAAATGTCCATCAATGATAGACTGGATTAAGAAAATGTGGCACATATACACCATGGAATACTCTGCAGCCATAAAAAAGGATGAGTTCATGTCCTTTGTAGGGACATGAATGAAGCTGGAAAACATCATTCTGAGCAAACTATCGCAAGGACAAAAACCCAAATACCGCATGTTCTCACTCATAGGTGGGAACTGAACAATGAGAACACTTTGACACAGGAAGGGGAACATCACATACCAGGGCCTGTGGTGGGGTGGGGGTAGGGGGTAGGGAAAGCATTAGGAGAAATACCTAATGTAAATGACGAGTTAATGGGTGCAGCACACCACCATGGCACATGTACACATATGTAAGTAACCTGCACATTGTGCACATGTACCTTAGAACTTAAAGTATAATAAAAAAAATTATAGGGCAAGAAAGAAAAAGAAAAAATCCTACCTACACTAAAATAACTACAAAAATTAGAAACACTAGTGTCTCCAGATGAGAAGGAACCAGCACAAGAATTGTGGCACCATAAAAAATCTGAATGTAGTGACATCACCAACATTATCTCTCCTGCAATAGTCCCTAACCAAAATAGAAACTCAGTAATGACAGATAAAAAATTCAAAGCATGAATTGCAAGGAAGCTCACCAAGATCTAAGACAAGGTTGAACACAGATGCAAAAATCCCCAACAAAATTATTAGCAATCTGAATACAGAAACATATCAAAAAGTTAATTCATGATGATCAAGTAGGCTTCATTCTTGAGATGCAAGGTTGTTTAAACCTATGCAAATCAGTAAATGTGATTCAGCACCTAAACAGAATTAAAAATAAAAACCATCTGACTAACTCGATAGACAAATAAAAAGCATTTGGTAAAATTCAATACCCTTTCATATAAAAATCCTCAAGAAACTAGGCATCAAAGGAAAATACCTCAAAATAGTAACAGCCATTATGACAAAGCCACAGTCAACATCATACTGAATAGACAAAACCTGGAAGCATTCCCCTGAGAACTGGAACAAGCCAAGGATGCCTATTCTCACCACTCCTATTCAATATAGTATTGGAAGTCCTTGCCAGAGCAATCAGGCAAGAGAAAGAAAAGGCATCTAAATAGGAAAAGAAGAGTGAAACTATTATCTCTTTGCTGATGACACAATTCTACATCTAGAAAACCCAAAAGTCTCTGCCAAAAGGTTCCTGGAACTGATAACAGACTTCAGCAAAGTTTCAGGATACAAAATCAATGTACAAAAATCAGTAGCATTTCTATACACCATAACATTCAAGCTGAGCACCAAATCAAGACTATGATCCCATTTATAATAGATGCAAAAATAAAAATAAAAATAAAAATAAAAAAAACTAGGAATACATCTAACCAAGGAGGTGAAAGAGCTCTACAAGAAGAAGTACAAAACACTGCTGAAAGAAATCACAAGTGATACAAATAAATGAAAAAACATTCCATGCTCCTGGATAAGAAGAATCAATATTGCTAAAAAGGCCATACTGCCCACAGCAATCTACAGATTCAGTACTATTCCTATTGAGCTACCAATGTCATTTTTTAATAGAACTAGAAAAAGGTATTCTAAAATTCATAGGGAACAACAACAAAAAAAGAGCCCAAATAGCCAAAGCAATTCTGAGCAAAATGAACAAAGCTGGAGGCATCATGTTATTTGACGTCAAACTATATTATAAGGTGATGGTAACCAAAAGAGCATGGTACTGGTACAAAATCAGACACAAAGACCAATGTTACAGAACAGACAGCCGAGAAATAAAGTCACACACCTACACCCATTCTTTGACAAAGTTGGCAACAATAAACAATGGGGAAAGGACTTCCTATTCAATAAATGGTGCTGAGAAAGCTGTCTAGCCACGTGTAGAAAAATGCAACTGAGCCTCTACCTTTCACCACATACAAAAATTAACTCAATATGTATTAAAGATTTAAATGCAAGACCTCAAACTCTTAAGAATCCTATAAGAAAACCGAGGAAACACCATTCTGGACATCAGCTTTGGGCAAGAATTTATGACTAAGTCCTCAAAAGCAATTGCAACAAAAACAGAAATTGACAAGTGGGACCTAATTAAACCAAAGAGCTTCTGCACAGCAAAAGAAACTATTAACAGAGTACACAGAAAACCTACAGAATGGGAGAAGATATTTGTAAACTATGCATCCAACAAATGTCTAATATCCAGAATCTATAAGGAACTTAAATACATCAACATGTTAAAAAACCTATTAAAAATGGGCAAAATATATAAACAGATACTTCTCAAAAGAAACTACACAAGCAGCCAACACACATATGAAAAAATTTTCCAAATCACTAATCAGAGAAATGCAAATCAAAACCACAACGAGATACCATCTCACACCAGTCTGAATGACTATTACTAAAAAGTCAAAAAACAACAGGTGCTGGCGAGGCTATGGAGAAATGGGAATGCTTATCAAACATTGTTGATGGAAATGTACATTAGTTCAGACCCTGTGGAAAGCAGTTTGAGATTTCTCAAAGAACTTAAAACTGAACTCCCATTTGACAAAGCAAGCTCATTAGTGGGTATAAGTGCAAAAGAAAATAAGTCGTTCTACCAAAAAGACACATGCACTCCCATGTTCATCGCAGCACTATTCACAATAGCAGAGACATGGAATCAACTTAGGTGCTCAGCAACAGTGGACTGGATAAAGAAAATGTGGCACATATACACCATGGAACACATGCAGCCATAAAAAGGAACAAAATCATGTTATTTGCAACACGGATGCAGCTGTAGGCTGTTATCCTAAGTGAGTGAGTGCAGGAACAAGAAACCAAATACCACATGTTCTCACTTATAAGTGAGAGCTAAACAATGGGTATTCATAGACATAAAGATGGCAATAATAGACACTGGGGACTACTAGGTGGGCAGAGACAAAGAGGGTACAAGTTGGAAAAAAAACTATTGGGTACTATACTCAGTTACCTGGGTGACAGGATCCACTAACCTCAGCACCATGTAATATATGCAGGTAACAAATCTGCACATGGTACCCCCTAAACATAAAATAAAAGTTGATTTTTTTTTTTTTTTTTTTTTTTAGACAGTCTCACTCTGTTGCCCAGGCTGGCAACAGAGTGTAGTGGTGTGATCTCAGCTCACTGCAGCCTCCGCCTCCCGTGTTTATGTGATTCTCCTGCCTCAGCCTCCCGAGTAGCTGGGAGTACAGGCATGCATCACCAAACCTGGCTTTTTTTTTTTTTTGTGGAGATGAGGTTTTGCTATGTTGGCCAGGTTGGTCTTCAACTCCTGGCCTGAAGTGATCCACCTGCCTTGGCCTCCCAAAGTGCTGGGATTACAGGTGTGAGCCACCGTGCCCAGACTGAAATTATTTTTTTACCAAAGAAAAATATTTGCTAACTTATTTGTGGTGATGAGTATAAACGTACACTACATAGTAGTTCTAGCTGCAGAGGACCATGGATCATCAGTTGTATATACAATATGGCCAATTGGTTTGGCTAAAAAGCATGTTTAGAACTGTTTTCTTGCTGAAAAGATCTTGTCTTAAACAGTAACAACACTTACTGAATGTTTTTTGCTAAAATTGAGTGTTTCAAATAAATCAAATTTTTGCCTCTAAGTGCCATCCCATTTTGAAGGCTTCTCAAACAGAGCAATACTAATTTCTCTGCCTTCTTAACCAAATCATACAGAATATAGGGTAGATTTCGTTGATGATCCAAGGTCATTTTTTAAAACCACAATTACTATTCAGTTAGTCCTCAGAGCCTGTGTGTCCCTACTCTAAATGATACCAGACTAACGTCTGTTTTTAAGTTTTTCTTCTTCGATACCAAGTTGTTCATTATTGCTTGTTATGGTAAACCCTGCTTGCTTTTACCAGTTTTCCTCTTCTCTTTAGTCTGTTATTTTTAATCTGTTGGTGAAAGTTGATTAGAATTCTATTCAAAATAAAGCAGCCTCTTCTGGAGACTTGAGAAACTGTCCCATGAGTATAGCTTTGGTGATAGAATCTATTAAAATCTATTTAGGTTTCTTCAGGCTTTATTTCAGATTGCAGACCATTTCAGTGACATTGTTAATGGAAATAACAATCATGGCTCATGTTGACTATTAGCAATAGCCTTAGACCTGGTTTTCTTGCTTTGACTCATACCTCTGCACAAATTATCCAGACTGATCCCTTAAAAATGTAAATCTGATCATGTCACATCTCTGCTTAAAATCTTTCTCTGGCCTCCTCAGACCTGGAATAAATCCAGGTATTTTCCCCTTGGCTTGCATGACCTCACCTCGCCTACCTCATTTCCCACCTCTTCCTCTGGTTCACTGGGATTTCTTGCTGTTCCTCAAAGAGGTAAAAGACTCATCTCAGAGATTGGACGCCAGCCATTTCCTCATCCTAGCATCCCTTTTCTGCTTGGCTTTCTCCGTTTCCTTCAGATCTCTTTTTAAATTTCACCTCAGAAAGGCCTTCCACAAGCACAAAATTCAATACAGCAAACCCCTATCACTTCCCATTTCTTGGCCTGTTTTATTTTCTTCAGAGTACTACTAACATTTGAAATTATCTTTATTATTTATCACCCCTCTAAGAATGTAAACTCCATGAGAGCAGGTGTTTTGTGGTATTCACGAATGCATTCCCTGAGTACAGAAAAGGAATGTCTGCAGGGGCTCAACAGGTAATTTTTGAGAGAATGCTTCATTTAATTCCCATTAGAATTCTAAGAGGTAGACATTATTGAATGTCCATTTCATAGGTGAATAAATTGAATATTAGAGAAGTTAAATAAACTTGTCCCAAATGCAGTCACTAAATACTGAAAGCAGGGGAGCTGAGAGCTAAGGAGTAGGACACGCCTTGTGTGAGCTCTGATTGATATCTGAGTAATTTAGATATGATCACTGAAGTCACTTGGGTACTTTAAATACAAAAGTAGCAAACTTGATTTGAGAGCAAGTGCATGGGAGAGAAAAGAAAAATGTTAAGTGTAAATGTTTTTATTTTCCTAAGGAAGAACATTTGTAACTGATGGTTATGTACTTGAGGCTAACATGGAAACACATCATCCCATGTGTTTTCCTAAAGCTTGAGCCTGGAGGCTGCTAGGGAGTAGAAACAGTTGCACTAGAGGTAGAGCAACTCTTCTGGTAGTGCCCAGAGAGGCAGGGACTGAATGGAGTTCCTGGGAGCTGTCATAGCAACTTGGCCAGAAAGTCTGGTATTTGCAGTGGGGCAGAGATACTCAAGAGACACTTGGGTATGTCAGTCATAAATCTATTGTTCATAAACTGAACACTACCTGGCATTAGTGTGTTGTCAAGTGCCATATGCAAGAAAAACAAAAAAAGGGAAACCATAAAGGAAAAAATGGACAGTATTAGATGTGGTACACACCAAGATATGCCACCCAGCTCCTCCTGCAAGGATGGACATGGTGCCCAGCTGTGGAGTGTGGTCAGTGGACTGCCTCCAGCTGTTGGCTCCCACAGGATCTGCTTCCGCTACAGAGCTGCCATGCTTGAGATCACAACCTTTCCAGAGCTGCCCACAACCAGTGACTGATAGAAGTGTAGGTAAAAAGGCCTATTTACTTTGGCCTAATTTAGGACATTCTGACAGATGACACTAGCTCAGAGCTCCCCTCTGGGTTGGCCAACTTTTTTCAGGCCTGCTTTAGAGTACTCTCATTTCTTCTGCCTATTCGTGCTTTGCTCTTTCCCTTCACAGGCATGGATCCCTGAGAGTTATACATAAAAATCTCTTGTACTTCAAACCCCTTTCAATGACAGCTTCTGCAGAACCCTATCTGTGACCTTAGGTTTATTCAGCTAATAAAATGTTTCTATTGCTACACTAGAACTAAAAGGCTCTGGCTATCTAGTGATCAACAAAATAGTCATCGTATCTGAACTCATGGGGGTTATCACCTAGTAGGGGTGACAGATGTTAAATAAAAATGAAAAATAACAAAAACCTATTTTTACTAAGTGCCATTAGGGTCTGTGGAAAAAATCCGCCCCCCTCCCATACTGACAAGTCTATCAGCTGGTATATATGTGAAGTACTGTTTTCTTAAGGTTTTGACAATATGGATAACTACTTAGAAGTTACTCTATCAAAATAATGTAACAATTGTTGATATAACAAAATTTTGTTGACTTTATTTAATCCTTTCAAATCTGCAATGTTAAAGAATCATCCAGTTGCTTATGAATGTCCTTATCAAACTAGATCACTGGTAAAATGAGACTGCATGTGGACTTTTGAAATGAGTAAGGCAAATGTAGACTCTAACTAATAGAGATCTATCTGCCAGCATCCACCCTTCTAAGAACACTTCAGTTTCCTGTGGTCAACAGCCTCCTCCAGGACTCCTTTAAGTTCATGTGGTATATGGGAGGAGCCTCACCTACATTTAAGTAACCAGGAACAGTATTTTCCATCCCCTAGCTATAGTGGCTGGTTCAGGAATGTGCACATAATCCAAGACAGACCAGTTAACAGTGAGCTCCTGGGCTTTAGCTGGAACTATTAGGCAAGAGTATCTCATGCCAGTGGGATCAGAAAGCTAGCAGATTATAAGCCTTGAGCTTCTAGTGGCCATCATTCTGTGTGAGAATGAAAGCGACTCAGTATAATACTGACAACAGCAAAGGAAAGCACTACTGTTATATCCTATTTACTATGTGTCAGGCATTGTTTTAAGAGCTTTATGTCCACTAAACATGTAATCCTTACAATGTACAGACGTGCAGAGATGTGGCACATTGCCCTAGGTTATACACAAGTGGGATGTGAATTCTAGTGGGATCTGTGTCCCTCATGCCATGTACACTCATCAAAAAATGAGAGCCAAAGGATAAAGCCTGTCTCAAAGAGAACCGTCTGAGCACCTACATCCAGACTGGGCCTGCAGTATGCAGCTGGACTCTTCACTTAATGAACTCAGATTCATCATTGCATTATTCACAACAGAAAGTGAAAAGAACCTAAATGCTCTATGATGGTGGTTAAATAATAATAGGAATAGGAATATGATGGCATATACATAGCCTTTTAAAAACATATTATGGCTGGGTGCAGTGGCTCATGCCTGTAATCCCACAACTTTGGGAGGCCAGGGTAGGACTGCTTGAGCCCAGAAATTCAAGACCAGCCTGGAGAACAAAGTGAGACCTCATCTCTACAAAAATTAGCCAGGCATGGTGGCATGGGCCTGTGGCCCCAGCAACTTGGGAGGCTCAGATGGGAGGATCGCTTGAGCCCCAGGAGGGAAAGGCTGCAGTTAGCCATGATCTCACCACTGCACTCCAACCTGGGTGACTGGGTGAGGCCCTTTCTCACCAAAAACAAACAAACAAACAAAAGACAAAGACGTCCGTATATATTTTTATTTTTTTTAGAAACAACCTCAAACTCCTGGGCTCAGCCTCCCTACATAGGGAGCCTGGGATTACAGGCATAAGCCACTGTGCTCAGCCCTAAAATATTTTTGAAGAATATTTATGCATATGAAAAAATGCTATTTTATTTTTTTAATTCATTATAATTTTGTAAATAAGAAATGTATGTGCAACAAATCTATAAATATAGCAAAATATAGTGATTATATCTCTCAAAAAATTGTGGAAAAGTTGATTTTATATTTTTTCCTGAATTGTTGGTGTTTTCTACAATAATGTTTTAAGATTACAGAAGACAAAAGAAGGCAAATTCTTAAGATGTAAAATACTCTTAACTCAAACTACAAAACTTCTTCAGTATCTTACACTAAATTGAACCTAAATTAAACTTACAGTTCATTCAATCACAGAATGTAAACTCCACGAAGGTAACTTTCTTTTTCCTGCTTCATGTACTGTTGTGCCTCCAGTGGCTACATCAGTACCTGGCACCTGAGTGCTTGTTCAATGACAGGTGAAGAGAATGAACTGGCAGTGTATTTCCACCATGTTAGCAAGACGTTTATTTAAAAACATTTAAAAACTGTTTTTTAAAAAACATTCTAGTTAAGACTTGAGATAATTCAATGTTCAAGCTAATAATTCTATACCATTTTAAGAGTATGAATTTATTTTTAAGTAAAAAAATGTGGAGAAAAAGAGTGAAGGATACAGAATTACCTTGATTATGCACTGCTATTATTATTCCCATGCTAAAGACCTCTTTTGTTTCAATAAAACTATCAATATTTACTGA
Source organism: Hylobates moloch (assembly GCF_009828535.3). NCBI lineage: Eukaryota > Metazoa > Chordata > Mammalia > Primates > Hylobatidae > Hylobates > Hylobates moloch. The sequence goes on from NW_026652284.1 coordinate 57,315,331, forward strand.
GAATGAGAGCTCTGAATCAAAGGCAAGAGAAAGAGACCTGTAAATAGTGCTGTTCATACTAGTTGCCCCAGTAGTTCCCAGGCCTCACTTCCAAGCTGCCTTAATTTTTACTTTCTGAATATAAAGCCAACTGTGGAGGGGTCAGACAGCTGAGGACTGAACTTAAAAACTGGCTTCAGAGAAAAGCATAACATTACAACTGAGGTGGCTGAGCACAGTGGCTCACGCCTGTAATCTCAGCACTTTGGGAAGCTGAGGCAGGTGGATCACGAGGTCAGGAGATAGAGACCATCCTGGCTAACATGGTGAACCCTGTCTCTACTAAAAATACAAAAATTAGCCGGGCGTGGTGGGCATGCACCTGTAGTCCCAGCTACTCGGGAGGCTGAGGCAGAAGAATTGCTTGAACCCGGGAGGCGGAGGTTGCAGTGAGCAGAGATCGCGCCACTGCACTCCAGCCTGGGTGACAGAGCGAGACTCTATCTCAAAAAAAAAAAAAAAAAAAAAATTACAACTGAGGCATCAGGTCTTAAGGTTTAAAACAGTCTTATAGTTGTCACATTATCATATTATGTCAACTCTGAAAATAAATGCACACTCATCCCACAGTCTCCAAAATCTTTATCTTTAGAATCCAACCTCGTTTTAAGAAGTAGTAAAATGAAGGAGCATTGTTAGTAGTCACCTGACAAAAGCTGTCCATTATTCTTGACACTAATTGAATGCAATGATTTAAAAAACATAATACATTAATATTTACATAATATATTTAGAATCACATGGTTTCCAGTGATTAGAATTCAGTCATGCCTGGAAAGGAGAAGACAGTGGCTAGGCAGCACATTCCTTATAAAGGATACATAAATGGTATACTTAGGATGACTAATATTAAGAATTTAAACACAGTGCATTTTTTTCCTCAAAGGAAGCAATTTTAGTTTCTAAAGAGCATTTACTTCTGACATCTCGATTCCTGATTTCAGTGGTTGCAGACTGTGTACTTCTGAGCCACACTTAGGACAAGTAAAGTACATGTCAAATAAGAAACTACTCTTAGCACAGAAATAACAGAAAATATGCTCACATCCTATGGTGTGAGGCATGGTGGGCCACTCTCCACATAGAGAGCATTCTTTGCCACTGGTGGCTAATGTATTGTCACTATTAGGTGCACCAGTAAGAGGAATACACCATGAAGACAGCTTGGCTTTCAACTTCTGGACATTGATAAGTGGTAAGAGAAAAATCAGAAATTCAGCAAAACCATGCCAGAGAAGTTCCCTATTCATGTATTCAAAGCCAACTTCACGTATGTTCTGAGGCTTGCAAAATACAGAATGAATACCTAGGAGACGTTCTGTCAAAGTTGCAAACTTTCCCCTCTGAAGGAAAATCAAAAAATTAATCAGCCCACCTAATTTCAAAAGTCCAACCACAAAATTCACACACTGCTTGACTTTCCCAAATGATGCTAAATGATGGTTTCGAAACAAATCATAGCATCGTTCTTCTAACCACCTCCCACCAATTGTACAAACAGCATACCAAATTTTTTGATTTTTACTGGGTGGCTGATATCTCAGGTTAGGGGAAAAATCATTTTTGTACTTAATATTCAAAACTGACTGTCCCACTGTGGCATTTTTGGAGTAGATGGTGAATCTCCACAAGAAAAGCCATAAGCATGCTTTCACCTCTGGCTCAAAGCGAGCTAACAGCCCAGGTTTAAATCCATGAAAGCACTGAGTAAACTGGGACCAAACTAGCTGCTCCAAGGCCTTGTTTAGTTCGAGTGCATCCAACTGGCTTATTCTTAGCACTCTGTTTGCACTCTTTGCATTCTCTTTTCTGGAAGCCATGTCTTCTCTGAAGGTCTCTAGGAAAAAATACAATTGAAGAACATTAGCAAAGAGTTGCAATCTTGTACAACCTCCTCAACTTATGCCTGAAAACTGTCATACACAAATTACACAGGACACATAAGAGATGAGCTTTTCAGTAGTCTAACAAGTATAGCGAATAATCACTTCTTACTTGAAACTTCTGTCTTGTCTCTCAGAGCCTTTCTTTCTCCCCCTGCCTTTTTTCTTAATTTCTTATTCTTTTTCCTTGGCCCTCTTCCTCAAAGAAATAACAACAAAACAAAACAAAACCTGTACCCTCTTTCCACAAATATACTTCTAAGCAATATACTTTGGTCAGATATTCTAGCAGGGAGCTATTAAAATCCTGATGCTAACAGAAAGGAGGCTGAATAACACCACTAATGAAGAGATATAGGAAGGTAATAAATACAACAACTATATAGAACATTGCAATAGATGGTTAAGTCAAGACCTCAGTTTATTTTCCAACACTTCTACTGACTCCAAAGGTGTTATTTTTCAGCAAGTCATTTAATCTTTCTCAAATACATTTTATATGTGTAAAGGAACTTAAAAAGAAAAATAAATGAACAATACATGATTACTATTCTATCACACTATTGCCAAAAATAAATAGTACTAAATCTTAGTATGAAGGAACAAGAATGCAGAAATATCGTTATTAAGGTACTAAAAATGTATACATCACACAGTACTCTAAGAAAACTATGATATAAAAATATATGCCACAATAATGCCATAAATAGACTAAGGAAACAAATTGGTGCTAAAGGGAAAAAATTTAAATGAAATATAAGAAGCTGATTAATGGTTAGCTAGGTACAGCTTACTGATTCAATACACATATATTATTATAAATGTGTATTATGTGCAAACTGATATAATTAAAACACCAAGTCACTGCTATAATCCAGTATACAGACCAGTTCAGATATTTTAAATATTATTAACTGGCAAATCCACCCATGACAAAAAAAAAAAAAAAAAAATCAGGCTTAAATTTAGTTGCTAAAATGGACCTCAGTATGATCTCATTTATATATGGACTCTAAAAAAGTCAAACTCATTGAAACAGAGAGTAAAATGGTGGGTGATAGGGGCTGGGAGGGTGAGGGAAATGGGAGATGTTAGTCAAAGGGTACAAATTTTCAGTTATAAGATGAGTAAGTTCTGGGGAATTCTATTGTTTAATATGCTCTATTGTTTCTTTGAAATCTGCCAAGAGCAAATCTGAAGTGTCCTCATCACACACATACACACAGGTGGTAAGTAACTATGGGTGGTGATTGATGTGATAATTAACTTGATCGTGGCAGTCATTTCACAATGGATACACATATGAAATCATTACATTGCACACTTTGAATATATACCATTTTTACTTGCCAATTATACTCCAATAAAGCCAGGGGAAAAAAAAAACAAAAAAATTAAAATGGGCTATCACCACACTGGGCTTGATTATCATGTCTAAGCCTTTAAAAGGCCAATACACTAACAGAAAGAACAGTTACTGAGGGAGGCATGGATCCTGCCGGAGCTCACTGCCACGGTCTGGTCACGTATTCTTCGACAAGTCATTTCCCCTGACCCTGACCTATGCCTTGGTTCTTCACTTATAAAACAAAGGGCTGGAGATAAAATGACCTTCAAAGTCCTTTCAAATTCTATTCTGTTATGAATTGTAGTAAAAAGATGATAAACACAATTTATTAGAAGGTAAAGTAAACTTGTACTTCTTGAAATTGGGAGTATCTTTGACAACTGAAGATGTTTTCAAGAGGGAAGTTCTAAATTTACCCATGCATCCTAGAAGACTTAGTGGCAGAAGACTACATGTTTAACAAGTTCAAGTCCAGGAAACAAAAATGATCACTGAATAACAGGTTGTTTGGTGCTATTTTTCTCTCAAACCAGATATACAACAGGAATGCTTCTCACCATAAATGCCAATGATCTTCTGGGGAGATCTCACCTTTTTCCCGTTCCTGCAGCTCCCTCAAGACTGGATAGCCTATAGCTATGGCAGTGGGAATTTTTGATCCAAGTTCTTCTGTGAAATCCTTGCCTCATACTTGCCAGAAGCTACACACAAAAAAGAATAAAGTTAAAAAGGGAGTTCCCTTTCCTCACTCTACAAATCAAATCCATTGCCAAGGACTGTTGGTACATGGTCCAAAATTTTTCCTAACCCATCTGTCACTCCCTATCCCCCGCAAGCCTTTTCCTGAATTCTGGCTGCTCTCTTCTCTCATGGATTCCATCAAACTGGTCTACCTTACCTTCTGCCTCCTTCAGTGCATTCCCCACGCTGCCAGTGTTCCAAAACACAAACCTCCCCAAATCCACTCCCAGCTTGCTTTCCTTCCTTACGCATCACATCCAGTCAAAAAGTACCCCCTTCTCTTGTTCACCAGTAGACTTCACTGTCTGTTCCCTTTGTGTGGAACAGTCTGTTTCCAATCTTTTAACTGAAAACTCATACTAAGATTTTAAGCACTGGCTCAGACATCACCTCCTTCTGACTCCAAATTTGGGTTGCTGCCCATCTAGTTGTTCCCTTGGCACTCTATTCTTTCTCTTTCTTGGCCTTTATGTACTGTACATAAACTAATTTTAAATTGTTTATTTCCTTCACTAGAGGATAAGCCTGTTGTAAAGATTATTTGAGCCTTATCGCAGTTGAATCAGAACAACTATCTCAGTTCCTGGTACACAGAAGGCACTCTACAAGCACTAGATAAATGAATAAATGAATAGGATCGAAGTCTGGGATGTATGAAGGATAGAAAATATAAATTCCCATCCATTACCCTTTAAAACTATTTCAAATTACCATATCCAGAAAGATGATTATTACTAATTTCACTAATTTCAACATGTTTATTGTGCATCTGTTATTTACCTGTTAATGTGAGAGCTAGTGATGTAGTGATACAACACTGTCTCAACCCTTGTGGAGGGTTGTGGAATGAGAGAGAAAAGTAAAGGTGTGCTATATAAAATAAACAGGTCATTACAATAAGGTGCGATCAGTGATATGCAAGGGAAAATTCAGGGCACTATGGTTACAACCAAACTTCAGAAGGTCAGAGAAGGCTTCCTGGGAGAGGCAATACCTAAGCAGCCACCTGAAGTATTAGCATGTCAGCCTGGTAAAGGAGGGTAAGAATATTATTGCCAATGGTGGTAAGAGTAGGTACTAAGGACTAGAGGTGCACAGATGAGATAAGGCTGGAAAGAAGCAGGAGACAGGTCCTAAAGGCCCTAGAAGCCAAGCTGAAGAGGCTGTATTTTATGAAGAAGATAATGGGAAGCCCTCAACAGTGGTACGCAAAGAACTAGTAAGATTTACATTTTAGACTACTTGTTCTGGCCACCCTGAGCAAGAATGGATTAGAGGCTGAGAGAAAGACTGGAAGCATAGAGACGAGTTAACAAGTTAAAATGATCTAGTGAGAAACTAATGATGGCCTAAATTAGAAAAGTATCAATGGGGACAGAGAGAAAAGCGTTTCTTTGACAGCGGTGAGGTGGTATAAGTGACACTATCTGGAGAGAAATAAGCCAAGAAAAACTGACTTAAGTAATTGAGTGATAGTGATCCAAGTCCCTGAAACAAGAAATACATGAGGCAATACAGGTTTGAACAGAAAGATAACAAATACATGCAATTTTAAAGATCTGAGGCTCCTATGAGACATCTAAGTAGAAAAGTTCAGTAGGCAGTTATGTAAATACGACAGAAAAAATCTGGGTAGAATTGTAGAAGTCTGATGCCCCACTGGTAAAACTATAATCTATTTTAAATCTACTTGATCTACATAAGTGCTAAAATCAAGAAGGCAGTGATTTAAAACAAGGCAGATCCTATCCATTTGTAACACATTCAACTTTCTTTGTAACAACATTATCTTATTCTGGTAGTTTTTAACTGCTAACAGATATATGTGTCTACGATAAAGATACATGTATCTCTGGGCTTTTAATCCTTCTAAACTGTGGTCTTCACCATCACAGTCCTGTGGTCTCTGCTCCTCTAGTCTAGTGGTTTTCAAACTTGCAAGTTCATCAGAATCACATAAGAAAACAGGCATACCTCAGAGACACTGCAGGTTAGGTTCCAGACCACTGCAATAAAGCAAATATCACAATAAAGTAAGTTACACAACTTTTTTGATTTTCCAATGCATATAAAACTTATATTTTCACTATACTGCAGTCTAAGTGTGCAATAGCACTGTGCCTTAAAAACAATGTACATACCTTAATTAAAAATTACTTGATTGCTAAAAAATGCTAACCACCATCTGAGCCTTCAGTAAGTTATAATCTTTTTGATAGTGGAGGGTCCTGCCTTGATATTGACGCCTGCTGACTGATCAGGGTGACGACTGCTGAAGCCTGGGGTGGTTGTGGCGATATCTTACGACAACAACAAAGTTTGCTGCATGGATTGACTCTTCATCTCATGAAAGATTTCTCTGTAGCATGCGAAGCTTTCTGATAGCATTTTACCAAGAGTAAACCTTCTTTCAAAACTGGAGTCAATAGTCTCAAACCCTGCCACTGCTTTATCAACTAAGTTTATGGGATATTCTAAATCCTTTGCTATCTTTTCAACAATGTTTACAGCATTTCCCCAGGTACAGACTCCATCTCAAGAAACCACTTTCTTTGCTTATCCATAAGAAGCAACTCACTAGGTGTAGTGGCTCATGCCTATAATTCCAGCCCTTTGGGAGGCCAAGGAAGGATTGCTGGGCAACACAGGGAGACAGTGTCTCTACAACAATTAAAAAAAAAAAAAAAAAAATTAGCCAGGCGTGCTGGCATGCACCTGTAGTCCTAGCTACTAAGGGGAGGCTGAGGCAGGAGAGCTGCTTGAGCCCAGGAAATTGAGAGGCTGCAGTGAGCTGACTGTGCTATTGCTCACCAGCCTGAGTGACAGAGCATGACCTTCGTTTCAAAAAAAAAAAGAGGGGAAGCAACTCTTTATCGATTCAAGTTCTATTATGAGATTGTAGCAAATCAGTCACATCTTTAGGCTCCACTCTAATTCTAGCTCTCTATTTCCATCACATCTGTAGTTACTTCCTCCACTGAAGTCTTGAACTCCTCAAAGTCATCCACAATGGTTAGAATCAACTTCTTACAAACTCCTGTTCATGTTGATATGTTGACCTTCCCTCATGAATCATGTTCTTAATGGTACACAGAATGGCGAATCTTTTCCAGAAGGTTTTCAATTTACTTTGCCCAGATCCATCTGAGAAATTGCTATTGGCAACTATAGCCTTATGAAATGTAGTTCTTAAAAAAAAAGATATAAAAGTCAAAATACTCCTTGATCCACAGGGTGCAGAATGAATGTTGTGATAGCAGGCACGAAAACATTAATCTCCTTGTACATCTTCGTCAGAGCTCTTGGGTGACTAAGGTGCACATCAATGAGCAGTAATATTTTGAAATAATTTTTTTTGAGCAAGTCTCACCTGTATGCTTAAAATATTCAGTAAACATGCTGTAAACAGATGTGCTGTCATCCAGGCTTTGTTTTTTTCATTTATAAAGTACAGGCAGAGTAGTTCTAGTGTAATTCTTAAGGGTCTTCGAATTTTTAGAATGGTAAGTAAGCACTGGCTTCAACTTAAAAGCCACCAGCCACATTAGCCCCCAACAGGAGAGTCAGCCTGTCCTTTGAAGCTTTGAAGCCACATATTGGCTTCTCCTCTCTAGCTATCAAAGTGTTACATGGCATTTTCTTCCAATATAAGCCTTTTGTCTACCTTGAAAATATATTGTCTAGCGTAGTCACCTTCATCAATTATTTAGCTAAAGCTTCTGGATAACTTGCTGCAGCTCTGATGTCAGCATTTGCTGCTTCAGCTTTCATGTTTATATTATAAATGGTTATTTCCTTAAATCTTACGAACCAACCTCTACTAGCTTCCACCTTTTCTTCTGCAGATTCCTCACCTCTCTGTCTTAAAGAATTGAAGAGAGTTAGGAATTTGCTCTGGATTAGGTTTTGGCTTAAGGGAATTTTGTGGCTGGTTTGATCTTCTATCTAGACCACTAAAACTTTTCCCACATCATCAGCAATAAGGCTGTTCACTTTCTTTAATTCATGTGTTCCCTGGAGGAGCATTTTTAATTTCCTTCAAGAACTTTTCCTCTGCATTCACAACTTGGCTGTTTGGTATAAAAGGTCTACTTTTTGGCCTGTGTTGGCTTCTGACGTGGCTTCCTCACTAAGCTTAGCAAAATCTAGCAAAATCATTGCTAGATTTTGATTTAAAGTGAGAAATGTACAACCCTTCCTTTCACTTGAACACTTACGGGCCATTGTAGGCTTATCTTAATTGGCCTAATTTCAACATTGTTGTGTCTCAGGGAATAGGCAAGTCGGCAGAACAGTCAGAACACACAATACTTATTAAGTTCACCATCTTACATGGCCACAGTTCTTAGTGTTTAGTGAAGGATTCTACCATGTGCCCCAGAATATAAATTCACCATCTTATATGGATACAGTTCTTGGTGCCCCAGAATATTTATTAAGTTCACCATCTTACGTGGATACAGTTCATGGTACCCCAGAACTGTTACAATAGTAATAACAAAGATCACTGATCACAGGTCACCATTAAGAATATCATAATAAAAAAAAGTCTGAAATATTCCAAGAATTACCTAAATGTTACACAGAGACACCAAGTTGAGTACATGCTGTTGGAAAAAAATAGTGCAGATAGACTTGATTGACTCAGGTTTGCTACAAACCTTTAATTTGTAAAAGCAGTATCTGCAAACCAGAAGAAAGCACAGAAAAATATAATGAGGTGTGAACTAGGCTATACCAAGTAGGTTTGTGTGAGTACACTCTATGATGTTCGCACAATGATGAAATCATCAAACTATGCATTTCTCAGAATGTACCCCCTTGATAAGCAATACATAACTGCATCTCTTCTTCAGGTTCCTTAGTGATATTTAGTGAGAAACTGGTCAGAGGGAGTGGTTTCTCAGAAGAATCATCTATTTCAAGTTTCTTGTTTTTGGAGGAATCACACATAAAAACATTCGGTAAAAATAGGAATTTTTAATGACTGCCAGGAAAGGAGACCTAAAACAGTCTTTAACCAATACAATATTTAACAATACTTATTATCAAAAAATTCTTTCTTATCCCTTCTGTTACAGTTTAACATTTTTTTCTTTCTTCTTTTTCTCCCCAGGCGTGGCCTCAGTGTAGATTAGGAACAGCTGGGCTTGCTCTCTTCCCTACGTAAGACTCTTTAATAGACCAAAAGACTATTATTAAACTGTTCTTCAGCCTTTGCTCCTCCAGATGAATAATTTCTCTATTTTTTGTTTTAGGTTTTATTTTCCAACATTTTAGTCATTTTTGTGACTTCTTTTAGTTGTAAACATAGAACAGACACTGTCTATTACACACCACAGTTCATTAAAGTGGAATACTTCTCCCATGCTCTACATTCTTCTTTAGGCGTCTGTCATAGAGTGGAAAAAGCAGATTTAAAATCAAACAGGCCTGGGCTCAAGTTCTAACTCTGTCACTTAATTGCTATGAGATCTTAAAAAAATTCATTAGCCTCAGATTCTTCTCCTAAAAGTTGGAAATAACAACTACCTCACAAAGTTGTTGAGATGAAACCAGATAATGTTACGAAAGTGGTTTGGAAGCCATAAAGCAGTATTCTTTATTACATTATTGTTGCTTTGGCTAGGGATGAGCATGAAAAGTAACAGGCCCCAAACTAATTTTGGCAAATCTCATTTCAAAAGACTGAAACCTTCACTATTAGTTATAGTAATGCCTCAATCAACCTGTATCAAAATGTTTTTCCAGGCAATATTGACATCAAGACATAAATTGTGGCAGTTAAACCACGAACATGATGTCACCCTTATGTGTGCATGTGGGAGGGGCCAGGCAGGAGTGGGCAGAGATATGATGGTTCAGTGGAACTCACTGCCCACTTAACTTGCACCTTGTCTGAAAGGATATGACACAGTGTGGATTGAGAAAAAGAGATGGGTTCCCACACGACCTGCTCCCGTGATTATTTAGCCCCTATCAACATAGTTGTGCCTGTTATCTTGAAGTAAAGAAACCTCATGAATGCACACTTACAACATTTGACTCTAGGGTGCTTTGCTGCACACAACATGGTACAGGCAGTCCAAGACAAGCAACAAACTTGTGTTCATCACCAGCATATTACATTCAGTTCTTCCTCATCACACATACTCCCACCCCACCCCTCTCTTTCTGGCAGGTACAGCTATTCTAGAATACTCTCTTTAGAAAAGGGCAGCCAAGGAGTAGATGAAAATGATGAAATCAAAATAACTAGAAGTTCAGTTAACCCAATTATGGAATCTTCTTCCCTCTACAGTAGTACAATAAGATTTGTTATAATAAGTGTGAAGCACAAATGCCATAAATGACTTTCTATCACATAAAATTATTCCCAATATAGTGTAAGCAGTTTGTGTTTTAGTGAATTCTAATTCTCTGACAAATGGGTACTCAATGTAACAAATATGTATTGGACACCTACCAAATACAAGGCATTCTCCTAGGTACCAGAGATTCAATCTAAATATTTAACTGTCAGCTAACTTCCTTTTATTCAAGCATTTTAAAAGACATAGGAAATCAGGACTGGCCATTGATCTCTGAAGTGAAGAAAGGATCCCAAAACGTAAAAATATTATAATGGATCACAAAACTTACCAGGCAGAAAAGAGGAAAATGGTATGTAAGGCAAGGGAACAGGTTGTGTGAAAGCCCAGAAATGTGCAAGCTCCTGACCATAGCCTAGCTGCGACATACGGAGACGGGTTGCAGCATGAGCTGCATCCTTGGTTATTTAACCCCTGTCAATGTGGCTGCACCTGTTATCTGGAAGCAGACAAGTCATCTGCCATGACCAAAGCAGGCTGGCAGGAGAGACTGGCTGAAGTGTCAACCTAGTCACATTGCAAAAATAACCTGTGTCAAGGAAATTGTATTGATTCTGTAGGCATGAATAATCATTGAAGAGAAGAGACATAACGGTATATAAATTTCAAAAGATTAATCTGATGGCAGAGTTCAATAAAACTGAAGAAAAGAAAAACTGCCGTTCTGGGAGACCAGATTTATAGGATTCCTGCAACAATTCAGGGGCCTACCTATGATGCTAACAACTTCCCGGAAAAGTCAAAGTAATTTAACTTACTTAAGAACCGTGGAAATCAAGAGGAAGACTATACTATCCCTTCACATTTTTGGGTCAAAAATTCCCAATGCTTTTGGTAAACTAGTACTTTCTTGACTTCTGTTACAAGGACTGCCAACACCCATGCCCAACCACTGGTAAGTCTATTTTGACTTTACCTTCAATAATTTAAGTAAGCTTTAACAATTTCTATATTATTGGTCATTGTAAATTAGTATTTAGTTTCATAAATGTAAGCTCAAACTTGAATATTTTTAAAAATTACAAGCTAACTCCTTTTTTAAAAAAGAATTGCTTTGAATTGAAACCACCATTAAATTTAATTCTAATTGATTTTTCCAAAATGCCAAAACAAATAATGCTTTTTTCTATTCTACCTTTTCATACACAATCCTACCAGCCACCCACTCCTGTAATTCTCGAACTATACTAACTTTAAGATTCCAAAATGCTAACCCAGGGGTGGGGAGACATACATTTATTGGCTCTGCAAAGAGATATATAAAATATGTAACTAAAATTATAATTGGCACTAGATAATCTTAGTGTTTAGTGAAGGATTCTACCATGTTAAGGATATGTGAAAAAGACGCTTAAGGCAAAATCAAGACCAGATAAAAAGTATAGCATCTACTAGGGTTAGTGTGATTAACTTGTCACATAAATATGTTTAAGACAAAATGATCTAGTACTAACTATTAAAAGGGTCTCCTGCTGACATTTTATCACTAAACATGTCACACTGCTTTTCTTTCACAGAAAAAGACAAAAATTATTTACTAAGAGCAGCAATATATAACCTTATCCCTTAAATAACTTAAATAATTCATGCTTTCCTTTTATGTTTTTCATATCCTCAAATAAAAACTTTGCCATCTATATCACATTCCAAAAACTAAACAAATGACTGTATCTCACTGAGGAAGAAGGAATTTTTCAGGATGTATTTTATAGTTTTATTGAGTATAGTACATATTATGCATGAATATATTTTCTTTAAAAACATGTTATTGACAGAAATCTATCAATAATAATGTGGGTATTGTCAAGAGCCTGTCAATATTAACGTAATTATGATTAAGGGGTAACATGGATTTTAGCTATAATACCATGTAACATCTCCTACATCGCTGCTATCAATATACACATTATTATTGACCTGTTCCAAGACTCTCAGTATTAGATGTATTACCATTAGGCATATTTGTCAATGCATACTGCCTACAAAAATTCTGCATTTAAATTTACAGTCCTGTAAACTTTGTCAGCAGAAACATGTGATTCTCAAGTAATCTCTACTGTGTCATACCCATTCATGCACCCCCTGCCAGGCTATTCTTTTCCGTCTCTACAATAATAAACTAAGTTTTAGAATGAAAATGTCACTGCCACACTATCTTAAATGCTCCAGCAATCAAAGTGGATGAGACCACGTTCATTGTTTTCTCTTTCTGAAAATGTTAAACTAGCATTTCATATTATGAGGTTATATGAATAAAATTCTATGACTAGACATCTTAAGTTTTGAACCTATAACCTACTATTTTATTTCCTTTGTGTAGTCAGATGGATTCACTGTCCATTGTATTGAAATCAATACTAATAAATGGGACATGCATCAAAGAGGGATTTAACTGGACACTGATTCCCAGAACACGTTTCAAATACGGGCAAAACAAAAAAGGCTATGGCTGAAGCCCATTAGAACACTGTGACCTCTGGCACTGTGAACAGGCCTAACAACTCTAAGTTCAAATCCCACTTCTGCCACAGACTTGCTAAGTGCCTTGTCACTACTTTCTTGTTCCTCTCTTTCACCATACATAAACTACGTTTTAATAGTTTATAGACACCTGATGTTGTAAATCCCAGTTGTGCTCATTTGGGTATAGCCAAGATATGTGAAATTTTAAAACTGTTATGTCCAACAGACCTCTAAATTACTTTTAACTTCAATGAACATTGCCTCATCAAAATCCAAATAGGATTTTTCTTTTTGAAATGGTAGTGGATACATGACAAAACATTTCTAAAATGTATCTGAAAGATAAACTTCAAAGTTGCACAGATTTCTCAAAAATATGGACAATCGTAAGTAACCTGCCCTAGAAGAGGGGAAAATATCTTTTTTTCCCCATTTAGGGAGAAGAGGAAACTCAACACAACTCAAGACTATACTGAGTCTTATACAATCAACTGAGTGCCTTACTTATCTCATATACAATATAGTTATTCAAGTATCTAAAACTAGCACAAAATACTTTTTTTTAAACCTTAGAAAAGAATTTCCAATACTTGGGCCTAGCTTTGTAAGTATATTTTTAAGATAACAGCATGGCATTCATATTTTTTTCTTTCAGAAACCTGATACTTCTGAGTCTGAGAATGCTTATTGTGAAAATAAAGAACAGATGTTGGAGCGAGTATTGGGGAAAGCAGAGTTAAACTGCCTCTGATTAGCTCTGTATTCTAGCCCAGGTTCACTAACAGATTGTGTGACTCTAGACAAGTCATTTTATTACGCTATACTCTTCATTGGTTAAAAAAACAAACAACCAAAAAAAAGCAACTGTAAGTTTACCTACCTATCTAGAATCCTTATAGAAACTGTTTTAGGAAATCTTGGAAGGGAAAGGGAAAAAAATAAAAGAACAGCTATTTCCAATTGCAAAAGAGCAATATAGGACATGAGGAAAATAGAGAAATCAGAGCAGGACACAGGAGACAGAGACAGTATTCATGCAGAGTAACAGTGAACCACTAAGGAAGACAATCCCAATGAACTTGTTAGTTTACAACCAGAGAAAACACATAACACTTACCAGTTACTGAGTGCTAACAAGTGACTACTATAGCTAATTACCAGGTACAAATTTAAATATTAAATCATTTAATCCTTATAATACTAATAAAGAGGTTCTGTTATTACTTCTGTTCTAAAACAAGTAAATTGAGGCACAAAGAGATTAGATGACTGATGTAAAATCCTATGACCAGAAGGGGCAGAACCGGCTCTAAACCAGTGTCCTGTACTGACAACGTGGTGATGGACCCAAAAGTTAAACATAAACACTTTGGGATGGTACCACAGGTCACATAGATGAGGCTACCTTAAAGAGGCCAAGTACTAAGACTACAGGCATAAACTATGGGAAAAACACTAGTGCGAGTATGAACAAACAGGACACACATGAAATGTATGAGCACCTAGATCTTTAAATACTCTATAAATTTAAAAATGGGCTTTAGAATCTAATTGCTTAAGAATTCTAAATGACTTGAAAATAACTGGAACAAACATTTAATTGCACATTTGATGGTACAAGAGAACATGGAAATATCCCCAAAGGAACAAAGAGCCATTAGCAATGGAATAGGAGGAACTCCCATGTGATACATGTGATGTACAAGGCACCGTAACTTTTCTTTACATTCTTTATTTCATTTAATCCTCACAACACAGTAAGTACAGTATTATCATCTCCATTTTAAGAAGACAAAAATTAAGGCTTGAGAAGATTAACAACCCATCTAAAGTCAAGCTGGTAATAAGTAAATTTATGGTAAACATTAGAAAAACTGTAGAACATACAAAATACGCTTAGTAGAATGGATATTTGCTAAGCTTGGATCAAATTTAATCCCACAGAACTCAAAAGAAATCTTTTTCTCCTTCAAGATCATTCAAAAGACCAGACTGCCAGTCAAGCTGTCAGGACTGTAGATGGGGAAAGAAATTAAAGGAATGAGGTAAAGTTTTCCTTGTTGCTTGGGATATATCTTGTCTATATTCCCTCTCCCTGCCTCTCTATACATGGCTCAAAGGACCATCCAAAGGACCATGTCAAATCTGAACAAAGGGAATAGATGAGTGAAAAACTCAAGGTGTGAACATTAACTATTACGAACACATACATGCAAGGTAGAGGCAATGTCAACTCATTCATCTAACACTAAAAGACAAGTGGGCCGAGGTGGGCAGATCGCCTGAGGTCAGGAGTTCAAGACCAGTCTGGCCAACACGGTGAAACCCTGTCTCTACTAAAAATGCAAAAATTAGCCAGGTGTGGTGGCACGCGCCTGTAATCCCAGCTACTCGGGAGGCTGAGGCAGGAGAACTGCTTGAACTCCGGAGGCGGAGGTTACAGTGAGCTGAGACCATGCCACTGCACTCCAGCCTGGGCAACAGAGCGAGACTCCGTCTCAAAAAAAAAAAAAAAGACAGTGGTTAGGCATAATCAAAATACCATTACACTTAAGTTCTTGGTTTTTGTTTTAGTAGTAAGAAGAAAGAAAAGATAACTTGGATGGAATTTTATCTCATCTTATTGACAGGCAGTAATAAGAGAGATGTCTGATAAAAAGGAAATAAATTGAATAAGAAGCAACACAGAACAAGGTATTTTTATTGTATAGATGGGAATATGTTAGGAAGATTAATATCCCACACGGAAAAAGGCAGAGGATACTAGACATCCCTGCCTTGCCTCCACTTCCATGTAAAGAAACCACAGGGCTGGGTTTAAAAGAGCAGGATTACAGACACAGGGCGAATGGAGCAATTTAGGGCTTTTCTTCTGAGGTTTCTTGTACATTGCAAAGGAATGGAAAAGGAACATGAAACATTTACAAACTGTTATCACTTCACAGAAAAGAAGTACAGAGAACATCCAATTTCCTTCTAGGTTGTCCAACTCAGATCATCAAAAGAGGAAAAATGAAATAATTCAGGAGAGAACTTCTGGCCAGAAATAAAGATTGTGCACATTCACACATTTTCCTTGTGCTATAGCAACCTGAGCATGTGGACGGTGTGCAAGAGGGAAAGAAACTTACAATTATTTGATGTTGTGAGAAAAACATGGGACTAGGACTGAGATCTTTTAATCGATGTGATGATGAGCAAGCCTGCTAATACCTTTAATGTTCAGGTACCAGATACGTAAAATGAAAAATACCTGTCCTCCCTATGGCAAGAATCATCATGTGCATCAAATACAAGCAAAACTTTTATAGCTAAAATAAGAGGATATGGAGAAGAGAGAATAATGAATTCTAATTCTGATCATAAAGAAAACCATCTCAAATTTGTATGTATAAAATAAATTGAAACAGAATAGGGACATATTTGTAGCTTTTAGAAATAAATTAGCTGTGAATATATTATTTTTAAAAACTAATAAATGTACATTGAGTACAAATGAATAACTATCCAAAAAAACCAGAATTTTAATGCTAGAAGAAAAGGCAGATCATCTCGTTTAAGATATAATCTTCTTAACAAGAACGTTATTATTCAAGCGGAACACACAAATAGCTGCTCTTGTTAAAATAAACCTGAGGGTGGGCTTGCTTTGTCTCTCCCTGCATGGCTCCAGAAAATCTGTACACAAGTTCTCCTATGGAACAGTTTTAAAACCCCAGCTTGAGTACTAACACTAGTTTCTAAAAATAAGGAGAATACGGCCAAGAGGTAAAATTGTACAAAGGCAACCAGAGTCAGGACTAGAACCCAACTGTCTTGATTTAGTTTAATACTCTTTAATAGTCTAGTATTCGCTCTATGTCCTGTTACTTCTATTTTTTTTTTTTAAGAAAAAAATATGAAGAGTTTTTTTTTTTTTTTTTTTTGACTCTGTAAATAATTCTTTCAAATCTCTTTCTGGCTCAAGATCACTCAACTGTAATCTTTCCGGAAACAAGTAACTGATAATACTGGTGAGATTAGGTAAGTTAAAAGAGCCACCCCAAGTTCATTCTGTTCAGGATTAAGTAAAGGTAACACTTTAGGGGAAGGTGTTTAGACTACAAGCTGTGGTGTTGAGAGCGCCCAAGTATCATTTAATTGTCCGAAACGTCAAGATAAAATATTTCCGAGGGGCATCATGGAAGTTTAACAGAATGTGTTAGACCTGAACGTTCAACAGCTTGCTCATTTTGCCAAAAGCCCTTTCACTAAATGTGGAAAATTTGAAAATGGTACCTCAATAAATAAACAACGATTTTTAATTTAAGAACCCAGAAAAAAGTTAACAATTCTCATATTCACATTTCTTATCAAAAGTCAATATGAAATAACTAATTTATCGCATGCAACTTTATCAGAAACTTTTTATTATCTCTTCCTCCATAAAACCAAACTGCTTTTACGTGCGCTTTCAACGTTAGAAAACTAAGCATATTCAAATTTTTTGTACTACATATAACACTTTACATGAACTTTCAGATATTAAGTAAAGCTTGGATCCTCAATTCTTTATAAAGCCGTTTCTAAGAGGTAAATATCTTCACGACCGTCAAATGAGAGAAAAAGATGTCGAAGTTCGTCTCTTAAGTCGCTACGTGGAATGCAGAGGGGCTCAATTGCAGCTGTGTGTGTGTTTATTTTTAATGCCGCGATCCTAAAAACATCTTTAGGAGTTTAGGTTTGCTTCACTGCCTTTCCCAAAATTCAGAAGCTTTGATTTGCCTTTTCCAGGGAGACAGGAAGCCAATAAACAGGGGGAAAAAAAGCAAACGGCGACAATTACAAGGTCGTGAAACTCCACGACCTCCCAGCTGAAAACAAGACCTCGGGTTTGCACTCCGGCTCTCTAGGGCAGACACTGACCTTAGGAGTCTGCGAAACGCCCACGCTCCACGTAACTTTCTCTGAAACATTCTCTGGAAAGCTTGTCTTTTCCTAGCCGAATCTGGATTGCCAAGGTTTCCGGAACTCGCAGGCTTCCGGAGCGACGCAGGAGCCGGAAGTGGCTGAAAAAAAAAAAAAAAAAGAAAAACTACACCAACGAGAACTGCGCTTTAGCGGCGCTGCGGAAGGCCCGGGATGGCCAAACAACCGTGAACGCCGACAAGCCGAAGAGCCGAAGGGCCGAAAAGCCGAAGCGGACACCCGCGCGCGGTGATTGGTCGGTTGGCCGGATGAAATCTGTCTCTGATTGGCAGGAGAGTCACTAACCGGTCAGCCCCGGGTCAGGGGCCGCAAGTGAGGACGCTGCAAGTGTCAAGGGGCCTAGAGGAAGCCGGGGCTCGGGAGGGCAGGGCTTTCTCTGCTTGCGGACGTCGCGAAGGGCCTCTGGCAGGCGCCGCCGGGTGGCGGCGAGACGCCTCCGCGCCTCTAGGGTTCCTTGTTCGCTGTCGGAGAAGGACCCGCTGAGGGATGACCTGGTGGGGAGGGAGCCCTCGGGCAGGTGGCCGCGTCGGGCCTGGGGTAGTTCTGCGGCGCTTGGAGACCTGCCCGCTCTCGGGGTCTGTGTGCACTGGGAGGATAGGTTGTTTATCTCTGCAGGCTCAGGAAGGCAGGTAGCTGGCCCGTCAGTCATCCGCCTTGCAAAGCGCTCCCGGGAGACTCCGTGGAGCGGACCGGACGCGCGCTCGCCTTCGGGGCAGCGCGGTCCTGGCCTCAGGTTTCCCGCCCCCGGAGGCCCTCAGATCTCCCCGGTAACGCTTGGGAATTCGGGCAGCCAGCTCGCCTACCCCTGGGGAATCGAGGCAGAGCTTCTGGGAATGGAGTCTGAGGGAAGAGTGCTCACCAGGCAGTGACATGTAGCCGTTGAGGATCGCCACTGCCTTCTCGTTCTGTGGTATGAATAGCAGTGTCTCTCTAGAGAGTTAGTGCTAAGGTTTGAATGATGGCAGGCACTTCAGGATTCCAGCACGTAGTAGGGTTTAAGAACGTCTTAGTTCTTGCTTCCAGTCTCGACGCACCGTCCCTACAAGGAGCACTCACTTCTACGAAAGCTCTATTAGACATTCGAGGGAGAGCTTGTACTGTAGAACCGGTGTTGTTAGAAAAGTTTTTTTTTTTTTTTTTTGCTTGTATTTTTATTTCAGAAACTACCCATGGAGCAGACTTGCTAAAATAAAATTTATTAACTCTAATGCTATCCAAATTGTGAAACAATGGTACAAATGAGATAGAGTAGAAGCTATAAGTTGATAGGGTATGTAGTTCACTTCGGGGTTTGGGAGTGGATTTTCTAGAGCTGCAACTGTCCAGTATAGTAGTCACTGGCCACCTGAAAAGTGGCTAGTCTGAACTGAGGTCTGCTCTAAGTGTAGAACATGCATCAGATTTCTAAAGCGTGGTCTGAAAAGAAAAAGAATGTAAAGTATTTAATTTTATATTGCTTACATGTCAAAATGAGAATGTTTTGGAAAATTTTAAATTACGTGGTTTCCATTATATTTCTATGGATACTGCTGTTCTAGAGAGTAAAAAAATCTCACTGAAGAAGAGTAGGCCTTTCGTTTAGCAATTGTGAAGAAAACCAACCACGCTGCACCTCTCAGGTAGCCTACAGATGTGCTGTGCTTCACTTAATTTTTGAGAGGGACGGGGGAAAGTACACACAAAGACTTGATTGACATAGAGGACATTTTCAGAAAGCAAATTCTGGTTCATAGAGCCTTATGTATGTCATGTGAACATCACACAGTAGCGAATGAAAATAATAAAGATATCAAGAAACTTGAATCATATTTAATGAATCTCAAGAATGCGGGGAAACATACAACACTTAAAATTCTGTTGAAAATGTTTAAAATAAGTTCTAGATTTTAATGTTTAAGCTGTAGATACAGTATACCTTGTTAATTCTCCCATGAGCTAGTGAGCTGAGGTTCCAGGGAAGCTTTGTTTCCAGTTTTTGAAAGATGTATTTATTTTTCATTCATTTATTTAACAAAAGCTTTCTGAGGCCCGGGAGTTTTGCTAGGCAGTGTTGATAAAAATGTGATGACAGAAAACAGACACGGCTCTTACTCTTTCAGAGCTAATTCATATCAATTCAGAGGCAGTGAATAAGTAAATAATAACCAAGACATAGAATATTTTGCTTCTTAGTAAATGTTTACCTCTGTAAATGCAAAACGAGTTATTTTAAACCTAGAATTTATATATTCCTAGTGACATGTTAAGAGTCGTCTTAGAACTTGGCTGTGGACTTAAAAAATATTAGGAAAAAATCAAAGTTAATTTGTTCATTAACTATGAGAAAGAAGAAAAATTAGAATTGATTTTTACCTTTTTTTACCTTTTTTTACCTTTTTTTACCTTTACATAGATGAAAATATTTTATAATTGCATTTTATATCCTCTTTAGTCTTTTAGCAACTTTTAGATTCTAAGAATTTAACAATAGAAATGTAAATAAGAAATGTAAATAAGACATTGATTTATGTCCCTAATATAGTTTTAAAATGCTGACTTTAAGAAGTTAAATTTATTCTAGAATATTACATAGTTCCTAAATCAGTATATTTGAGTCTTTTAGGAAAAAATTAAGTATGGATCTTATATTAGTTTACTATTAATACTATTTCTGTAACAAAGTTAGAAGCTCAAACCACCACCAATTTATTGCCTTACAGTTCTGTAGATCACAAATCCAACATGGTTCTCAATGGCCTAAAATTAAGATGTCCACAGGATTGTGTTCCTTTCTAGAGAGCTAAGGGAAGAATCTGATTTTTTTTTGCTTATTCAGGTTGTTGGACAAATTCAGTCCCTTGCTCTTGTAGCTGTTCTCCCTGTTTCTTTGATGGCTGTCAGCTAAGAGCTGTTTTCAGCTTCTAGAGGCCACTCACATTCCTTGGTTATGGCCCTCTTCGTCTCCAAAGCCAGCAACAGTGGATTGAGACCCTTTCATCCTTCTAAATCTTTCTTTCCTCGTCTTCCATTGCTGTATCTCTCCAATTACAGCCTTTTAAGAATCCATTGGTTAGACAGAATCTCCCCCGCTCAAGGTTCATAACTTTAATTACATCTGCAAAGTCGCTTTTGCGGTAATAATGTAACATATTCACAGCTTACAGGGATTGGGGAATGGATATATTTAGGAGCCATTCTTCTACCTATCTCAGATCTCAATTGGGGCCATGCAGTATATCCAGTGTTTCATACCACTATTCTCAATACTTTATGTTAGAATAATAATATTGAAAATAGGTAAATTTTATTGGTTATATAATATGCTCAAGGTACTTTTCTGAGCCCTTTTACTAAATTCACTCATTTAATCCTCAGAACTACCCTAGGAGGCAAACACTGTTATTGTTCTCACAGATGAGGAAACAGGTACTGAAAGCTGAAGTAACTTGTCGAATTTCTCACAGCCATTAAATGGTGAAATGGAGATCTGAACCTAGGTAGTCTGGTTCCAGAGCCTGTGCATGCTCTGAAGCTCAACATAATAAAAATAATTTCTACATACCTGGATTTAACTAAACACATGTTGATAATACAGTGGCTATGAATTCAGGTTCTGACATCACATTGTGGATTCAAATTCTACCTACCCATTACTGAATGACCCTGGGCAAGTTACTTGACCTCTCTGAGACTTAACAATAAACTGAACCAATAATAATAGTTGAGAATTAAACAAATACTATATGTAAGGTACTCAGAGCACTGCCTCTACATACAGTCATTCATAACAATAGGGATACGTTTTGAGAAGTGTGTCATTAGGCTATTTTGTTGTGTGAACATCATAGAGTGTACTTACACAAACCTAGATGATGTAGTCTACTACATACCTAGGCTATATGGGATAACCTTTTGCTCTTAGGCTACAAACCCGTGCAGCGTGTTACTGTACTGAGTACTATAGGTAGTTGTAACACAGTGGTAAGCATTTGTGTATGTAACCATGTCTAAACATAGAAAAATTGCAGTAAAAATACAGTATTATCTTATGGATCACTGTTGTATATGTGGGCCATCATCGACTGAAACATCATTATGTAGTGCAAGCAATTGCTAGCTGTAATTATTGATGACAGTTCAACTTTTAAAAACAGTATTTATTATAAAAAGAAATGTTTCCTTTAGATATCAGTATCTCCTTGTAAAATAAAAACAAAATTGAAATTTTTACTTTAATACACTACAGTGCTATCTCCTTTCTCAGACTCCGATTTCTCCTCACTCTAGGCTAGCATCTGTCTTTGTAACCATGGTATCTTCAGTGTTATCTGATCATGCATTCTAAATACTTTGTCCAGATCCTAGTATCTGCAGGCTTTACATTAGTTCAAACTCTCTAGAAGGGCACCAGGACTTTTCACACATTCCAGAGACTCTCTCTTGCCATTTGTCTGCTGGGTATTTACACAGCCATCATTTGTAACTTCTCACTGCTCTCATTTGCTATTATTATTCTTTGAGGGAGACGTGTGTGGAAGGGATTCTGGGGAGTATGGACAATGTCATATCCTGGGTCCCCTTCCATAATGCATGCTAATACCACTCCAAATTCACTCTCTTTTAATAATCTTTCCTGCAATTGCCTTAATTCAAACCCTCATTATCCTTGCACTTTAAGCCATCTCTTAACAAATTGGTGGCCTCCAGCCTCACTGCCCTTCAGGCTTACTATCCTTGCTTGCTGGAATGATCTCTAAACTACAAAACTCTATATGTTACTCTCCTTCTTCAAACCATTCAATGTTCCCTCTGCCAGATCCTACAAATATTATTCTTTTTTCTGTGCCTCTTGGTACCAGCTACATGCTTCTACCGTAACTTAAAAGGTATCACACAGTTGTTTATTTAAATACGTATCTTCCCTTCTAAGTGAGGAACTCATGGAGAATAGGGCCATAAGAGATGGTTTTGCTTTAATGAATTTATATTATTTCATGATAACATAAATTATTGTATTATTGTGTCATCTGTCTCTTGTCACTAATCTGTGAACTCTTTTAAGGGGAGACTCATTGTTTTATTCATTTCTCTTTTTCCTCTATGCCTGTGGCATAGGAGGTACTTAGTAATTGGTCAATGAATGATTTGGGAAAAATAATCCAGAATATATACAATTTTTTAGTCTGCTTCAGTCTAAATAAATATATGAAACGATGTATTGGGAATATATATGATTTCATTATGATTATTATATACAATTCAGTTATGATTTTAGAAGAAGCATAATTCCTGTACTCTGGAGCCAGAGTGCCTGAGTTTGAATTCTGGCTCTGCCACTTACAAGCTTGGGGAAGTTTGCTTGGGAAAGCTCATCAAAATTGTGTTTGTTCTTTGTCTGTAGAAGAAGGATGATAATGGTAACTGTCTTTCAAGTTAATAGAACTAAATGAATAATATTTATAACGTATCTATGACTTTAGACTCTATAATAGTATCTACTACATAGTAAATGTTCTACAAGTGTTTGTTAAATAAAAACATAATAGTTTTTATTCTCATTGCTTTTGATGATAGGTAATGGTCTTGAAATACAATGATTTAGAAAAAATAGTCCCATGCTTTGTAATGGTGTTTTGAACTAGAAGTTTTTTCTCAATGATTTTTAATATTGTACATTATAGAATGATCATATATATTCCTTCAACATTTAGAGAGTACCTGTGTGTGATCTCTCTCAGGACAAACTTACATATTTTCTCTTTGTATTATTTTTCTGTTGCCATTATAACAAATTACCACAAACTTAGTTGCTTAAAACAACATAAATTTATTATATTATTGTTCTATAGATCAGACGTCCGACAATAATCTCACCAACCTAAGATCAAGTTGACAGCAGGGTAGCACTCTTTACTGGAGAGTGCAGGCCAGAATCTGTTTTTTTGCATTTTCCCGTTTTGGAGGCTGTCCACATTCATTGGCTCTTGGCGCCCTTCTTCTTCCTTCAAAGCCTGCAATGTTGCATCTCTCTAATCATTCTGGCATAATCACAAGTGTTTCTCTGACCACAGCCAGGAATGGTTCTCTGCTTTTAAAGGATTCTTGTGATAAAATTGGACCCACCTGGATAAACCATGTCAGTCTTCCCATTTCAAGAACCTTAATTTGATTACGTGTGCAAAGTTCCTTTCCCTATGTAATTTATTCACAAGTTCTATGGATTGGAGTATGTACCTCTTTGGAGGACTATTATTCTGCCTACCACACTCTTGTACTGTAAATGAGTCACTGCAGAAAGGTAATAGGTTGTACCTTCTGAAAATAAAGATAAATGTTAGCTAGATTGTTAACAGTAGTGTCAGTATTATTTATGACTCTACCAGTTGTTGAAAGCAAAGTTGGCTTAGTAGAATGCTTAGGTACTGCAGGGCTCACTGATTATGTCTTTGTCTCCTAGGATTTTTATTCTGCTAGAGAGGGAAGAATACATCCATATTTGTTGCATATCTGCTGAGTCCTAGGTACTCTACAATGAACTACACATACATTAATCCCATTTAATTTCCACAATAACTTTATGAGGTGTGGTAGGAGGCCTTCTAAGATGACCCAATGATCTCTATCACATAGCACTCACCCCCTTGTGTAATCTCCCTCCTTTGAATGTAGGCTTGACCCAGTGACTCTACCAATGAACAGAGTAGGACAATAGTAATAGTATATCGTTTCTGAGATTGGGTTCCAGAAAACTATGACTTTTCTCTCGCTTACACTGTCTCTCTCTTGCCCTCTTATTTGCTTGCTTTAATGAAGCAAGCTGCAATGTGGTAAACTGCCTTTGAAAGAGACCCACATGTCAAGAAACTGAGCATCACCTGTGACCAACAGCCAGAAAGTAACTGAAGCCCCAAAACGAACAGCTTGTGCAAAACTAAATTCTGCCTACAACAAGAGCATGAATTGAGACGCAGATCCTTCCCTAGTTGATCCTTGAAATGCTTGCAGCTCTGTGGACACCTTGATTGCAGCCTTGTGAGAAATTCTGAACCAGAGGACCTTGTATGCCTTACCCATAGGACTTACAAGATAATAAATGTTTTTCAAAGAATTAAGTTTGGGGATAACTTCTTATGCAGCAATAGATAATGAATAATAAGTAAATACAGTTTTTTGCTGTTGACTTCAAAAATGTTTAAAGATTTTACTGTTATATAATTGTACGTATTTATGGGGTACATGTGATATTTTGATACATGCATACAATGTGTAATGATCAAACTGGGGTAATTTGAATATCCATCACCTCAAATATTAGTGGTATTGGGAACATTCCAAATCTTGTAGGTATTTTGAAATATACAAAAAGTTATTTATATATATAAATATATGTAATATAATATTAATATATTAGTAATATATGCCATATATGTATATGTATGTATAAATGCCATATATATTAATTATATGTATGGCATGTTTTCTTTTATACATTTATCCACTGATAAACACTTAGGTTCCTTCCTTACCTTGGCTATTGTGAATAGTGCTGCAATAAACATGGGAGTGTATATAATCTCTTTGATGCACTGATTTTCTTTCTTTTGGATGTATACCTAGCAGTGAGAATGCAGGATCATATGGTAGATATATTTTTAGTTTTTTGAGGAACTTTCATACTGTTTTTTACAGTGGCTGTGCTAATTTACATTCCCACCAACAGTGTGAGTGTTCACATCCTTGCCAGTATTTATTATTTTTGTCCTTTTGATAATAGTCATTTTAACTGGAGTGAAGTGATATAATTGTGGTTTTGATTTGCATTTCTCTAATGATTACTGATGTTGGGCATTTTTTTTTTCATATACCTGTTGGCCATTTGTATGTATTCTTTTGCGAAGCATCTATTTAGATCATTTGTCCATTTGTAAATCCGATTATTTGTTTTTTTGCTATTGAGTTGTTTGAGTTTCTTATATGTTCTGGTTGTTAATCCCTTGTTGGATGGATAGTTTGCGAGTATTTTCTCCCATTCTGCAGGTTGTCTCTTTATTGATTGTTTCCTTTGCTGTGCAGAAGTTTTGCTTTAGTACGGATAAGAAAACAAAAACTTGGAAAGATTAGGCAACTTCCTGGGTCACTTAATTATTAGTAGACGCTCTTTCCACTGCAAATAATGATGATAATAGTAAGAAAATTAAAGTATTGCTAGTTGCTTATGTTTATTGAGCACTTACTAGGTATTAGACACCTTTCAATGCATTTTGTATGTTATAATCTTAGATTATTACAACTTTACAAAGTAGGTACTATAATTATCTCATTTGATAAATGATGAAATTGGATTTAAGAGAGGTTAAACTATATTCCTAAGATCCACAGTGAGCCAATAGTTTGGCAGGATTTGAACTCAGGTTGTATGGCTCTTGACTTCTCACTCTTACCACTATAATAAATTGTTCCCTAAAGATCCATGCTATGAGGCAAAAGGTGATGGTGCAGCAGGAAGAAATGAAAGTTACAGTCTGTCAGGCAGATGAGATTATCCCTGACCAAGTTATTAGGAAATGCTGTGGCACTAGGAAGGTATCCGACGTGGCTCTAGAAGGCTCGGTAGAATTTAAGCTTCTGGCTGTTAGAGGAAAGAGCATAATCAGCTGAGCAAGACAGCTGGAGAAGCATGAGCTGGAAGATGCTCACAGCGTCTAGAGCTGCGTCAGGATGAGGACAAGTGGGAGATAAATTTAGAAAGATAGTTTGGGGCCTGGAGATAGTTATGTAAAAAAAAAATGAATGTATTGTTTATAAAATTATTGATTCTTGAGGTTTGTGACTAGTAGTTTAAATCAACTACATCTTAAACTATGTAGTGGTACTATTATAGAGATAATATATGGGTAAATTTGAAACACACAGAGAATCAGATTGTGTAGATTGTATGAAAATATGAAATTTAGTTTCAGTACAGTACAAAAGAAAACTATGAATGTACACTGAACATTTTGTGTGGTTAAACTTCTTGACACATTAAAAAATGTGTTAAGTTTATATTTAGTTTCAGCAAAACTGCATGAATCATTATATATCAACATATACAGGCATTTTTTTCTTATAAAAATAGTATTATTGGTGGTTACATTCAAAGAACATTAAGCATTCCACTAAAAACAGAGCTTATAGAAATGAAGAAAAAATATCATTATGATTATGTTTTAGTTACCTGGGAGTAGGCCTTAAAAACAGAAGTATTTTTTCCTCAAAACATTCAGATTCACTAGATGAAAATTTAATTTTGTAGGATGTCTGTACGGTTCAACTTTGATTATGGTGTGAGCTTTCAATTTAGACAATTTATCATTACATGGAGCGGAATTTTTTCTCTTAAGCCAGATTGAGTTTTCTTTCCAGGGAATAGATGAATCCAGGAGAAATCTTTCCACAGTTTATACATAGCCAATGGACAGCTCATTGAATAATGACAAAAGGAAAATATGTAATATCTTTTCCTATAGTCTCTCTTTGACCTTGACTTATCTCAAAATTCTCCTATTCATAGATTAAAGCAGTTTACATTTCAATTCCTAAATTTGGGGTTGGACTTCTGCTTCAAAACAGTACAAAGCAGGCAGTTGATAATATAAAATATATGCAGAGGCCTGACTGATTTGCCTCTGACAGTTGTGTGACCTTTGGAAGGTCTCTTAACTGTCAAGGCCCTCAGTTTCTTAATCTCTCATCTGTTTGACATGTCCTCTAAAATTTTTCTTTTGTTTTAATGGATTAGGATTCTACAGGCCAATTTTTTATGGCTGTGGTTTCAACCTGATTGTGCAGTTAAACATGTGGGCATTGTGCTGTCTGTATGTTTTATTTGAAGTCATCTTTTCTATGTCTGTAGCTTTACAGGAATAACATAATTACATCCATAAGAGAGGCTAAGTCCTAAATTCCTAGCCTAGCCCAAGTTTGGCTCCTCTTCTTGCTAATTTTGATCTTAAAATTTAGGAGAGGCTACTCCCTCTACCTCATAGGCAGACAGATTCTGTACCATCCCTAGAGGAATAATCTTGAAGCCCTTTCATTTTAAAATATCTCCCTTTTCTGTATGTATTTAAGTGTTTGTACTATATATCTTACTGCTGTAACAGACGAAGCCAGTGAGGTAATGAGAAAAAATATATGGCAATTATTTGACCTGACATCATTAACCTTAACAGTCTCAGCATCCAATACCTAGCTTCATCCCCAGCCCCTACGCTCCCACCCTGGAAGACTGCAGTCACCCTTAGAGGCAGGACATTTCTTTGAAAAGAAGCCTTTGGAACTCTGGATAAGGTATTTTGAACACTCATTACTTCAGAGTTTCAGGACGAGTCTGAGGTCAATATTCTTGTATCCCACAAAAAATATGAGTAGAATAAAGGATTATATACACTAGCGTTTCACATGATTTCCAAACAGAAAGTATCCAGAAGTCCTGGTTTTTCTTGAGTTCCTGAATTAATGAATTTTTCCTCCTCATTTTAGAAGGATCTAATGATTAAACATTGCTCCCAAGTACTTCTGGGTCATAGAAATTCTCTGAGAGTTGGATAAAGAAGATGCTGTAGAGTTACAAGAACTGGGCTTGAAGTTAAGGAGACCTGATAGCTCACATCCACATACTCATTGAGTTGAGTGCCCTTGAGCAAATGATAGAACATCTGAGGGCTTTAGTACCTCATGTGAAAATGAAGAATATGGGCTAGATAAATTTAGTGAACTTTTCCAATTCTAAATTTATATGATTCTAAGAGTAAGTTGCCAAATGTCTGTAGATACTTTGGATTACACCCGGGCACCAAGGCGAATGTCAGCGGGTAGTGCTACTTAGCTAGGCTTTGACATTATCCAGAGTAGTAGAGGTGAAAGCTTAATTCACTTGGTTTCCAAAAACTTCTGAGGGATGAGTAGCCCTGAGAATAGAAGACTAGGCTAGTCTTTGCTACACCATCTTGAAGTGTTTTGTTTTATAATATTCAGTTTACAAAGACAGTATGAAATCTATGATTTCTTTACTTATTCCTTTTAAATCCTATTATTTAAAAATTATCCTTGTTAGAAAATCTTATGAAGGTTTATTAATCCAATGGCAATCAATGAAATAAGATTTGTACTGAATGTATGACACTATATTAGTCACTTTGGGAGGATATAAACATTTACGGGACCATGCTTGCCCTTAGTTTGTATGTTAGGAGAAGAGAAAAGTCACTAAGAAATAAAAGTATGAACAAGAATGAAAGAATCAAAATGCTCAGGACATTTTGCAGGAGAATGGAATTATTCTAAAAGAAAGAATGTATCCATTGGTTTTTTAATGAAATAATTTTGGGGGTACTTTTTAAAAGTAAAGATTATTTTACTTAGAAGCAGATTGAAATCTTTCTTTTTCCAGCCTGCAGAGCTCTCTTTAAAGATAAATGTTGCAGTGGTATTTTTAATTATTAAGGCTGGCCACTTATTTCCTTCTTACACTCACAAACTTCAAGGGGATTTGGAACATGGAAGAATTTCATAGCTATTTAGAAAAATGAGAACTTAGGTCTTTATAATTGCAAACGTTATTTTCCAGTTCTAAGTTCAGGCTCTATTCTCCACGGTATTGAATCTTCCAAGTTGTGATACATCAATATAATGTATGATCTGTGCCTGAACATCCAAACATTTGTAAGTTTCTAGGATAGATGAGGGCAAGTTTGTTTCAGCTAGCTTTGTTATGATTTACTTTTTTCTAAGTGGTTAGTAACTTACCAATTAAATATATAATTTGGAAAATAAATTTTGATAATTTCTTTCTCTTTCACAAGTAATTGTAGCTCAAACACAAAGCAATACTAATGTAGTCTGGCTGTCTATGGGCAGATTACCTGAAGCAGTGTCTGAGCATGTTTAGTCATAAGCTTAAGACAACCAGAAAATGTTCATTTTGGGAGGATGATGATTTCTGCTCACCTATCAGAACCTCAAACTACATGTGTGCTTAAGTAGTGTTTAGTGAAGGTAAATATTTCTTTTTTTTTTTTTTAGACATGGTCACTTGATTTAATAACAATACATATACCATGTTATCACTATGGAATGTAAATTCAGGTTAGACAAGAGAATTTCACAAGTGTAATAGCATTCTGTAGTATATAAAGGTGTGTATACACTGTCTGACCAAACCAGCTTGCTCATAAAACATTAATCAATTCCATTATAGGTAATTGGTTTAGTTTAATGTTTACAATTCTTATGGAGAAAATAAGAAAAGCACACATTTATTTATTTATTTATTTAGAAACAGGGTCTCATTCTGTCGCCTAGGCTGGAGTGCAGTAGTGTGATCTCGGCTCACTGCAGCCTCTGCCTCCCAGGCTCAGGCAATTCTCCTGCCTCAGCCACCTGAGTAGCTGGGACTACCAGTGTGCGCCGCCACGCCTGGCTAATTTTTGTATTCTTGGTAGAGACAGGGTTTAATTATGTTGCCCAGGCTGGTCTCGACCTCCTAAACTCAAGCAATCTGCCCACCTCGGCGTCCCAAAGTGCTGGGATTACAGGCATAAGCCACCGTGCACAGCCAGCAATGCACACATTTAGAAAGTGTTTATTTACCTTTCTGTGAGTGGTTAAAATACACATTTCTATTTCAAGATGATATTTTAAAATTATTCTAATACAACAGGAGCAAAAATATAATTCTGCAATTACAAGATAACTAAACTAGAATCCATAAGTTATTATCATGTTTATAATTACTTTTTTTTTTTTTTTTTTTGAGTCAGAGTCTTGCTCTGTTGCCCAGGCTGGAGTGCAGTGGCATGATCTCGGCTCACTGCAAGCTCTGCCTCCTGGGTCCACACCATTCTCCTGCCTCAGCCTTCCGAGTAGCTGGGACTACAGGTGCCCGCCACCACACCCCACTAATTTTTTTGTATTTTTAGTAGAGACGGGGTTTCATCGTGTCAGCCAGGATGGTTTTGATCTCCTGACCTCGTGATCCGCCCGCCTCAGCCTCCCAAAGTGCTGGGATTACAGGCGTGAGCCACCGCGCCCTGCCACGATTCTTTAATAAATACTACTAGTATGCAGCTCTATTGTAAGCTTTCTAGATTTGGTTTAAACACACACACCCATATATACTTTCAGCTGTGGGAGGCTTTACAAGTTCTATTACATGCACTTTCTAGACAGAGCTCTGAAAGAGCCAGCCAGTCCACAAGACAGGTAGAAAAAAAGTTAAATTAACTGGGGCAAATAGGACTCTTATATAACTCCAAAACATGCGAGATTCTGCAGCAAACTGGGAGTACTTCAGGGTTGGCCTGCTGTCTTCTTTAGAACTAATTTCACCTCAATAGTTTAAGAAGGTGGACATTTTAACGCTATCAAGTGCATTTAGGTGACATGTTTCTTTTGTGTTAACTTGACTCCCCTGAATGACCTAGTTGGTAAACTAGTCACGAATAATTCAATCACCAGGCAAATCAAGCCTGTAGGAAAGGAAGCCAATATTCAAAATGCCATGTTACCATCTGAACCCACTCAAATACTTTATTTTTAACTTTAATATGTAACTTCAGTAATGAGATGTCTAACTAAAGCAAGCTCCTGCAACAAGACCAAGATAGCTTCATTTCTTCTAAGGCTTAGGATTGCCCAGAATTCCTAATACATGGAATAGCCCATACCAGGAGTCATTGCTCCTACAACAAAACCTTGGGCTGCCACACACATGTGGATCAGATGAAGGGACATTTTAGTATTTCCCCTGCTCTTCAATTTGTATAATCCCTATGCAACAATTGCTGCAAAACCTGCCATTCCAGTGGGGATGAATGGTGCGTCTTTAGCTTTTCTAATAAGTTTGGATCCCTGATCTTCATCATATGAAGAAAGGGAAGCATCTGTGTCTGTTGACATAGTGATTGCTTGAAGAATCTCCCTAGAACTAGCAAACCCCTCGCATGCCAGCTGGCTCGAAGCTAAATATTTCTAAGTATTGTCATATATAATTTTTGAAATAATGCTAATTTATACTAATGTACTATAGGTGACTCAGATTTATGATTAAAGTTAGGCTATTTCCCTCTATTTTATAAAATAATAGTAATGGTTAATAGTACCAAATATATGCCACACACTATTCTAAGTGTTTTACATTTATTAATATTAATGCACTTTACATTTGCAACAACCCCATGTAGTAGGCATTGTTATTACCACATTTCCATTTTACAGATGAAGAAACTGAGACACAGAGAAATTAAATAGATTACCCCAGATCAAAAAGTTGACAGGGCCAGAATGAAATGTCAGGCACCCTGCTCCTGGCATCAGTGCTTTAATTACTATACTATTCATCCTCTCAATACAGTCTGCACTTCAGCTCCCTTCATTTAGACCTGGAGCCACATTCTAAACTTGAGCACCTGCAGTCAAAATCTGTTTTTCAGTTAATCACTCAATATTGAATGAATGAAATGGAAAGAAGTCAAATAACTAGCTTATAGTCAGAGCTGGCAACGTTATTTGCAGGGCCAAGTCCATAACGAAACTGCTTGTTCAAAAATTAGGAAAAAAAAGTATAATTAAACATACTAAAATATAAAGCTTTTCCTTTAGTTTATGATCTTTCTCCTGTCATGATAGTTTTTGTTTGCCATTTAGTGTCATCTTAAGAAAATGAAAATTAAAATTTAAATGATTAGCATACATTTTACCATTCATCTTTGTATTGTGCAATACCTATTTTTAAATGCAAATATGGGAGTATTTAATTTGCATGTGGAATCACCAAAATTCCACCATGGTTTTATTTTATTTTATTTTATTTTACTTTATTTTATTTTATTTTTGTAGTTTGCACATGAATATCTTTTTTTCCTTACCCAAACAGTGGAAACTGCATAAACTAACTCAACTGCTATTATTTTGCTTCTTGACATGCATACATTCCACCAGCATTTTCTACCTTCAGCTTACTGATGAGTAATGAAAGACAGAAAGAAAATGAAATATGGGTTGTCCTGTTTTTTTCTTTCCTCCTTTGTCATCATTTTCAATGTAAGTAGGTCATTAACACAGGAAACTAATATGCAAAAGAAAGTATGATAAGTTTCCTTGGTTGTTCATGTTTCTTAGAATACTATGGTTTTCTTTCTGTGTTTGAAGCAAGCTCTGGTTTGAATAAAAATCATAGCCTTTTGGGGCTATCAGTGCCTTTGCTTCCTCAGTAGTGGACATAAGACACCGACCTTGAATACTTGATTTGAGTAACCATGAACTTCCACTTAGCATGGGTCCACCAGAATCCTGTGCTCCTGGACATCATGAATACTGTGTGAATTGGGAGCTAAGGAGTAGAACAGGCCAAGATACCTGGATTTTGCTTTGTATCTCCTCTGTTCCAGTGTATATTCCCCTGAAACACTGGACTTCACTTATGAATATGTTTAAATATGAAATTGTTGGCAATTTCAACATGGCAATAGCAGAGTCCTTTTGAGTGCAAGGCACTGTATGACTACACAGGTCCTACATCTCTGAAGTGGGACCTGCTCAGTCGGGGCCATTAGATGAATTGAAAGCTGGATTGGCCTCACACCATTTTTCCAGTCAACCCCAAACATGGTACTAAAGATAGAAAGAATTGGCCTGGGAAGGTTAGGTGTGATCACAGGTGATCAAGCCAAGGTGAGATTGACTTCCAAAGGATTCTTGCCACGTAGCTTGGAAAATAGTCTGGAGAAGCCAGTTAGTTGCTTGACACCATGCTCAGTAAACACCCTCCACAGGCTGAGGGACCTTCTCAGAATGGCCTGGGTTCTTGTGAGATGGTTCACTCCTGCAGTAAATTGCTGTGCTGGTTTGATGGTAGATGATAAATCCAGCGGCCAGAAAGCAAGCAATAATCACACTGCAACCCTGCCTCATACTGCATGCAACATTTTTTGAAGTATTTTCATTCTCATTAGTTTATTCATGCTCACATCTCTATGAGAAAGGCAGGAATTTTTTTCCATTTTACAGCTGAGAAAGCTTAGGAAGTCTAGGACTGTCTAACAGAACTTTATGCAAAGATGGAGGTGTCCTTTACCTGTGCTGTCTAATATAATCATCACTAGCCACACATGGCTAGTGCCACTGAAAAGCTGAAGTTTAAACTGATTTAATTTGAATTAAATTCAAGTAGCCACATGTGTCTAGTGGCTTTTATATTGGACATGCAGCTGGAGAACATACATGGTGATGCACTCCCTCTACACATTCACTCACTAAATTACCAGGATCAGAGCCTGAGAGTCTAGGAACTTCTCAAGAGCAGGCTCTTAACCAGGCACTTTTGGCATCTGGGGCCTGTCACTCAAGATCAGCTAATCTGCCTGGCCCTCAGGACCCTTCCTCCCGCCGTGTTCAAGTCAACAGCCAGGGGAACAGACTTTATACAGCACATCTCCAGGTGGTGCTAGGTTGGCACTCATGTTTTAGGAAGCCAGCAAGAGGTCTTTTGGATCTATATATGCCTGTCTGTCTCTTAGAAGATTAACAAGGCAAGGACATCAGACACTCTCAAAATGCTAATCTCATTATCTTTTCAACTCTGTGGAAAAACATCATCCTTCATTTTCTCAGATTTCATTTGCATTCAGAGAAGCTAAAAGTGGTCAAGATGCTTTCCTTCTGGGGTCACATGTTACAGGAATCTAAAGCCTACTTGATTGACCTGACTCTTCTTACCCTGCGAAGAGGCCTAATTAACCCTGTTCATCTCTAAGATGAGGTTACAGCAGCCCTTATGCCAACTCTGGGAACTCCTATTCAATGTTACTGACCCCTTCATTCCCATACCATCAGGATGAATTTCACTTCAGGCCTAACCTTGCCATCATTGTTTCTCCGAATCCTGGTACAATCCATTTTAGTGTTAGTATACTTCATCAGGTGGGAAGTGTACTTACCTGAAACACTCCTCCTCTCCCCCACACTACTAACAACTCCCAATTTCTTTCAGTTGATCTGTTGGCCATTTATTCAAATACTGCTAGGTGCTAAAGAGATGCTAAAAAAACATACAGCTACAGTCCCTCGTCTCCATCTCCAAGCTTCCCAGTCTCAAACCAGGTTGGGAAGGCAAGATTCAAACTAGCCATACTTGTCAGTATCCATCTGTTTATTCACTATTACTCAGATATTGACCAGATGCTAGAAGAGTATGTACTTATATTCCTACCAAAATGGTACATACAATCACTGGAGAATCTGCTCATGATCTCACTGTCATCCATCCAGAAAAATTCATTTTACAACTAGAAGTTTCAGTATCCCCGGATTATCCAAACTTCCTACCACTGCTGACACACAGCAGTCAGCTACTATTATGAGACTTATGAGCACTCAAGCATATGGCTTTCAAGTCTATTATTTCCCAAAATCCTTGAGGACTACAATACAAGAATTTTCTCCATCTCTTATACCTCTTCCTAGTTTAAGCCAATTTTCGTCCCCTGGAGTACCACAATGACCTCTTAACTCATCCCTACTATCCATTTTACACAATTCAGCTAGAATGATACTTTAGAGAAGTAATTTGAAGCATGCCATTTCTCTATTCTAATACCTTTAATGGCACAATATTGTTCTTAGATTTAACACCCAAATCCTGAATATGACTCGCAGGTATTGTTAGATCAGCTGTGGCCTCTTCCTCTTCCTATTTCGGCCATTTTACCTTAGCTCTTTGTACTTCAGGCAGTAAGCCTTTTTATGTTTATTAATCAATTAATTCAATAGACATGTATACAGAACCTGGGTGAATAAGACGGAAAACTTCTTCACTTTTGTGGAACTTTTATTTTAATTATAGAAAATAGATAAGTAAAAAGAAAAGATAATTTTAGGTTGTTGAAGGAAATACAGTGAGGTCCTCCAAAGTAGCTTGGAAAAAGCCCTGCTGTAGAGAAGGTGCTATGAGGGCTTCTCTTAAATGCCCCACTACTTTCTGTCCTAGGACCATCACTCCTGCTATTCCTTCTTCTTGGAATCCCCTTCTGGAATCTTCTACCTCAACTTCTACGCCATTCCACTGAGGCATCTTCTGCTCATTCTTCAGATCACAGTTCAGGTGTCTCTTTCTTAAGTAATCTTTCCTCAATGCCCAGGTGAACTCAGTTTTCCCTGTTACTATTTTCTTATTTCACTTACCTCAATTATAATTAAATATTTGCTTAATTATTATTATTTTTTCCTAATGTCTGTCTCTTTTACTATACCACATAAGGGCAGAGGCTGGATCTTCCCTGTCTCCTCAGGGCCCCACCTTGGGTCTGTCATATGTAGTTGTTTAGTCTGTATCTGCTGAGTGAATTGATAATAGTGGCTCACTGCAAAGTGTTTCTCACATAACAAGAGAAAAGAAAGGAAACATGTATACATATGTAGCAAACCTGCACGTTGTGCACATGTACCCTAGAACTTAAAGTATAATAATAATAATAATAAAGAAAGGAAACACTTCAGAATATCCCCCTGGTTGGTTCTCATATGCCCTCCACACTTTGGAGCATCATCCTCTCCTGTATGCCAAAGAATTGTGTAAGGCCCATGCTGATGGACACTGTGTGTCAGGGGAGGTATCCAAGTTGGCTTTCCTACCAACGCATATGGATAGTCTGTCTTTGCTAGAAAGAGCATTGTGATAGATTATTGTTAAAAGGTCCCCTCTCCCACCCCTCCTGCCATGCCTCTCTCCTTGACTTTGGCCTTAGCTTTGTTAATTTGCCTTGGCCAATAGACCACTAGAAGAGTGACCACAAGCAGGGAATTGACATATGGTTAGTAGCTGGGCACATTGTCTTATATCTCTTTCTTCATCATGAGAAGAGCTCCCTGTTGGCTGGGCCCCAAATGAACACATGTGGACAAACCTGAGCCCAAACTTCAATGAATAGCCATGTCCAGCTGGACTAAGGCTTGGAGCAGAGCTGTGCAGCTGAGCCCATCCCAAATCAACTGAACCTCACTGACCTGCAGACATTTGAGCTAAATAAATATCTATTACACACTGGCAAAGTTTTGTGGTTGTTTGTGATGCAGCAAATGCTAACTGACACAGACCTTAAAGCTTGGATAGATTTCTGCAACTGGTTGTAAAGTCCTACTAGATAAACAATGTGAGGGGCTGTGAAGGCCATGAGAATGTGTCTGCAGGTTTTAATACAGGGGAGCACACTTGACCTAGAGGAGCTCCAGTGATACATCCTTCATTGCCTTGGAGTAGAGGCCATGTCTGCCATGGTCTGCTCTTCACCAAAGACTGCGTGAGGAGAGTTGGAATCCTAAAACAGAATTGTTCCTGGGAGACCTGGTACCCCTTTTTAGACCAACCTTAGCAGCTTTGCTGAGCCTGCCTTCCTCTGTAAAGCAGTTTAAGCACCTTTCCTCAACACACTCCCTCTCGCTTTCCTTCATTCACAGTCTAATGGCTTTCCCACCCTTGTCTAACTCTCTCCCTATTTCTTTGCCTGCAAGTGTTTGCTCTACTAAAATCCTTACATGCTTAATTTTGCCTAGGCATTTGCTTGTTGGAGGATCTAAACTAAAAGAAGTGGGAGTAAGTTTGGTTTAAGAAAATAGGAGTAAGATGAAGATTTGGCATTGGCCTACCAACCACTCAATGGAAAATTGGACACTGCCCTGATAGGCAGGTAGGAGATGAATAGCCCCTGGCACAAGGTGCAGCAAACCACCATGACACACTTATATCTATGTAAAACCTGCATGTTCTGCACATGTATCCTGGAACTTAAAGTAAAATAAAGAAAAAAAAAAGAAACCGGGAAAAAATAACGGCCAATTGTCAGTAAATTAGATATGCTTGGTTAACTTGGCAGATATTAAAAGAAGGAAAAAAAACAGAGCTTGAGTAAAGTGGGCATATTGGATTGGATATATAAAGTAAAGCCAGAAGAGCCATGAAAGGATTATGTCCCATGAGAGGCTCAGAGGGCATACATTCACTAAAGCCATTAGGAATGTGCTGGTGAGAGAGAGGTACTTCAGGGATGAAGTAGGAGAGGTGGGCACAGACAGAGCTGGGCTTATTTCATTAATTGATGACTTATGGGGCCCATCAATAGTAGAGGCTGGTGGTGGTGGAAAACCAGCAGAAGCCAGGAGGCCACAATTACTGTAAAACTGGTGAGCTCAAAGGGAATTGTGGAGATGATGAATAACATATGGTGTCCCAGGGGCAAATAAGCCTGCTGCTTAACATTGATGGTGGGGGCAGAGAGAAAGCGAGAGCGAGAGACAGATCCAGAGAGAGAGAGAGAAAACAGATGATGGAGGAGAAAGAGGCTGAAAAGTTGTCCTGCCCAATAAAAAAAAAAAAAAAAAAAAAGATCCCTTTCTCTGTCCCCAGACATAAGTCAATTTTCTTTTCTTCTTTTTTTTTTTTTTTTTGAGACGGAGTCTCACTCTGTCACCCAGGCTGGACTGGAGTGCAATGGTGCGATCTCAGCTTGCTGCAACCTCCGCCTCTCGGGTACAGGCTATTCTCCTGCCTCAGCCTCCCAAACAGCTGGGATTACAGGCGTGCACCACCACACCTGGCTAATTTTTGTATTTTTAGTAGATACAGGGTTTTACCATGTTGACCAGCTGGCCTCAAACTCCTGACCTCAGGTAATCTGCCCACCTCGGCCTCCCAAACTGCTGGGATTACAGGTGTGAGCCACTGTGCCCGGCCCATCAGTCAATTTTCAAGTCTGGAACCCACTGGCTGAAGAGGTGACTTGGTCCCTAAGAGTAGGCCCTCTTGAACTCTATGACATTTATATACCTTGACAATCCCCTCATCTTTCCCCAAAAGGAATTCCATGTACTTGGGAAATAGTACACTGGATAAAGTGGAATAGCAGAATATTTGAGGACTATTGGACTCAAGGTCTGAACTGACATTGATAGCCAGAGACCCAAAGTGTCATCATGGCCTCCTGTTGAGGTGGGGTTATGGAGGACAGGTAATAAATGAAGATCTAACTAAAATCCATGTCACAGTGAGTCCACTTGTCCCAATGACCCACTCAGTGGTAATTTTTCCAGTCCCCAAGTGTGTAATCAGAATTGATATACCAGGCAATTGAATTCTCACATTGGTTCTGTGGAGAAAAACCTATTATAATAGGGGAGGCTAAAGAGAAAACTTTGAAATTCCCTCTCCCTAACCCCCAGCCAAGATAGTAAATCAAAACAATATTTTATCCCAGTGGACATGGTGGAGATAAGTGGCACTATTAAAGAGCTAGATGATACAGGGGTAAAGGTCTCTGTCACATATCAATTTAATGCCACTCTGGCCCCTGCAGCAACAAGATTGAGCCAGGAAAACGGCTGTAGACTAATGCAGGCTAAACAAGTAGTAGCCATGATTGCAGCCGCTGCACCAGATTTGGCACTGTTGCTAAAACAGATCAACAAGACCTCAGGTACATGGATGTAGCCAATGATTTGGCAAATCTTTTATTTTTCATTCTAATGATAAAAGGAAATCAGAAACAGTTAGCATTTGTATGGGTCAGATGACAATATTCATTTGTAGAAGGAGGAAGAAAAAGTTCAAGTTTGAATTATCAGCGTATTGGGTAGGTAGTGAGTGCCAGCCAGAAGTAGAATATATTACTGTCTCTCTACAGACAGTAGAGGCAGCAAAGCTTCCCAATGGAAAAACAAACAAACAAACAACAAACAAAAACAAAATAATGTATTTGGTAGTCTGCTTTGTGTGGAAGGAAACATAGCCTGAGGTGAGAATATTCATAGATTCCCAGCCAGCAGGGTGGCCAGCGGCCAGGTGATCTTCAGGGGTCTGGAAGGAAAATGACTGAAAGGTTGGAGATAAGGAGACCTGCAGGAGAGGCATGTGGATAAATGTATGGGAGTGTGAACAAAGTGCAAATTGTTCTTTATCCTTAATGACCACCAGAAGGTACCGATCATGGAAGAGGCACTAGGAAACCAAGCACAGAAAATAACTTGACCAGGGCTGGGCACCGCGGCTCACGTCTGTAATCCCCAGCACTTTGGGAGGCTGAGGTGGATGGATCATCTG
The DNA here is from genome assembly GCF_009828535.3 of Hylobates moloch. Classification (NCBI taxonomy): domain Eukaryota; kingdom Metazoa; phylum Chordata; class Mammalia; order Primates; family Hylobatidae; genus Hylobates; species Hylobates moloch. The sequence continues at coordinate 57,355,252 of NW_026652284.1, forward strand.
AGGTCAGGAGTTTGAGATCAGCCTGGCCAACATGGTGAAACCCCGTCTCTACTAAAAATAGAAAAATTAACCGGGAGTGGTGGCAAGCACCTATAATCCCAGCTACTTGGGAGGCTGAGGCGGGAGAATTGCCTGAACCTGGAAGGTGGTGGTTGCAGTGAGCCGAGATCGTGCCACGGCACTCCAGCCTGGGCTACAGAGCGAGACTCTGCCTCAAAAAAAAAAAAATAATAATAATAACTTGACCAAGTAATATGAGCCAATGACGGCCACCCTAGAACTGACATGGTGGGCACATGAATGAAGCAGCCACAGAGGGAGAGACAGAGGCTATTTATGGGACCAACAGTGTGGACTCCCACTTTGGCCCAAGGACAACTCCTCAGTGGGTTTGCTAGTGAATGGCAGTCTAGAATGATTCCACCTAAACTTCTTTTCTCTTCTTCAGTCAGGGACAGACTTGTATCATTGTCTGACAGACTCTCAGAGCCTTATCCGGCTCCCTTTCAATTCCCTTCCACATAGGAATTTTTCCTAATAAAATCATTTCATGTTTGTTTCTGTCCTGGAATCTGCTTCTTTCAGACCTCGTCTTACATAGTTCCCTAGCCTAGGAATGCAGAAATGTCCTTTGATTAGGCTCCAGTTCTATTCCCTGAAAGTAGCTCCCTTCTCTTCTGTTTTCTGTGATCTTTAGCTCTGGTTTTCTTCTGCATCAGGCTTCATGACCACACTTGAAGAGGGCATCAGAGATGGAGTACTGAGTAGCTTTCTTTCTTTCTTTTTTTTTTTTTTTTTTGAGACAAAGTCTTGCTCTTGTCCCACAGTCTGGAGTGCAATGGCACGATCTCGGCTCACTGCAACCTCCACCTCCCGGGTTCAAGTGATTCTCCTGCCTCAGCCCCCTGAGTAGCTGGGATTACAGGTGCTTACCACCATGCCCAGCTAATTTTTTGTATTTTAAGTAGAGACAGGGTTTCACATGTTGGCCAGGCTGGTCTCAAACTCCTGATCTCAGGTGATTCGCCTGCCTCGGCCTCCCAAAGTGCTGGGATTACAGGCGTGAGCCACCGCACCCAGCCCTGAGTAGCTTTCTTAGCGCCTGCTTTCTGCGTCTGAATGTTAGGAGTCCAAAGGACATATTAAGTAACAAATGACCACAATCTCTTTTTCTTCAGGTAGGTCATAGTACAATTCTCTCAAAACAGTTTTGTATCTAACTCTGGTTAGCACAATTTGCCAGTTGTACACTGATGATTCTTTTTGAAAGATATCCCTCTCTCTAAACTTAATTGTTGGTAACTTTAAAGTCTAATCTTCTGTGAAAGAGCCACTTCTTCAGATGTCTTTCATTGAGCTATTTTGACCAATGGAAAAATTTTACTTCATTCTGCTATAGAATATTTACTCACATAATATTACACTGAACCTCATTCAGTTTGCCTGTTTGCTCAGTTTTTGTTTTCTAGAATCCTCATGCTTCTTTTAGGCTTCATCTTCCCATTTGAAGTGTTGTTACTTGACCATGTTTTCTATATTAGAAACACCATGTTTCAGACAATGCTGTTAATTGAAACTTCACACACTTCCTGGATTCCAAATCTTCATTTTCCCTCTCATGCTTTTTCAAACTTTCCACAAACAAGCCAGAAATCTATGTCAGTTCCACACTTTTTCCCGTTTACTTTAGTTCACTGTACTTGAAACTCACTCATTTGTTTTTTCACTTCTACTATAACAAATAGAAAAGAAGAACAAGGACCATATCTGTAGACACTTTAATATGTAAGTATCAAGGAGAAAAAGAGGAACCAAATGAAACTGAGAAGGACCAACCAACAAAGGAGGGGAAAACCAAGAAAGTGGGGTGTCCTAGATGCCAAGTGGAGAAAATAGCAATTGTCCTCAATGCAGTTAAGGATATCTCATTTATCATGAGATGAAGACCGAAAATTGACCATTTGCTTTAGCCACACAGGTCACTGGTGACTTGGGGTAGAGTGCTTTGGGTGATGTGATAAGATTGGTGCCTAATTGCAATGGGTTGAAGAGGAGATGGAATCTGTGTCTTGTTTCTTCATTAGGTAAATAAATTTCTCCCCCTCTCCCTGTTTCTTCAGTTCTGCATCTCTGCCAATTATCTCAATCAAAACTGAACCATCCCAGTAGCTAGAACTGCAAAGGATGTTTCCTTAGAAAGTGGGAGAGATAGGGTTATTATATCTATTTTAATACATTGTCTTCATCTCATTCATTGGTCTGATCTGCTTGTAGAACCCCTGAAACCATGATTGTATTTTACCTCACCACTTAGCTTCAAGGTTAGCACTAAGTAGTTTAATTTTGGAGACAGTTTTCTTACCCTTCTAATTCAGAGTGTTTTTCTTCCTATCAAATCAAATGCCAGCTGGAACTAGGATTTAAGACGCTGAAATTATCAGGTTTGGTTTCAAGGCAGTTGGAAAAAAAATAGTTGATGGGAGTCTTGGGTTCTATCCCTGATTCTAAAATAATTGTGTGATTCAGTCAAGTTCTTAGTTGTAAGGGTATCTGGGCAAATTACTAAGAAAATGTTAGCTCTGAAATGAGAGAGTCTTTCTAGTTTCCCATATCCATAAAAGTCAATGCCTTATTGCCCTCAGCTCTTCACACAATTAAAAAAAATCAACATATTTTTCCCAAATGTCTGAGGAGGTAGGTAATATTATTCATGTTTTAGAGATTTGGAAATGGACGCTAAGAGAGTGTAGGTGATTTCCCATGTTTTAAAGTTGTTAAGAAGGAGAACAATTTATGACTGCAAGCCATGAAGCCAAATGGCCTATGTGTGCAATCATGGCTTTGTAACTTACTAGCTGTGTGACCCTGGACAGTGACCTAAATCCTGAGACTCAGTTAATTTAACAGTGGAACTGGACTAAGGCCGGCATTTGCCTATGGATTGTTGGGGGCATTAACTGTGATAATCCAGGTAAAATGCTTTAATATTCCTCAGCATGCAGTATGTCTTCAATAAGTATTAACTCAGAATGAAATGTATTTCCTTTTCTCTTTAGTATCGGATCTGCCTCTTGCATCTGAAGTATATACCAATTGACTATCTGGTCTTTTAAACCCCATTTTTATTTTGGAATTCTATTTGTTGGATTATCTGACAAACTAAAACAGTTTTTAAGTAACAAATTAGTATAAAAGTAAGAGGAATTTTATCATTTTCTATCAATTTCCAATATCAAAACTAACAAATCAAGGCAGCTCAAATTTGAAAATGCGTAGCAAGAAAGATCACCACTAAATCACTTCATTTATTTTCTCTTTCAAAAATATATATATTTAAAGCAGCAAGATAAAAAAGGAAAATTGCATTAGAAAAAGGGCTGTTACCCTACTACATTTCCCCAGTGATTGATTGTATTTTCTCCCAGGAATTGAAGAAAAGGAGACGAGAATATAAGGGTTGATTGCATCAAAAGTGTAACACGAATAAAAGAATCAAGAAATCACATATGTCTGCACAGAAGTCAGCTAATAAATCAAAAGCATGTTCTTAGCTAAGTCAGATGTTGCTTTGAAACAGCATATGGTGCAATTCCAATATACTCTATATTCAGCTACCTAACAGGCTGTCTTGTTGCTTTCAACTAGTGAAAAATATGGCAGCACAAATGTTTATAAAGCTGGTAAAACATTTTAACTTTATTTTATGCCCTGATTAGCTATTGCTGGCCTGGCAATTACATTGTAAAACCTAAAATCATAAATGAAGAAAATTACCTGTTGGCAGGAGTGAACACTAATTGTTACAACGTCCTATATTAAACCTGTTCATAGTTTCTTTTTAGTAGTTATTTTGATATAAAATTTAACAAGTTTTCTTTTATCCCATATCAAGACTGTATTTTAAAAAGTTGTGGATTTAAATTTCTGCATCATTTGTAGAATTGAGTCATAAAATTAACATTTTTCATCATAATTTTAACCAAATCAAATCCTCATGATGGAATCATGCCTTAAGCAGGAAAGAATGAAGATTATAACCCTTAAAAATGTTATGATGATAGTATCTTGCTATAAAGGATAAATAAATCATAGTATAATTGAAGAAAAGTAGTTCACATGGATTTTTACACTTTGAGATACTAAAAAGTTTGTGACTATGTGAAGGTTACATTTTGAAATACCAAAAAGTTTGTGACAATGTGAAGGTGGCTGTGGGTGAATGTAACTTTGTAACTAAAGGAGAAACTACTATAATTAATTGACAATAGTAGAAGAAATAATTTTCAGTGAATCATTATGCTCTCCATTTTTTCAGGATTATCTTTAATTGCCATTATATTATAAGGTTAATGGGAGTCAATGTCAAATCTGAAAACTATTATTACACCCCCATACACACCTTGACCCAAAAATGCAACCACTCATGTTTTTTGGTCATTGATAACAAGTGGGACAGTCTTGTACAGTAAATTGTTGAGCCCTGTATTTTATCAGACCCAAGAAAGAAGGAGAGTTGGAGGATATCAGTGAAACGGTAATTTTGTAATAGAAAAGTGATAATGGAGACATTGGTATAATTTTATATCCAGCTCTTTTACTCTCTCTACATGTGTAAATATGCAAGTTATTATGAATGAATGCTCAAGACCACATTGAGCAGCATCCACGGAGCACATGAGAAGTAAGAGTGAACTCTTTCCTACCTGTGTAGATACTTAAGTATTCTGAGAGGGCCCTACAAGTACTTTGCCAGGATTATGAAAACCACGTTTTGCTGCTTATTTCTTCTTATCATTAGCCTTACTCGTTATTTCCCAAGGCCACTAATTCTGTGTTTGTTGTCTGTTCACAGCATATAGCTAACATTAGTAGCTTATTAGAGCATGGTGCTGTCAGTAACAGCAAAATAACTAATGGGAATGTAATGCTAAAGCTCTAAATGGTCAGCTGTTTGTGGGACTGGTTATATGTTGTAGAAGGTATTACTTGTGTGATTTTTCTTCCCCTCAGTTTCCTAAATAATACAATTGAAAAGAAAAGAAGAAAGAGAATGGCACTAGTGAAGTGTTTCCTCTGTGATAGATACTTGGCACACATCATCACAATAATTTTCCCAGTGATCCAAGCCCAAGACCAATTCTGTTCAACGTTGAAAAATATTAAAAAGCCTTGGCACAATAACTTGCTGACTCAGCATCAGGCCATCCACCTGAATGGCCTTGCCCATTGCTTGTGCTCCACTTGTAATAACTGGTGTTGTCAAACCTTTGACTAAAAGTGTGACCTTTCCCTGGCTCCTACTTAATTTCTCCATAACTTATCCTTGTCCTTGAATCTTATCCAGCTTTACCTAATACGAAACTCCTGAAGGCCTTTGCAACTTTTTCTGTTTGCATGAACAGACTTCTTGTTGCATGCAGCTGCTTTCTACTGGTAGTTGTGTTCCATCTTCAGGAGCTGCTGCTCCAGGCTGGGTTGCCTGACAGCTTACATTTCTTTGTTTGCTATAATTCCCTAACATGCCACATGTGGATTCAGAATTACTCTGCTTACTTTGGGATCCATCCCTAGTAGCCTCCCCTTTTTATTCTTGTCAGCCTAACTTTACTGTCTGACCTTTGCTGTGTGCTATGGTTCTTTGATTATAAGAATAAGGAAGGACAGTATGTGCCGAGGGACTGGAAACATGGCAGTGGTGAAAAATCTGAACTTTGGAGTGTTCTCTGCTTTGGAACTGTCCTGGAGAGATTCTTCCATTTCTATTTTTCCTTTCTAATTGTATGGAGAAGGGATTTGTGAAGCCTTGATTAAATCGAAGCTAGTGGGTATGTCATCTCACAGGTAGTGATTTTGGCAGCTATTTTGAGTTTATCCACATGTCAGTAGCGGTAATTGCAAGCTTATTTCTTGTTAATTCCTGGAGTTGCCTGTCTTCTTCCCCTGCTGTAAAATTTTGTCCCTCTCTGAAACAGAACACATTTTTTTCCTGATATGCAAAGCACACTCATTAATTTCTCACTTAGTGATGATTCATTAATCATAGAAGGGCATGTAAGCTGCAGTAAAAGCAACTCCTTTAATTTAATTTAATTTAACAAACATTTATTGAGTGTCTAATGTGCAAAGCAAAGCGCAAAGCATGAGACCAAAGAGACCCAGTTTGGGTGATGTGTAAATTATTTTTCATCAGGATAAGTGTTTAATAAACTTTTCTGAATCAAATCTAATTGGCAGAGACTTTATTAGGGCTTTCAGTTCAGATAATAAGTTCTAAGATAAACTGTTTAGTAATACACTTAAAGAAACATACTCAGAATGTTTCCATAGAGAATAAATAACTACTTTGGGAGGTAACTAATCTACAGTGCATATTCCACTAAAAACAGTGTCTAGTCAATATTAAAACCTGCAAAAAAACACTGGTTGTGCTTTCCTTGTGTGCTCTGTTTCTTCTTTGTAGATTCCATTATGTAGGAATAATACAGGGCTATAATCAGAAAAACAGAGATGAAATGATACTTCAGCAAAACTAAGATACAGTGTGAAGTGGTTATTTTATTGAAATTAATTATATGATAAATCACAGAATCATGAAACGTTAGGAAAGATGACAACCTGGGGATCAATCCAGTTTCAATCATTTTACAAGTAAGGATGCTCAGATCCAGGGAGAAGATGTGATTTGCCTACGGTTGCACAACTAGCTGGAATTAGAAACCAGCTTGTGGTTTATATCTGAAGTTGTTAAACATGACTCTTTGGATGGTAAGAAATGGAAAATAGTTCAAGCTAACTTTTGGAAAATTTGGGGTCATGCCATTAAGAAGTCAGTGGATTGCAGTCATGGCTTGATCTAGGGGTATCAATGCTTGTAGTTTCATTCACTTCTCTCTCTCTCCATCTTCAGAATTGGCTTCTTTCTCTAGTGGCCTCATTTACTCCTCCTGGGGACAAGCTTCACTCAAAACAACAAAAACAATGGTTTCATAGCCTACTAAATTAGAAAAAAGGTTAATTTTTTTAAGTTTCCTATAACTAAAAATAATATAGTTGAAACTTGACTTAATACTAAAGACTTGATACTTTTGGAATGTTGCAAAAAAGTGGGAGGTATTGATGAGGAAATTGATTACTATATTGGATGTTATTGCAAATATTGAGTAATTTTTGTCAGCATACTATACTCTTCTCTTTCCATAACCTTCCCCCAATGCTTCAAACATATCCACTAATAATTAGAAAACCCACCTTTTGTACTCTGTCTTCATCCCTCTTATTGTCAACTGTAAAAATCCAGGTAAACAGCATAAAAAATCATATATATATACACACATATATATATACACATATATATACACACATATATATATACACATATATATACACATATATACACACACATATATATATACACATATATACACACACATATATATATACACACACACACATATATATATATACACACACACATATATATATATATCCATAGGTGTTTGGGAAATGGGAGGTATTTGGTTACATAAGATTTTTAGTGGTTATTGGTGAGATTTTGGTGCACTCATCACCTGAGCAGTATATGCTGAATACAATTTGTAGCCTTTTATCACTTACTCCTTTCCCAACCCTTTCCCCTGAGTCCCTAAAGTCCATTGTATCATTCTTATGCCTTTGCATCCTCATAGCCTAGCTCCCACTTATGAGTGAGAGCATATGATGTTTGTTTGGTTTTTCATTCCTGAGTTACTTCACTTAGAATAATAGTCTCCAATCCCTTCCAGGTTGCTGTAAATGCTGTTAACTCATTACTTTTTATGGCTGACTAGTATTCCATCACGTATATGATGTAATGATATATATATGAGATATATGATTTGTGATATATATATGCGTGTGTGTGTGTGTGTTTATATATATCTCTCACAGTTTATCCACTTGATTGATAGACATTTGGGCTGGTTCCATATTTTTGCAATTGCAAATTGTGCTGCTATAAACATGTGTGCACAAGTGTCTTTTTCTGATAATGACTTATTTTCTTCTGGGTAGATACCCAGTACTGGGATTGCTGGATCAACTGGTATTTCTACTTTTCATTCTTTAAGGAATCTCCACACTGTTTTCCATACTGGTCATACTAGTTTACATTCCCACCATCAGTGTAGAAGTGCTGCCTTTTCACTGCATCCACACCAACATCTATTATTTTTTGATTTTTTGATTATGGCTATTCTTTTGGGAGTAAGGTGGTATCACGTGATCATCTCAATAGATGCAGAAAAAGCATTTGACAAAATCCAGCATCCCTTTTTGATTAAAACCCTCAGCAAAATTTGAATACAGGGGACATACATCAATGTAATAAAAGCCATCTATGAGAAACCCACACCAACCTAATACTGAATGGGGAAAAGTTGAAAGCATTCCTTCTGAGAAGTGAAACAAGACAACGATGCCCACTCTCACCACTTCTATTCAACATAGTACTGGAAGTCCTAGCCAGAGCAGTCAGACAAGAGAAAGAAATAAAGGGCATCCAAATTGGTAAAAAGGGAGTGAAACTGTCATCGTTTGCTGATGATATGATTGTACACCGAGAAAACCCTCAAGACTCCTCTGAAAAGCTCCTAGAACTGATAAATAAAGTCAGCAAAGTTTCAAGATACAAACTTAATTTACACAAATCAGTAGCTCTGCTATACACCAACAGTGACCAAGCTGAGAATGAAATTAAGAACACAACCCCTTTTACAATAGCTGCAAAAAAATAAAAATAAAAAAAATTTAGGAATATACATAACCAAGGAGGTGAAAGACCTCTACAAGGAAAACTATGAAGCACTTCCAAAAAAAATTGTAGACTACACAAGCAAATAGAAACACCTTGCATGGTCATGGATGGATAGAATCAATATTGTGAAAATGACTATACTGCCAAAAGCCATCTCCAAATTCAATGCAATTCCCATCAAAATACCACAGTTATTCTTCACAGAACTAGAAAGACAATCCAAAATTCATTTGGAACCAAAAAAGAGCTCCCACAGCAAAAGCAAGACTAAGCAAAAAGAATAAATCTGGAGGCATCACATTATGTGATTTCAAACTATACTATAAGGCCATAGGCACCAAAACAGCATGGTACCGATATAAAAATAGGCACATAGACCAATGGAACAGCATAGAGAACCCAGAAATGCAGCCAAATACTTACAGCCAACTGATCTTTGACAAAGTAAACAAAAATATAAAGTTGGGAAAGACACTCTATTCAACAAATGGTGTTGAGATAATTGGCTAGCCACAAATAGGAGAATGAAACTGAATCCTCCTCTCTTACGTTATACTAAAATCAACTCAAGATGGATCAAGGCCTTAAATCTAAGACTTGAAACTATAAAAATTCTAGAAGATAACATCAGAAAAACTCTTCTAGACATTGGCTTAGGTAAAGATCTCATGACCAAGAGCCCAAAAGCAAATGCAACAAAAACAAAGATAAATAAGTAGGACTTAATTAAACTAAACAGTAAGCAGAGTAAACAGACAACTCACAGAGTGGGAGAAATCTTCATGATCTATACATCTGACAAAAGGACTAATATCCAGAATATACAAGGGAATCAAACAAATTAACAAGAAAATAATAAACAATCCCTTCGAGAAGTGGGCTAAGGACATTAATGGACAATTCTCAAAAGAAGATATACTAATGACCAACAAACATAAGAAAAAGTGCTCAACAGCACTAATGATAAGTGAAATGCAAAGGAAAATATCTTATTAAAAAAGGTTCACAGCCTGGACCACATAGTGAGACCTTGTCTCTTAAAAAAAAAAAAAAAAAAAAGCAAGGCGTGGTGGCATATGCCGGTAGCCTCAGCTAGTCTTGAAATTGAGGTGGGAGGATCACCTGAACCTGGGAAGAAGAAGCTGCAGTGACCTGTAATAGTATCACCACACCCCAGCCTGGGTGACAGAGAATGAAACCATGTCAAAAAAAATAGTTTAGCTGCCTTTATATTTATTTGATTCTGGTTTATGTTCATGCTAATTATATTGTAATAAATATTATTGAGTTAATAAAGTAGTGGGTAATTTGCTTAGAACTTTCCTACATACATTAAAAGCACTATTAGTTTTTTTTAAATAAAGAAGTAAAAACGTTTTGAAAGTTCATCTTCTTTAATGTGATTATTCTGTGCCTGTGCATGATCAAATTCAGTCATTATAGCTCAAGGTGTTACATACTCATTGAACACTTATAAAGTTCTTTTTAGAATGAGTTGTCAAATAAATGAGAACATACAAATATATGTTGACTCACACATTTATAAACAAACATCTGACCTGGAGGCAAAGACAACTAACAGTTCTCAACCACTTCTAGTCTTTATTTCTAATTAATAATTCTACCTTTATAATGTAGATGTTATTCTGAGGTAAATTATTAAGTAATTAGCCTACTACAATATTAAGGGGGGAAGCTTAGTCTGATAGTATAGACTTACTTAAACTTTTCTCAGTCTCCATCCTTATTGGAAAACTAGTGATAATAATAGGATCTAAATATGTGCCAGACAGAAAGAAAACACCCACATTTGATTGCAAATCCCAACCTGCTTTCTTTCATTCTTATTTTGTATACCTCAAGCTGGAGCATGCAAACCACTCTCTTTCTCCCCACTTGCACACACACTTATGCACAAGGGAATGTGGCAGTTTGTCATAAGTGACAAGTCAGAAGATAAATAAAGCAAATCATACTCCAGCACCATTTACATGCAAAAGTTTCTGAAGAAAGTTAAATAATTTAACTACTGAATAATGTACAGTGTTTTAAAGATCAAAAGAAGCATAGATATATTATGGCTCCCTATTTCCCTAGTTCCTATGATTTATTTGAATATTCTAGCCAGACCTCAGAAGCTCAATTCTGTGAGTTCCTTATTTTCAGTTATCTTCGCTCTTATTACCATGGTCATCTCACTCCATAGAAATTCTCTGGATCTGAAGGAATTTTGAATTCCTTTGCCTCTGAAAGATTAAGTTATAATATCTTATTCTTACCACAATCTCTTAGTTTCCTAACTCATTCTTTGAGAGCTCTGTGTCTAGAAATCTGTTCTTTCTTCCTATTACTCTCTTTTCTTTCTAGCCTCTGGATGAGGCTTATTTTTTCTCAGAGTAGACTCTGTTAATGTCTCCAGTTCTCTTCACCTGCTATCTGCTACTGTCTGTGTGCTGTGACCTTCAATCTTTCTCCATCTACCCAAACTCTATATTCCACTAGAACTAAAAGTACTGGAAGTTCCATGAATGTGCCCTGCTGTTACGAGTTTTTGTTCCTTTGCTTGTGCCACTCTGTATTTGAAATGCCTGTCATACAAAGGTACATTTAATTTTAAAGACTTTTGGTGACAAATTTCTATGAAAACTTTCCTCCTAGATTAAATATATTACTCATTTATTTGGTGCCCCACAGTGATCTGTATCCATTACAGCACAGCACACGTTACACTTGTTTCCATTTTTTTGATGTTTATATCTGCCTTCCATGGCTGTCTAATTTCTGTGAGCTCAGCGTCAGTGTTGTGCCTAACATGTAGTAGTCAGTTACTAAGTATTTATTGGATGCATTCTTTAAATGAATTAAGCAAGGAGAAATGCTATTTCCCTGGAAAAACTACAGTTTTTATTTTTCCAATAGTAAGGCATATGCAACTTTCACCCTCCCTACCTTCTTTTCTCTGGCAACTGGGAAGGAAGCGGCACGTGTGAGAACAAAAGTTATTAGCTATGTTGACCCTCATTGTTGGTAATTTGAATTCTCTATTTTCTCCTATCAAGAGATTTGCATTATTAATTTTAGATTATGTGATTTTTAAAAACAAGTTATACACTTGTGTGTGTGTGCGTGCATGTGTGTGCAGAAAGAGGTGGATAAAGACCTTTCAATAGGTACTATTTCAGAAAATAATATTTTTCTTGATACTTTCTGATGCTTATAAATGTACTAGATTATTAAAGTTTTTCAATATGCTATAAAATACATTTCTAAGATTACTATTTTATATGGAAGAAGATTTGCATATTAAAAAAGAGTATTGCAGCACCAATAAGGTAATTTTACTGTTTTAAAATGTATGATCAAAATAAATGCACTGAAATGTAAATATCTTAAACAAATATAATACTTAATTCTGTTAACTTTAATTTTCTTGCTGTAAACATTACCTATGGCTCCTGAAAATGTCCAGTCAAATCTTTAGAATGAAATGCACAAATAGTATTGTAATAGGCACAGAAGCTCAAGGTCTATGATGTAGATTTTGGGGAAATTTAGGGAAAAACATTGAAATATGTGAATTCATTTTCACATAGAAAAAATAAGTAGAAAAACATATCAAGCCAATCACTTAAGTCTGAAAGTTTAGTAAATTTGGTTTTCACATCAGAGATAGCTAGCTAATTATGTTAAATGTTGGTATATATTTTGAAGTTTTATGAATAGTAATGAAACAGGTCTATAATCTAATCCATCATAATTAAGGCATATCAACTGTATAATTTGCAGTATGTTAAACTAATAAAATATATTGTACATATGTATAAATTTTGGAAACTCTCAGAATGAGTGAATTCATGGTTTATTATATAATTCACATTTACTATAAACAGAGCATAATTGATATTAGTACTATTGATATATTTTGGCTAGTTAGCAATGGTGTGCTGGTAAATGTTTAATAATTTGCTCTCTGAGGGAAAAATTCCTAATTTGTAGTACTTGCCAGTTTCTGTGGTGTAAATGCATCTACCCCAGCCAATTTCAAGTACTAACGTGAGGCCGCTGAATGCAGAATTAGGAACTGAAACACAGGAGTCATCTCTTGCAAGCTCCATAAGCCAGCTCCAGAATACTGCCAAATTCTTATGCTTCTGGAGATATCTAGTAGCAGCTCACTGTTTTGATTTAGATACTTGTAATAAAGTGATAAAAGAAGCCATTGTATATGTGGGACAGATTACCCTGAAAAGCTGTACTCAAGGATACATTTTCTTTCTCTGAATTTCCTTTAGCGATTATAGTCAATGAAATTTAAGTTATCTATCTATCTATCTATCTATCTATCTATCTATCTATCTATCATCTATCTATCTATCATTTTGCTAATTAGGTATGAGGCAGTAGTAATTTTCTAAGAAATATGTAGAAATTTTCAATGTGAGAAGGCTTTATATACATCCTTTGTGTTGTCCTGGCTGCTTGAGCATAGCTTTTTAATTGGGGCCTATCTTTTTTGCTTCAATAGTTCTCAGAAAATGAGAAAATATTAATTTCTAAGCATGTTCTGTTTGAATGCACACTATCATTGATAAGATACAGTGACATATTAGTACTTAACTTTTCTTTATTCAGATTTAAAAAATTTTTCCAGGATCCTCCCATCTCAGCCTCCTGAGTAGCTGGGACTTTCAGGCATGTGCCACCATACACAGCTAATTTTTTGTATTTTTGGTAGAGATGGGTTTCATCATGTTGCCCAGGCTGGTCTTGAACTCCTGATCTCAAGTGATTCACCCACCTCGGCCTCCCAAAGTGCTGGGATTGCAGACGTCAGCTGCTGCACCTGGCCTCAATGCTGTTAATTTTTTGTATATGGGGCAGTTCCAAGATGGCCAAATAGGAACAGCTGCAGTCCACAGCTCCCAGCGTGAACAATGCAGAAGATGGATGATTTCTGCATTTCCAACTGAGGTAACCAGTTCATCTCACTGGGGATTGTCAGACGGTGCAGGACAGTGGGTGGAGCACACTGAGCGTGAGCCAAAGCAGGGCGAGGCATTGCCTCACCCAGGAAGTGCAAGGGGTCGGGGAATTCCTTTTCATAGCCAAGGAAAGGGGTGACAGACGGCACCTGGAAAATCGGGTCACTCCCACCCTAACACTGCGCTTTCACGATGGTCTTAGCAAATGGCACACTAGGAGATTACATCCCGTGCCTGGCTCCGAGGGTCCTATGCCCATGCGAGCCTCGCTCATTCCTAGCACAGCAGTCTAAGATCAAACTGCAAGGCGGCAGTGAGGCTGGGGGAGGGTTCCTGTCATTGCTGAGGCTTGAGCAGGTAAACAAAGTGGCCAGGAAGCTTGAACTGGGTGGAGCCCACCACAGCTCAAGGAGGCCTGCCTGCCTCTGTAGACTCCACCTCTGGGGGCAGGACATAGCCAAACAAAAGGCAGCAGAAACCTCTGCACACTTAAATGTCCCTGTCTGACAGATTGGAAGACAGCAGTGGTTCTCCCAGCACACAGCTTGAGATCTGACAATGGACAGACTGACTCCTCAAGTGGGTCCCTGACCCCCGAGTAGCCTAACTGGGAGGCACCTCCCCAGTAGGGGCAGACTGACACCTCACACGGCCGGGTACTCCTCTGAGACAAAACTTCCAGAGGAACAATCAGGCAGCAACATTTGCTGTTCACCAACATTTGATGTTCTGCAGCCTCTGCTGCTGACACCCAGGCAAACAGGGTCTGGAGTGGACCTCTGACAAACTCCAACAGACCTGCAGCTGAGGGTCCTGACTGTTACAAGGAAAACTAACAAACAGAAAGGACATCCACACCAAAACTCCATCTGTACGTCACTGTCATCAAAGACCAAAGGTAGATAAAACCACAAAGATGGGGAAAAAACAGAGTAGAAAAACTGAAAATTCTAAAAATCAGAGTGCCTTTCATCCTCCAAAGGAATGAAGCTCCTCACCAGTAATAGAACAAAGCTGGATGGAGAATGACTCTGACAAATTGAGAGAATAAGGCTTCAGATGATCAAACTTCTCCAAGCTAAAGGAGGAAGTTAGAACCCATGGCAAAGAAGTTAAAAACCTTGAAAAAAGATTAGACGAATGGCTAACTAGAATAACCAATGCAGAGAAGTCCTTAAAGGACCTGATGGAGCTGAAAACCATGGCACAAGAACTACATGATGAACACACAAGCTTCAGTAGCTGATTCGACCAACTGGAAGAAAGGGTATCAGTGATGGAAGTTCAAATGAATGAAATGAAGCAGGAAGAGAAGTTTAGAGAAAAAAGAATAAAAAGAAACGAACAAAGCCTCCAAGAAATCTGGGACTATGTGAAAAGAGCAAATCTACGTCTGATGGGTGTACCTGAAAGTGACGTGGAGAATGGAACCAAGTTGGAAAACACTCTGCAGGATATCATCCAGGAGAACTTCCCCAACCTAGCAAGGCAGGCCAGCATTCAAATTCAGGAAATACAGAGAACACCACAGATACTCCTCGAGAAGAGCAACTCCAAGACACACAATTATCAGATTCACCAAAGTTGAAATGAAGGAAAAAATATTAAGAGCAGCCAGACAAAAAGGTCAGGTTATCCACAAAGGGAAGCCCATCAGACTAACAGCTGATCTCTTGGTAGAAACTCTACAAGCCAGAAGAGAGTGGGGGCCAGTATTCAATATTCTTAAAGAAAAGAATTTTCAACCCAGAATTTCATATCCAGCCAAATTAAGCTTCATAAGTGAAGGAGAAATAAAATACTTTACAGACAAACAAATGCTGAGAGATTTTGTCACCACCAGGCCTGCCCTACAAGAGCTCCTGAAGGAAGCACTAAACATGGAAAGGAACAACCGGTACCAGCCACTGCAAAAACATGCCAAATGGTAAAGACCGTCAAGGCTAGGAAGAAACTGCATCAACTAACGAGCAAAATAACCAGTTAACATCATAATGACAGGATCAAATTCACACATAACAATATTAATCTTAAATGTAAATGGGCTACATGATCCAATTAAAAGACACAGACTGGCAAATTGGGTAAAGATTCAAGACCCATCAGTGTGCTGTATTCAGGAAACCCATCTCACATGCAGAGACACACATAGGCTCAAAATAAAGGGATGGAGGAAGATCTACCAAGCAAATGGAAAACAAAAAAAGGCAGGGGTTGCAATCCTAGTCTCTGATAAAACAGACTTTAAAACAACAAAGATCAAAAGAGACAAAGAAGGCCATTACATAATGGTAAAGGGATCAATTCAACAAGAAGAGCTAACTATCCTAAATATATATGCACCCAATACAGGAGCAACCAGATTCATAAAGCAAGTTCTTATAGACCTACAAAGAGACTTAGACTCCCACACAATAATAATGGGAGACTTTAACACCCCACTGTCAACATTAGACAGATCAACGAGACAGAAAGTAAACAAGAATATCCAGGAATTGAACTCAGCTCTGCAGCAAGCAGACCTAATAGACATCTACAGAACTCTCCACCCCAAATCAACAGAATATACATTTTTTTCAGCACCACACCACACCTATTCCAAAATTGACCACATAGTTGGAAGTAAAGCTCTCCTCAGCAAATGTAAAAGAACGGAAATTATAACAAACTGTCTCTCAGACCACAGTGCAATCAAACTAGAACTCAGAATTAAGAAACTCACTCAAAACTGCTCGACTACATGGAAACTGAACAACCTGCTCCTGAATGACTACTGGGTACATAACGAAATGAAGGCAGAAATAAAGATGTTCTTTGAAACTATTGAGAACAAAGACACAACGTACTAGAATCTCTGGGACACATTCAAAGCAGTGTGTAGAGAGAAATTTATAGCACTAAATGCCCACAAGAGAAAGCAGGAAAGATCTAAAATTGACACCCTAACATCACAATGAAAAGAACTAGAAAAGCAAGAGCAAACACATTCAAAAGCTAGCAGAAGGCAAGAAATAACTAAGATCAGAGCAGAACTGAATGAGATAGAGACACAAAAAACCCTTCAAAATATCAGTGAATCCAGGAGCTGGTTTTTTGAAAAGCTCAACAAACTTGATAGACCGCTAGCAAGACTAATAAAGAAGAAAAGAGAGAATAATCAAATAGACACAATAAAAAATGATAAAGGGGCTATCGCCACCAATCCCACAGAAATACAAACTACCATCAGAGAATACTATAAACACCTTTATGCAAATAAACTGGAAAATTTAGAAGAAATTGATAAATTCCTCGACACACACACTCTCCCAAGACTAAACCAGGAAGAAGTTGAATCTCTGAATAGACCAATAACAGGATCTGAAATTGAGGCAATAATTAATAGCTTACCAACCAAAAAAAGTCCAGGACCAGATGGATTCACAGCCAAATTCTACCAGAGGTACAAGGAGGAGCTGGTACCATTCCTTCTGAAACTATTCCAATCAATAGAAAAAGAGGGAATCCTCCCTAACTCATTTTATGAGGCCAGCATCATCCTGATACCAAAGCCTGGCAGAGACACAACAAAAACAGAGAATTTTAGGCCAATATCCCTGATGAACATCGATGCAAAAATCCTCAATAAAATACTGGCAAACCGAATTCAGCAACACATCAAAAAGCTTATCCAACATGATGAAGTTGGCTTCATCCCTGGGATGCAAGGCTGGTTCAGCATACGCAAATCAATAAACATAATCCAGCATATAAACAGAACCAAAGACAAAAACCACATGATTATCTCAATAGATGCAGAAAAGGCCTTTGACAAAATTCAACAACGCTTCATGCTAAAAACTCTCAATAAATTAGGTATTGATGGGACATACCTCAAATAATAAGAGCTATTTATGACAAACCCACAACCAATATCAAACTGAAGGGGCAAAAACTGGAAGCATTCCCTTTGAAAACTGGCACAAGACAGGGATGCCCTCTCTCACCATTCTTATTCAACATAGTGTTGGAAGTTCTGGCCAGGGCAATCAAGAAGGGGAAGGAAATAAAGGGTATTCAATTAGGAAAAGAGAAAGTCAAATTGTCCCTGTTTGCAGGTGACATGATTGTATATCTAGAAAACCCTATTGTCTCAGCCCAAAATCTCCTTAAGCTGATAAGCAACTTCAGCAAACTCTCAGGATACAAAATCAATGTGCAAAAATCACAAGCATTCTTATACAGCAATAACAGACAGAGAGCCAAATCATGAGTGAACTTCCATTCATGATTGCTTCAAAGAGAATAAAATACCCAGGAATCCAACTTACAAGGGATGTGAAGGATCTCTTCAAGGAGAACTACAAACCACTGCTCAACGAAATAAAAGAGGGTACAAACAAATGGAAGAACATTCCATGCTCATGGATAGGAAAAATCAATATTGTGAAAATGGCCATACTGCCCAAGGTAATTTGTAGATTGAATGCCATCCCCATCAAGCTACCAATGACTTTCTTCACAGAATTGGAAAAAACTACTTTAAAGTTCATATGGAACCAAAGGAGAGCCCACATTTCCAAGTCAATCCTCAGCCAAAAAAACAAAGCTGGAGGCATCAAGTTACCTGACTTCAAACTATACTACAAGGCTACAGTAACCAAAACAGCATGGTACTGGTACCAAAACAGAGATATAGACCAATGGAACAGAACAGAGCCCTCAGAAATAATACCACACATCTACAACCATCTGATCTTTGACAAACCTGATGAAAACAAGAAATGGGGAAACGATTCCCTGTTTAATAAAACGGTGCTGGGAAAACTGGCTAGCCATATGTAGAAAGCTGAAACTGGATCCTTTCCTTACACCTTATACAAAAATTAATTCAAGATGGATTAAAGACTTAAATATTAGACTTAAAACCATAAAAACCCTAGAAGAAAACCTAGGCAATACCACTCAGGACATAGGCATGGGCAAGGACTTCATGTCTAAAACACCAAAAGCAATGGCAACAAAAGCCAAAATTGACAAATGGGATCTAATTAAACTAAAGAGCTTCTGCACATCAAAAGAAACTACCATCAGAGTGAACAGGCAACCTACAGAATGGGAGAAAATTTTTGCAATCTACTCATCTGACAAACGGCTAATATCCAGAATCTACAAAGAACTCAAACAAATTTACAAGAAAAAAACAAACAACCCCATCAAAAAGTGGGCAAAGGATATGAACAGACTCTCCTACTCTCCTCAAAAGAAGACATTGATGCAGCCAATAGACACATGAAAAAATGCTCATCATCACTGACCATCAGAGAAATGTAAATCAAAACCACAATGAGGTACTGTCTCACACCGGTTAGAATGGCGATCATTAAAAAGTCAGGAAACAACAGGTGCTGGAGAGGATGTGGAGAAATAGGAACACTTTTACACTGTTGGTGGGACTGTAAACTAGTTCAACCATTGTGGAAGTCAGTGTGGCGATTCCCCAAGGATCTAGAACTAGAAATACCATTTGACCCAGCCATCCCATTACTGGGTATATACCCAAAGGATTATAGAGCATGCTGCTATAAAGACACATGCACACGTATGTTTATTGTGGCACTATTCACAATAGCAAAGACTTGGAACTAACCCAAATGTCCAACAATGACAGTCTGGACTAAGAAAATGTGGCACATATACACCATGGAATACTATGCAGCCATAAAAAATGATGAGTTCATGTTCTTTGTGGGGACATGGATGAAGCTGGAAACCATCATTCCGAGCAAACTGTCGCAAAGATGAAAAATGAAACACCGCATGTTCTCACTCATAGGTGGGAATTGAACAATGAGAACACTTTGACACAGGTAGGGGAACATCACACACCAGGGCTTGTTGTGGGGTGGGGGGAAGAGGTAGAAGGGGAGGCATACCATTAGGAATATATCTAATGTAAATGACGAGTTAATGGGTGCAGCACACCAACATGGCACATGTATACATATGTAGCAAACCTGCAAGTTGTGCACATGTACCCTAAAACTTAAAGTATAATTTAAAAAACTGTTTATCAATGACACCTCAATAAAGCTTATAAAATTTGGTGTTAAAAATATTTTTTTCCAGATGCCGTTATAGGTTAGTTCTGGAGACTGAAGGTACTCTAAAGAGTTCTACAAAGGTTTTGCTTAGATGGAGTATGAAATTTCTTTGTCTGTGTAAGTTGTAGAAAGCATTATACTGGGGAAGACAAAAACCTTGATTTTATAGTAGATAGCTATAATATATAACATGCCCTCTGCTTAAATAAACAATATTTTAGTTGATATAAGTAAAAATTATACAAGGTCCTTAGTTCTAAAGCTAAAGTTTGAATGTCTGAATGTTTATTTTTAAATTTCCAGATGGTTCTAGCTTCATGTTTTACATACCATTTAAAGTCTTTGGAATTTATCAGAATTACATACAAACAACATGAAAAAATGTTTGAATCAAATAAAACCAGTTTCTGAGCTTTTGAAGTTTATGTATTTTTACTGTGTTGTGACAGGTTTTCTAGAAGGATTTGTCTTCAAGAAATCCTGTCTCATTAGTCCTGAAAATATTTCTGCAAAACTAACCTTGATCTTCAAATTTCTTTAGAACTCTTTCCTAAAGTGTACCAGAGTATAAAAATCCCATGAGATGCTTACTAGAAATGGGATATATACAGTAAAGTATAACCTTTAAAGAGATAAGATGCATATAAGAATGTTAAGGACTCTGACAAATCCTACAGCAAGTAAATCTTCATATTTGTTTTAAAGCATTTCCCATGGTACTGACTATGGATCCTATTTTTGTGTTATCCTAATAACATCCATGAAACATACTTCTTGGACTGTCTTCTTTACATATCTTTTTGAAAAATATTGAATTTCCACTTTTTAGATTAATATTTTCCAAAGCATAACCAACTTAAAAATTCAGGAACAAGTTTCTACATTTTTTTAAGAAATTGAAAATAACTGACATTAATTCAAGAGATACAGATAGCTAAATAGAAGAATGATCATGGAAGGAATTCATTGTGATGCTAAATTAGGGCATTGCCTGTAAATATACCAAAGAATTTCATGGATGAATGTTTTCAGACCTTCAAAGAGCAGGTAATTCCTGTGCAATTTAACTTGTTCCAGAAATATAAAATAAAGGAAGTATTCCAATTCTTAAAAAAAAATTAACTAATATGACATTGGTTCCAAAATATGACAAAGAAACCACAAAAAAAAGAAAATGATAAGCCATCTTACTCATGAATATTAATGCAAAATAGTAAATAAAATCTAGAAAATAAAATCCAGCATTACATTAAAAGAATAATATGCCAAGACCATGTAGGGTTTATTTTAGGTTGCACGAATGCTTAACAATATTAAATCTTCTACTACCACTGACTACAGGTGAAAGAAGAAAAGTCCTTTGTAAAAATGGAAGAGAATAATAACTTTAGGTAAAATTATATGCATATCTCAGACCATTTACAAACATCATTCTTGGATGAAACAATCCAAGGAATCCTATTGAAGTCAGAAACAAGGCAGGTATGCCTAGTTTCTCCACTGTTCTTTAATATTTTCCTGGAAATGTTATAGACAATAAAATTAGCCAAAGGAGTGTAATGATGATTATAGATATTGGGAAAGAAGGGACAATATTATCATTATTGATAAATGATATGATTATATATTTTTAAAATCCAAGAGAATAGGTAAAAATACTGGTAGAAAGAACAAAATAATTTAATAATGTGACTGGTCACAAAATACATAACATGACTATCAAAACTGTAAGCAAGAAAATCATATAAGGAAAGGTATACCCAGCATAATCTCAACAAATAGATAAATTAAAACCCCAAATATCTCCGAATAAACCTAATTAAGAAATATACAGTTCCTAAGTAAAGACTGAGATTCAAATTATTTTGTCATGTTTATAGTACTTAATATTATTATCCATGATAAGATATATATTAATGATATATGGATAATAATATATAGTATTGTTATACCATATGTTGTCATAAAAGATAATAATACTAAACATAATACTATATTATTCTTTTGTCATATTTATAATATTATATATTGCTATCCAAAATAAGGTATGTACCTTACAAATATGAAAAGATAATCTTGATTAACATTTCTATTAATTGCAATCCCAGTTAGAATCCAAACATAGTAATTCTGAGGTTCATCTAGAATAACGAATATGTAAAAATAGGTGATACATTTTTGTATTTTCACATTTCTACCATGAATAACATGATAGAAAATAATATTAGCTGAGTAACAGATTATTCTTAAAACCTCACTGGCTTGACATAATAGAAATGTATAACTCATTAAAGTCACAGTCCAATGTGGGTTTATCCAATTGCATGTGCTTCTAGTGATCTTTTAGGAATCCATGCTTCTGACATCATGTGGCTCTATCTTCCTTTAAGTCCTCTGAGACTTACCCATTAGAATTGTTTCTTAACCAGTTTGGCCTACATGCACTATACATCATCCCCAGGCCAGATCCCAGGCACAGTCTCACTTAACTGCTCTTGGAACTAGAAAATAAAATCTAGCTGTATACACTAGAAGAAAATGAAATATATTTTGACAAACAGAAGAATCTAGCAACACTTTTATAATTAGAAACGAAAAAGCAGATTCCAAAATATATGATATCATTATATCTGTCTAAAAGAAAAATTAACAATACAATTAACCAAGAAATATCAATGAATTTTAAAACATAAATAGATTTTCTCTACTGGATTGAATAAAACTATCTTGCAAAAAGAAACAAATTGTTTTTTATGTAATGGTGTGTGGAAACATGCCTTAGCATTCATGAACAGCTGGGCTATTTGGAGGAACTAAGGGGGTGGATTTTCTAGTAGTTCTCAGTTCTTCATACTGTTTATTAAACAAAGCTTTCCTAAAAGTTTGTGTGGGCATGGTGCTTGCTTCTACATCTGGAACATAGAATGAACACAGCAGATGGAACTCAATCTGGCAACTGTGCAGTACTGAAGACATCTTGAGAACACAAGTATCTTTCAACGACTATTATAATCTGTGAAAACGGATTTTATGTTGTATGAACTATCAGCTTGGGAAAGTATAGGAAGATGTTTTCTAGACATATTTTCTTTCTTTTTTTTTTTTTTTTTTTGAGACAAAGTTTCGCTCTGTTGCCCAGGCTGGAGTGCAATGGTGCCATCTTCGCTCTCTGCAACCTCTGCCTCCCGCTTTCAAGCAATTATCCTGCTTCAGCCTCCCAAGTTGCTGGGATTACAGGTGTGCACCACTACGCCCGGCTAATTTTTGTATTTTTAGTAGAGGCAGGGTTTCACCATGTTGGTCAGGCTGGTCTCGAACTCCTGACCTCGTGATCCGCCCACCTTGGCCTCCCAAAGTGCTGGGATTACAGGCATGAGCCACTGTGCCCGGACTTCTAGACATATTTTCTAACCGTAAGTAGTTTATAGTATTTTTCTGAAAATCAATTACAATGATATATTCAGAATTACTATTTAGTATGACATATTGTGCAAAATGAAGTAAACCTTTATCCTTTCCATCAACAGAGATTGTGTACCTACAGCACCTAGATGCCGTTCAAGGCACTGGGGAGGTGGTATTGATGAGAATGGCCACACTTCCTGTTTCAAAGGGCTTACATTTTACTTGAGGGTGAATGGTGGGCAGTGGATAGAAAATAAACATACAGACAAGTAGATAAGATAATTTCAAATAGTGATAAGTGCTATGAATGCATAAAACTTATAATGACATAAAGGGTATTGAGCTAAAAAGAGACTGGAAGTGGGCAAGGGCTGAGTGGATTAGCTAGACTGGCATGATCTCTCTGGGAAGGCAACACTGGAGCTGAGCCCTGAAAGATGAGACGGGTAAATGATACAAAGGACACTCAGTATATGTTTGCTGAATGAATGCATTTACTTATTTATTTTTTGTTTTTTCTTTAAATTCATTTTACACTATGAAGTAAAAAATAAAATGTTTTCAGCAGCTCAGCTCAAATAACTTTAAATTCATATATAAAGCTTTTGCTGTATAAATGATCTAAATCAAATTATATGTTTTGACATCAGGCAGAACAGTAGCTCAATCTGTCAGCTTTTTTTTTTTTTTAACAGACATTTTAAAAGAACTAGGACTTTATTGTAAAGGTAGAACTTAAAAGGAGTTACAGATGTAAATGTTGTGACTTCTGCCCTCTGACCACTCCCACCATCTCTGATTTCTTTAGCATCTTCCCTGATTCTTTTCCTCTCCAACACTATTTGTGTCATCATTCTTGGTGACTTTATCCTCATTGCTCACCCATTCGTACTAATGATGAAACCACTATACCTGTTTCCTCATCTATAAATTTGGACTAATAGTTGATTCCTACCCAGAAGACTGATGTAAGAATAAGTTGCCATGATTTATGTGAAAATACTGTTATCATAAAGCACTACTTATTTTTTATTATTCTTTTTCTAGGTTTGTAGAGCCTTTTCATATAATAGTGTCATAATTTTTAGATGGGTATATTGTTGACATTCTTCACAAGAAAAAAATTGCTCTTCTGGTTAATTAAATGCATATCTACACATTAAATAAAAACAATTTTCTAGCATTCCTTTAAAATGTAGCTTGTAAGAGGGTGTGGATGATAATTCTCAGAAGATTTGTGTCTCCTCAGCTAACTGTCATCACTTTGGATGTCTGTGTCTTCAATGAATGTTTCTGAAGACTTTGGTGATCATCATCCATTTTTTGAATATAAGTTCTTAGGTTCAGAAAGATCACAGGACAAATAAAAAAAGAAAAATAAAACCACACCACCTATCCTTGTGTTATGAATATTCCAAGAGGAGAGAGTAAACTGATCAGAGTGCCCTGAAATATTTTTACATAATTGGCTTATGTAACTTGATTTCAGAGACAAAGCATTCCACAGGTTGAATGATAAGAATCTTGGCTACCTTCAATAGGCCTTTTAAAGATGTTATCAGTTTAGTGTTTAATATACTGGGCAGTGCAACGTGGTCAGGTAACATGAAGTTACTTTTGTAAAGTCTTTCCTTTTGGCAGAGTTAATGGCAACTGTATTAGGCAAAGCTAATGAATTACTCAATTCCACTCTCAGTTATACCAGAAATTGCTGTGATTTTCCATCAGAAGCTATTTAAGGACCATTGGTGGAAGGAAGATTTTAGTACAGATAGAAAACTCTTACCCAATATGAAGCCTTGTGTCAAGACATTAATATGGATTTTTTCAAAAACTGAGGTTCTTATTTCCTAGGAAGTGGGGCTGTGTTCATTTCCATTCTTTCCAAGTGGGTGTCAATTTTGGACCTGTAAGCATAAACTCAGGCCAATTCCTGGATGTGCTGTTGGTAAAGTACCTAAAATGTGTCAACAGACCCCTGGAATAGTGGTTCAGTTTCCCCAGAAAAAGCATTCTTTTTAGGGAGAAAATTTATGTTGATGATTTTCAAATTATTGCAACTCCTCAGGCAATTTTCCAGCTGGCCAGACCCTATACACTGACTTGAGAACAAGTGCCAATATTGCATTTTTGGCAGTCACTAGCATGACCTGGTCAACTTGAAGAGGCAGCTCAGGGAGAGATTTCAGCATCCACATTTTAACACAATTACCAGTTTGCTTCTGGATGAAATCCAGCACTTTATTTCTAATATATGAGGCTCAATATCTCTTTAAAATCACTTTCTCCTTATGTTCTATTTGTGAGAAACTGAAGAAGCTGTAAGTTAGGAAAAATCTAAAAGTGTCCTTTATGAATTCTAAAAATGAAAATGTCTCTGGATTATCTATTTTTTTTTTACTCTTGGAGATTCAAATATTCTTTATTCATGCTACTGTGTGCATGTGCATTTAGGATGTTAATATTCAATATTTAGAATATTGATGAGGATTATTCTTGCAAAATTTATAGAAAATGTGGAATAAGTGTTAAATATCTGCTAATTAAAAAATGATCATTTATATTAAATGTTTGCATCATTAGGTATCTGTCTTCTGTTTATAGTAGAATTAGTTTATTTACAGACTTAAAGAAGAATAATAATGATCATGTGTGTAAACCATTGAGCTGTCTATACATACTATTATAAAGGAATGATACTGTGATTTCCTGTGCTTTCTGCATATTTTAACCCTACAGGGAACCATGGTGCCTAGCTTTGAAACACACCCACATGCACACACGTGCACACACACACACACACCAGATTTTCACAGTGCATATCCAACTTCTAAGGGTGGCAAATGTTCATAAGTAACAATGGTAACATGTAAGTGGTCTTGAAAAATTCAAAATTGCTGAGGAATAGTATACTAATGTCAAAGAAAAGGGAGACATACATATCTTTTGGAAGTGTGACCACAAACAGGTCACCTAAATTATCTAAGCCTCAGTTTCCTCATCTGCAAAATGAGGATAATAATACCCAGCCAATATTTTTGTTGCATTAAGCAAGCACAGTGTCTAGTATGTAGTAAATATTTAACAAATGGTAGCTCTTGTGAAAATCAGTATGAGCTTTGGAGTTACATTGTCTGGGTTTGATTTCTATCACTTACTAGCTGTGTGACTATTGGGTAAATTAATGAATTGGGTTTCATTTTCTATTTAGTGTTGTTAGATAGTAAATAAGGTAAAATATATAAAGTGTTTAACTCAGATGTCAATAAATGTTGCTATTATGATTAATATAACATTACCAGTTTGAGGGTTCCCAAATGTTAGCATTGGGTAGCACCAGCTGGTTTAGTGGTTTTCAATTTGCCCCCCACAGTGCCTGATCTTGGATGAACACACACTTTCTCTCTGATTTATTTGTTTTGGGGCATGTAAAATATATTATTTTTCCACATGAATTTTCCTTTGAAGAAAGAGTTATGTTGCTAAGAGAAGTTTGAAAAACATCCACTTGGTCCAAACTCATTAAAAACGCAGTAATTGAAGCTAAGGAAACTTAATAATGAAGCAGTCAGGACTGGAATTCAGGTCAGCAGAATTCTGACTCCAAGTTATATGATATTTCCACTATTTCATTTTCAGTGGCACTTTAGTTTTCGTTTTAATTAAATGACTTCAGAAATTGAGACAACATCTGCAAATTTTTTTTGAATTACACATTAATCAAAGAGAAATGTTTCTGAAAATATTTTAAAAGAATTACTAAAAAATAGAGAAAAAACCACATTTTTATCACTAATTCCAAGTATACATTTAATATTGTATATATTCTCCATATCAATATTCACTCATTCTCAATACATATTCATTTTCTTGCATACAGAAATGTTCAATTTTTCAAGTCTAAAATAAATTATTTTTCTTACTGTATGTGGTTTTTCCCCCACATACAATACTCATATAGCATTATTTGCATTTTTCTGTTTTATGACAATAAATTCATTAAATAACTTGTCTATCAGCTTGCTCAGGGGTGGCCATGATCTTATTACGTCTAGAATTTCTGTTATTGTAGTATTTGATATAATATTTGAGCAAAGTTTACCTCTTAATTTTAAATATATTTTCCTTAAAGTCTTGGATATCATTACTACCTAAGGTCACATTCTTTTAGATTTATAAAGAACATATCCTTAGATAAGAACAATGCAAAAAGAACCTTCTTGATATACATAACTATTCTGAAGTAAATAGATCAAGTAACTCAAATGGACTTACTTTGAAGAGGAGAAGAATAATATCATGACAGTTGAAAGAAATAAAATGATGGGAAGAATTTTTTGTGGCCATTCCTACATAGCAAACAGAAAAGTGTGAATTAATCATATCATCTGTCTACACTATCTAATGTCTCAAAATTATTATACTGTCCCTGGGCAGAGGAATGAGGAAAAAGCAATACTTTCTTTTTTCTATTCTTCAATATTTGATGCTTTATGTAGTTATAAAGACAATTAGGAAACATGTCACTTCAATTTTACATTAATGAATTTTGATAGCATATATCCATCTCATAGTTGATATATTCTGACATCTATTTATTAAGATATATAGTAAATTGTCAAAAAAATGGAAAGGTAGCATGTTAACAGATGTATTTTTTTCCTTTAAAATACTAGTTTTAGTAAGTGTCTAAATATTGAAATTGTTACTCAATTAAAACTCTACTGAAGTTATGCTCTTTTTCTATTTGAACGAATTATCGTTAATTTCTACTTCATTAATTCAGCATTTTTTATTATTTGACCAAGACTTGGATGAGGTTTATAAAAGGTTTGTGAGCAGCATAAAATAGCATCATAATAGGAACATTAAGCCAATTTAATAGAACAAATTGGAAACAATTTGGAAGAACTCTTCTATATATAATTTTGCTTAGAAAAATTATCAGAAGATCACCAAAGTATCTTCTTTTTTTTACTTTATGTATTTAGCACTATTAAATATCCTCTCTTTCTTGAACGTTCACCTCTTCTAGTTTCTATGGTACTACCTTGCTGTCTGGCAATGTTAAAAATTCGCTACCACTGCTCATGTGTAATAAATATAACCAAGCCTAAAGACTAACTTATCGAATCTTTCCTTCATCAGGTTATCTCTTCAATGACTGATTTTGCATACTAATTGATTTCTAGGTTGGTCTCAGAAGCTTTAATATAAAGTGCCCTACATTTGCTGCCTAGCAATCTCAGTCCTTCCTCTGCTCATGCTCTGGCTTGTAATGGATTGATATGATACATTTCTTCTGGTTGTATTTCTTCTTTGGGGTGTTTTGCTGTCTCCATTGGCTTTACTTCCTGTTTCCAAAGGTTGGCCTAATGCACTTCATGTTATTTGTTTTCCTCCTTTATGGTTCATAGTACAGTTGCTTCTGTATGGCTGAATCCATATCAGCTTTGGTCCCCCTCCTGAGTTTTGGCCCACATTACAAAGCTCTTGCCAGATACTTTTGGATGTTTTACTCTTACCTCAAATTAGCAGGTTTTATCCACTTCCCCTTCTCTATCATTGCCAGTAACAACAGTATTACCTTTGTAATCTCTGTAGATGTTCTCGTTCTTGCTCCACATTAAGGCTGTTACCAGATTGCTATTTTTGTATTTTTTCTTCAGATAGACATTTTTTAACAGTCCTTGGTTATTTCACCTCATTCATTCATGGTTAATTCTAATTCGCCAACTGATTCACCAGCTGAATCCTCTTGTCTCCAATCTGTTCCATATACTTCAACTGGATTACCCCTCTTAAAACACTGATTTATGCATATAATTGTTTGGATCAAAGCTACCAATGACTATCTCTGTCCAATTGATTGGAGTTTAAACTTCTCATTCATCATTTAAAACCTCATATATTCTGGCCTCATCCTACATGTGTTAGTCCGTTCTTGCATTTTATATATAAAGAAATAGCTGAGACTGGGCAATTTATAAATAAAAGAGGCTTAATTGGCCCATGATTCTACAGGCTGCCAGGAAGCACTGTGCTGGCATCTGCTCAGCTTCTGGTGAAGGCTCAGGGAGTTTTCAATCATGGCGGAAGGTGAATGGAGAAGCCATGGTGGGAGCAGGAGCTAGAGAGAGAGTAAGGGGGAAGGTGCCACACATTTTTAAATGACCAAAGCTCACAAGAACTCACTCACTATTGCAAAGACAGCACCAAGCCATGAGGGATCCACCCCCATGACTCAAGCACCTTCCACCAGGCCCCACCTTCAATACTGAGGATTACAATTCAATGTGAGATTTGGGCAGGACACGCAAACCATATCACCACCTTTCTCCACTTATTTTGTAAGACTTCCTTTTCTCCAAATATAATAATTTACTTGTAATGACCAAATATGCCTTACATATTATTCTCTTTACCTTTGTACACAGGATTTGTGTCACCTAGAATGCTAACCTTAATCCTCTCCATTGATCTGAATTTGAGTCATTTTTTTAGTTCAGCTGATGTCCTATCTTTTCCATACAATTTTTTGATAGTGAGTCTTCTTTATTGAACCCCTACACATCTCTTTTCATTCCTTTAGCAAAACTGCCAATGGAAAATTTCAATGTAACTTTAATATATATTTATGTGTATATATTGTTTCTTCTTAGAAATAATGTAAGCTCCTTGAAGAAAGTGTTTAGGCATTTTGTACTCTCATTGTCTATATTAATTTGCACATATTATATAGAATTCATTTTTTGGCCTGCTGTAATAGATAACTCTATTGTTTTTTAGCCTCATATCAATTTCACATCTTATTTCAGATCCAGGTTTTATCTGAAAAATTTATTTAAAAAATTTTAATCACTTTTTTCTGAAGTACTCCAGAATGATTTTGGAATTGGTGTTGTTGCATCCTGTCCAGGTCATGACAGGTCAGGTTTCAAAACATCTGGCCTTTCTCAATTTTTTATTTTTAAAACCTATATTAGCCTTGTATAGTGGCATACACCTGTAGACCCAGCAAAATCAGGAGGCTGAGGAAAGAGGATTGTTTGAGACTAGGAGTTTGAAGCCAGCTTGGGCAACATTATGAGGCTTCATTTTTTAAATTTCAAAAAAAGTGCCTGTATTGGAATTTTTTTAACTGAGAGCTCAGAAAAGTCAACTATATGATCTATCTAACAAGAAGTGATATTGTAATTTTTGTTGCATTTTTAGAACTATAGTGTTTAGGGTGATTCTGTCAGCTTCAATACTTTTGTAGTCTCAGGCACATGACTTTTAGGAAGAGTGACAGAAGGAAGAACATAATAGAGTTAGAGGGGAGTACCCAGTATGCTGACAGGGGTCAAAGCCATATCTTTGAGAAATGACTAAATAATTTGAGTGTGCTAGTTAGTTCTATAGAAATATGGTACGTATGTTGAAGGGCTATGCTGTGGTTGAAATGTCACCTTGGTTTGTATGGTTTTCAAAGGCAGAACCAAAAACAGTGAGAGTCGAGGAAGCATATTTTAGCTCAGTATCAAAAATCATATTATATTGAAGTGTCTGAATTGTGCAATGAGCTGAAACATACTGTATAGATGTTCCCAGGTTGTTGGAAGTGTTTAGAAAATGATTACTTCTTTATCTTTATTCATGTTTCTCTTGCACATAGTTTGTTCTTCTCTTATGGAACTTAACACTATCTGTCTTGCTTAATAATGTAACCAAATATGGAAGGTAAGTGTGTGTGTGTGTGTGTGTGTGTGTGTGTGTTGTTTTGGAACTCATTCTTTCTCAGTATAAGCTGAGGCTCCTGAGGTTAAAAACCTTAGGTTATATAATTCTTGCCAACTATCCTCAGCTATCTTGGACAAGCTAATAATTTGGAAAAAAATGGTTCTGCTAATGTTAATAATAAGTCACTTCTAGTCTACTAAATAGGAATTGAAGGATTGACAGAGAGGATACCTGTGGAGAGAGTTATCCTTCAGTAGGAAAAGAGAGTAAGATGTTTCGCCTTCTTTACATGTAGCCTTCACTTTACATGTAGCCAGTGAGTAGAGTTTCAAAGTTTATTTGCATTCCTGAAGTTTAGGGAACTTGTGTCTGATTCTTAACCAAATAATTCTAAAGCCAGGAGACCACAGGCAGAGCACCTGCTTGGCAGCAAAGACAAAGGGAAAGAAGGCTATCTTGCAAGCAAACTGCACCTTCAGAGTTGGAGAAAGTATGTGTAAGTCTTCTTGTGAGTCAAGTAGACCCATGGGAAAGAGATAATCAGGGCAATCCATGAAATGGATTTCATTCACAAAGGTTACCAAGAGAGATGAAGTCACTGGGAAGAGTAGCATATCAGTGGAGGCCCAGAGGCTGAAGTTTCAGCTGCTTGAAGGAGCACAGTCATGATATCTGTGTTATGGAAACTGCAACTGGAGCTATCTACCGGATAACTTCAGAGAAATCCGCTAAACACTCCAGAAGGAGTCATCTTTGAGCATACAAAACCCAAATTACATCAGTGCTATATTGATGTACTTTGATGATGAGAGCTCCAGGCAGTCACATAAGCCTGGAGATAGGGAATCATTTCCCTTGTCCTTTTTAGAAGGGTGGGATACCGTGACTTGGGAATGAGGGCGTAGCTGGCTCAATAATAACTCCTCAGTACTGCAAACTTTCCAACCTGAGATAGTGCTATGCTAGATGAGGGAAGAATTCTATTGTTAACAGTTCTGAATTGTGATTATTACACTGACCTGGACATTTTAATTACAAAAACAAGACTGTTTTAATGAATAAACTGATGAGAGGACTATTAATTACCTAAGAATAAAAGCTATAGGAATTGTTTGATGTGTTATCAGAGGCATATAAAGAATTACCCCACAGAATTATTTACTTATAATAAATAAGCCTGGAATCTATGGATTTATGAGGCATGCCTCTGTGAAGAACGTGATATAAACTATACAACACTCTGGAGTTTAAAATAACAATATTTCATAATTTAATTTTTCCCTGTTGCATGTTTTCAACCTCTTTTGTTATTCAAGCCCCAAGTGAATGTTTGACACAGGAAAAAAGAACCTGGGGAGATGTCTTCACTCTTCAGGCCTTGCTGTGCCTTTCAGCTGTTTATCTCCTTGAAATTATTTATAGATTATGAAAAGGTAAGATTCCGATTTACATACATCTAATTTCACAATAAGCTTCTATGTGTTATTTCAGAACTTACATAATAAGACTAAACTGACTTTTATTTATCTGAACATGAGTGAATAAACTATGAAACTGCCCAGAATTTCATACAATTCTAAGAAAGCATGTTAGGAAAGCTGATTTGAAGGCATATGATGGGGGAAGAATAAATTTGTTTTCTACTTGTGTCCTTATGAGTCCAGAATGTTTAATAAGCCATTCATAATATTTCTTTTTGTACATGCTTCTTATTCTCTTTTATACTATATGCTCCTTGATTGCAATAGGCATGACTTCATTTTTATATTCTTCTTAATTTCTATTATAGAACAAACTAAATCATGCATTGCACAGAGATTGAAGTAGAGTCATTCCAACCTTTATCATAGGAAATTCAACTAAATATTTAAAAATTCAATGTTTCAGTATTCATATTTGATCATATAGTTAAAAATATCAATTTAACAAATACCGTTTTCTTGAATAAGCTTTTTATAATGAAATATTTCTAAGATCCAGAACTGAATTATTTCGAAGAATACTCTTTTTAACAGAATATCATGTAAGTATTTCTGTAACTCCATGCAGTTAGTTATGTGCAACTGAATTTGAATTGTGCAGGTAATATGTATGGAAACATCATTATATTACAGAATTACTTGAATTCCGGTACAGTTACAATTTATTAGCCTGTGACCTACCAAGAGAGTTCATTGTTGACTAATTTTGTGGCTCTCTAAATCTCAGTATCTTAATCTTAATCTATAAAATATGAGAAACAGTGGTTGCCTTGCTTACTGCTGTGTGCAATAAATCCATTCGGTACATATTTATCAAGTGTCTAATATGCAGTAGAAAGTAATTCTGTCAATTCTGACCAACTATTCCTATTCTTCTTAGTCACTTTCCTTTGTTGAATTTTAAAATCAACTTAAGGCATAACTTATATACCAAAAATTCACTCAATTTAAGCATATAGTTTGATATGTTTTTATCAAATGCATGCATAGCATATATACACTAGTGTAATAAGCATCAGTCAGGATACTGAACATTTCTCTCTTCCCCAAACCTTCCCTCATAACATTTCACCATTAATTCCCAGTCCCCTTTACCACACCAGGCAACCACTGATTTCTTTACTAAAAATGAGCTTTTCCTGTCCTAGAACTTCAAATGAATGGAGCAGAAAAGTATATACTCTTTTGTATCTAGCTATTTTGTTCAGCATAGTACTTTTGTGATTCACTCATGTTGTTGCTTTTATCAGTAGTTCATTTCTTTTAATGACTGAGTTGTATTCCACTGAATGGACATTTGCACTGTTATACTTTTTGGAGTAACATAATAGGAAATTTTTAGCAATGAAGTCAATAAGCGGAAGCATAGAGGACTTAACTCTTATTGATAACCAAAATATAAAGTATACATAGATAATGGCAACATGTAACTTCCTGTACAAGTCACATTAACTTTTGATAAGAAAACGGTAGAAATGGTAGGTTTTTTTTGGGCTTTGTGTTAGACACTTTTTAAATGCTTATATAGATATTATTTGAGGTGGGTGATAGTGATGTCAGCTTGTATACCTTTTTACATAGTTGTTACACAAATTCTTGCTAATTTTTGTGGACAATGCACAAAATGCTTTAATATATTTCATATTTTCAAGAACTCTTGTAAGAATAACTGCTGGAATACTAATTCTAGACTACGTATGTATTAAGGATAGTTTCTAGAACACACACAAAAAAAACACTGTGTAGTAATTGGGAATAATTCCAAAAGCAATATAAAAACACATTACTTTCCCCCATATTTACAAGCACTAATATAGGAAAATATATTAAACCAAATCCTTGGGGACTTAAGTAATACTATGTGTCGTATACTCGATGTTTGAATAAGTGTTTACAGATTTTTCTGTAGTAGACTTTGATTTTTATTCTTGCACATTTTGAAGCTTGTGAATGTGTATGTTAAGTTGGGAATTGATTCATGCTTAACAAGGAGGTTTTATTTTTGATGGCCTTCCTTTTACCTTTTAGTACACTAAATAATCCTCTGCTTCTAGAATACGTCACTTTTACAAAGCCTGCTAACCTCAGAGTTGACAAGAGTTTTTTTTTTTTTTTTTCCTTCTTTACCAACCTCACATACCTTACATATTGGTATTTTAATGAGGTAACATACTGCTATTTTCAAATGAGGGAAGGCAATTTCCTTTTTCGGTGGGCGGTTTTCTTTTAAATATTTGATTTAGTTTTTTAACTTTATTCGGTTTTGAAAAGAAATATGACATGACTCTTCTTATTCTATACATGAGGAATGATTACTGAAAAATTCAGTAGCAAATGCAGTTGTTTCTAGCTTTCAGCAAAGAAGATCTTTACTTCTTGGATGAGCTTATCTGTACAATAGTTGTAGTTCAGTTTTGATTTCTTTCTGTAAATTAGATGCTAATTCAATAATTTAAATTTAATTAGATGATAAGTAAAGAATTTAAATAATTCCATTTGAAATTAATTTTACTGCAAAATTGGAACTATTTGAAAATCATTAAGTTTAAGCAAATTTATATGCTCAGGTTTCTATTGTTTAAATGTAAGTGCTCTCCCATAAACTGAATACCATCTCTTCACAAGACAATTGGCCATATTGATCACAATTTTAAAATTTGCATGCCTTATAATACAGCAATTCTAGAAAACCATCTAACAGAACACACATTTAAGTATAAAAATTACTTAT
Organism: Hylobates moloch; assembly: GCF_009828535.3. Classification (NCBI taxonomy): domain Eukaryota; kingdom Metazoa; phylum Chordata; class Mammalia; order Primates; family Hylobatidae; genus Hylobates; species Hylobates moloch. Next base: position 57,390,447 of record NW_026652284.1, read on the forward strand.
GAATGAAAATTCATTGCAACTTCATCTGGAAAATTAAAAAAATGCAAACCACCTGCATAGAAACTATGAGGGTGGGAGTGCTATCTGTTGGATCGGCCTGTTTCAGGGCCTAAAACAGGGCCCGTCATACAGGATAATCTCACTAAATATTTATTTAATATAGTTAATACATTCCTAAGCATTTTGACACTATTATGAATAGAATTGTTTTCTTCATTTCATTTGCAGGTTATTTTGTTCATATGGAAACATAATTGACTTCTGTACATTAATCTTGTGTGCTGATTTTGACACATTCTTCGTTGTATCAATAGTTTTTCTTTTATTCTTTATTTTCTTAGATCCTCCATGCCTAAGATAAACTGTCATAATTTTTTTACTTATAAAAATAATTCAATATTTACTCATTAAGACAATACATGCCTTTTAACAAAGTTAAATGATATAAATAAGTAGAAGAAAAAGTATAAAAATCAGTGCCCATATTTAACTCTGAGTCTAAATGTGTGTCTGTGGATGTATGTGTATTGATGGATGTGTGTTTAGTCACAGAGAGGTTTTGTTTGTACGGATGCACCTTCTTATGTCTTTGTGTAAATAAATAAAATAGTTCTATATCATCAATTTTAATGACTGCCTGATATTCTATGTACTACAATTTATTTAATCTAATAAAATTGTTTAATTGTCAGTCATTATTGAATTGCTTAAAATTTGAAACTATTACAAATAAGATGAGTTTTCCTGTGGGTAGCTTTGAGATAACCTTGTATGGTATTTCTCTGGGAGATAATTCCTGAGAATGTTATTGTTGAGCCCAAGAAATGCTCACACACAATCCCTGGATCATATGGAACATTTATAATACTTTATTTTCCATCAATACTACATGAAAAGTTCAATTTCCATATACTCTAACTAATGTTGATTTTTTTAAACAATTTTTAAATCATTTTAAACATACTTTAATCATTTGCTGTTTCTTCTGAGTTACAAAAAGGCACTATGCAATTTTCCTTAATTCAAAGGAGAAAGAAAATGAAATATCAGATAGGCAACAATTTTAATACAAGCGTTATTTTTGAACCACAGAATTTAACATTTTAAGGGATATTACTGCTGCTTTTTTCATCCCTTTTTAAAGTTTTTTTTATTTTCAATTGTTATGGGTCCATAATAGGAATATATACTTAGGGGGTACATGTGACGTTTTGGTACAGGCATACAATGAGTAATAATCACATCAAAGTAATTAGAATATTTATCACCTCAAGAATTTATCCTTTCTTTTGTATTAGGAACATTAACATGAAAATACTTTCTTAAACAACCCTGAGAGATAGCTGTAGTATATTTTAGTGGCTATCTCTATCAACACGACAATCATCACCATCAGGCATACAAATAATTAGATATTTTAAACTATTAAAATTTTTTTATTGTCTTGAGTGAAAATCTACTCTTTTGAAATATCTGTTAAGTGGATTAGACTTCTTTCTAAGGCCATGTAGCTTTCTTTCCACTGCTTCTTTCACATTAGAAGTCTTTAAATACAGGAAGGCATTTGTTATTTCTCTCTTTAGTTACCTGTTTCTCAAAATTTTCTAGAATAATTTGGAGATTATGAGATTGAGTTTTGTGTACCGCAGTTTGGTGAATCATCACAAACTCGATTTTATTCCTTTTGCCCTGTGTTGCTGGTAAATTTTAGAAGTTGGGTGAGCTTTACAACATTTAATCTTGATACATTTAAATAAAATAAAGTAAATTTTTTAAGAAGCAAAATGTTAAGATTAGCAATTAAAACTAGGGCAATCTGCCTACAAATATGTTAGGAAAATGGCTGTTTCCAACATCTGTTTTGGAGTGTGAGTAAAAAGAATACAATGCATAAGTTGTCTCAGTCTAGTGGAAGTATTTCAGATTTGTATGCTGCCTTACAAATCATATGTCAAAATATTAAATTTGTCATCTGTTTATATTTTAAAATGGATATGCAGAAAATTAGATAAAATATTAATTCTCAAAATTTTTATTCTTTTCTTGAAAACATTTCATATATAACTTTAGGGAGATGGATGAGCTCACTTGAAGTATTTATTGGTTTTACTCATCATGATTTTATTGGCTTTGGCATGTAGTTGGTTGGTCAATTAATAATATGTTTATATTCCAATGTGAAAAGATGAATAAAGAATAAATATATGTCTCCAATTCTGTGAAAGCTTCTTAAATATTTTTTTTTTTTTGGTCTTCAAAAAAGCAAGCAAACAAGAAAAACAAGTAATGGACTGACCTCTCAATACAGAATACATAAATATTTATAAATGCTTCGATTCATCTTTAAAGTTGTAATACTGGATTTAAACAGGATTGGATGATAGTAATTTGAACTCTAATAGCCTGTGGCTTTTTGACCTATGGTGTATTGTAATTATTGTCTTTGGCTAAGACTTCTCTACACCTTCCACCCTCATTGAAACTGTTTCTCTGGTCTTATTAAAGTTAAAAAATTGTCAATAAATATAGAATGAGGCAAATGTGAACGTCATCATCCAAACATGAGGCACTACCATCCTTCCACCTATTGTTCATTTACCTTTAAGTGCCTGCAATGGGCAGGTGCTTCTCTTTCTTCTCATATGTGAATGATGAATATATTTGTACTATTTCATATTTTGACATTGCTTCTCATTACAATTTTTCTTTTCATATTATGCAGTTGATGGGAAGTCAATTTTTCTGTCTATGATAGATTTCATCATTTTCTCAGTAATGTATCTCTTGGCAGTGAATATATTACAATAGCACATCCCAGTGGTTTGAACAGAAAGAATTCAAGTTCTAATCTAGACCCAGATTCTGTGTTATCTATTTCTCAAATAGGAACTCTACTCATAAGAAATAAGTATTCATAAATATTTTTTATTTCATTCGTTCCCTGTACCAAACCCTAACAAAACAGTAAAAAAAGTATTTATTGCAAGCATTTAAATGTGATTTATTTGTGATAAATTTTCAATTTAATAACTGGTATATAATCTTAGTATTTCATTATTCATTATACATATCAGACCAGGGTCCAGATGGCAAACACTTGAATATTTTTTAAAGATCATGAAGTATTTTGGCACAATTTCTTATTATTGGCCCTTTCATGTCATGGCATGTCAAAGGCAAGGAATGAAATAGATTTGTGGCAAAAGTGAAGAGGATGAGAGTGAGAATTTGAGAACATGGAGCTTCTAGTACACATATTTACTTATGTAGAAAACATAATCAATTTCTCAGATAGTCTGAGTTTAGAGGAATCAGGTAAGACATGCTCTTTCAGGATTACATGAATACATCATTCATACGATGCTTAGTTAGGTACAAAAGTGTCTTAGTCTATTTTTAGTAATCAACTTCTCAATCTTTTCCCAAGTCTACATAGGCTAACAATTTTGACTGCTAAAAAGTTGTATGTCAGTTGTCTAAAAACAAATTAATCAGCTATTATTTGAGCATCTGTTATCTTCAAATAAAAATTTTTGGTCATTTTCTCAGAAAACTAATTTCTTGTTGTTTAAATTATTTTCTTAGAAAAACATTATTTTAGCTTCCTTTTCCCCATGTTCCTTTTTCCTCTCGCCTACCCATGTGTGAGACTTCTGTGAAAAATGTTCTTTTCCAACTGTCATTCTTCAAAGATACCAAAACAACAAAATGGCATATAGACATTTTTTTAAATAAAAGAGGAAAAGATTATCATTGACACTCATAACAGCTTCACCTCTGACTCTACTCACTGTTCTCTGAGATAACACAATACTCTTCTGCCAAGGTCTCTGTCACTTCCACTTTGCCGTCCCATCCCCCCTTTTGCTAAGAATATTTCCCAAATGTACTTCCTATCCCACCTATATTACCTACTTTTTAAAAATCTTTTGTCAGATAAAATTGTCAGCAAGGCAAGTCAAAATGTTTTAAGTTGTTTTACTGATGGCCAGTGGAAATTCCAACTGATGACTGAGAATTTGAAGTTGTACATATTACTATATTTTTGCTGTATTTCATCATCTAGTCTCTATTATTTTTGTAAAGTTATGAGGGATGCACCATTTCATTATACTTTTTTGGCTTCAGAAAACAATGTTACACTTTCAGAGTGATGTTTTTCTTGTTCTTCTCTCTTCTAATCTGTAATTTCTCCAATATACTTCCACCATCAAGGTTGTGAATAAACACTCAAATAATGCCATCCTCCAAAAATATTATGCTACTCAGCTTTCTCATTTCAAGTGCTTGTTTTGATTTATCTTGTTTATTTTGGTTAGTTTTATTTTTTTCAGAATATATCATTCCATTAGTAACTTTTAGTTTAAAATTTTATATTTAAGGGAAATCTATGAGAAATACCTATTACTTTTTTTTTGTTTTTTTAGGTGGAGTCTGGCTCTGTTGTCCAGGCTGGAGTGCAGTGGTGCAATCTCAGCTCACCACAACCTCCGTCTCCCAGGTTCAAGAGATTCTCCTGCTTCAGCCTCTCGAGTAGCTGGGATCACAGGCGCCCGCCACTACGCCAGGCTAATTTTTGTATTTTTTGCAGAGATGTGGTTTCACCACGCTGGCCAGGCTTGCCTTGAGCTCTTGATCTGAGATGATCCACCTGCCTTGGCCTTCCAAAGTGCTGCGATTACAGGCGCAAGCCACTGCACCCAGTCACCTTTTTAAAAAATAAGAAATAAAAAAAGCCAGATAATTTAAATTTATAGTACATGCAGTTATCATCACAGATTACAAATATTGTTTCTAAATTCCTTAATCTTTCCTTTGGTATGAATCACTAAATAGTTTCTAACCTACTCTATTTTGTTTTCATTTTCATTAGTCTTCCATCTTAGCCTCTTTCTCCTTAATTATTTGGAATCTATTTTCATCATACCAACTAATTTCTGAAGAAGTTTGCTTTTCATAAATTATGTTTAATTGATACATAATAGTTATATATATGTATGGGATACATGCGACATTATGAAACATGCATACAATGTGTAATGCAAATCGAAGTAATTGGGATATCCATCACCTCAAACATTTATCATTTCTTTGCGTTGGGAACATTTCAAATATTTTCTTCTAGCTATTTTGAAATATAGCATAAATGCTCATTAATTGTAGCTGTGCTATTATGCTATCGAATAGTAGAACTTACTCTTTCTATCTACCTGTATTTCTGAACCCATTAGCAAACCTCTCTTCATGCCCTCTTCCCTCAGACCCTTCCCAGCCTCTGGTAATCACCATTCTACTCACTACCTCCATGAGATCACTAGTTTTTTCAGCTTCCACATTTGAGTGAGAACATGTGATACTTATTTTTTTGTGCCTGGCTTATTTCACTTAACATAATGTCCTCCAGGCTCATCTGTATTACTGCAAATGTCAGTATTTCATTCTTTTATTGTGGCTAAATACTATTCCATTTTGTATATATACCACATTTTCTTTATCCGTTCATCATTAATGGTCATTTAGCTTGAAGTGTCCAAACAGTTTGATCTTGGCTATTATGATGGGTGCTGCAATAAACATGGGAGTGTAGCTATCTCTTTGATATACTGATTTCCTTTCTTCTGGATATATATCCAAGACTGAGATTGCTGGATCACATGGTAGCTCTATATTTCTTGAGGAAGCTCTGTACCGTCTTTCGTAGTTGTTGGACTAATTTAAATTCCCACTGAGAGTGTGCAAGCATCTCCCTTTCTTCACATCCTCCCAGCGTCTGTTATTTTCTGTCTTTTTGATGAGTCGTTTTATCTGGGTGAGATGATTTAATGTTGTGGTTTTGATTTGTATTTCCCTGATGATGAGTAATCTTGAGCATTTTTTCGTATATCTGTTGGCCATTTGTATGTTTGCATTTGAGAAATGTCTACTCATATTTTTTTACCAAAAAATTTAATCAGATTATTTGGGTTTTATGTGCTATTTTGTTGTTTGAACTCTATATATCCTGGTTATTAATTTCTTGTCAGATGGATAGTTTGCAGCTATTTTCTCCCATTCTGTAGGTTGTCGCTGCACTTTGTTGATTGTTTAAATTGCTGCACAGAAGATTTTTTTAGCTCATGTAATCTAATTGGTCAATTCTTGCTTTTAATAACTGGACTTTTGAGGTCTTGCTCAAAAAAAAATCTTTGCTTAGTCCTGTAGCATTTTTCCAATGTTTTGAAGAAAAGTGCTTTTAAGATGACTCCACCTTGAGCAAGACCCCATTGTTTTCATGTCATAGTTCTTATACATACTTGGCAATTGTAATCCCATGGATCTAGAATCTAGACAAAATTATTTGAATTTTTCATTTCATTTCATGTAGATTTTGAAGCTGCTGTCTCCCTGTTCAACTCCATGTGTCACTATTTATAGTCACTAATCAGATATTTGATTCAGACTGTCACTAAATCTTCTTTGAATTCTTCTCCCTAAATACAGTATAACCTAAAAGCTTTTTTTCATATTACCTGAAAGCTCTTTTCACCTCTTCTACAATCCTAATAAAATATATAAAAATATCCCTTGATAAAACTCAGTGGTTTTTAGTATATGCACAAAGTTGATCAACCATCACCACTAATTAATTATAGAACATTTCATCACACCAAAAAGAAACTCCATTTGCATTAGCAATTTTTCCCTGTCTGTCCCTCCTCTCAGTCTCTGGTAAACCACTAATATAGTTCTGTTTTTATTAATTTGCTTATTCTGAATATTTCATATAAACACCTCATGCAAAATGTGGCGTATTATGAATGGCTTCTCTCCTTTAGGATTTGTTTTCAAAGTTCATCTGTGTTGTAGCATATGACAGTACTTCCTTTTTATGGTTGAATCACATTCCATTGTGTGAATAGATGACTTTTTTTACCCATTTGTCAGTAATTGGACATTTAGGACATTTAGGTTGCTTTCATTTTTTGTCTATTATGAATAATGTTGTTCTGAACGTTTGTGTGTGTATTTTTACGTGAACATATGTTCTTATTTCTCTTGGATATAGCCACAAGTGGAATTGCTGGGTTATATGATAACTCTATTTAATATTTAGAGAAACTGAACTGTTTTATAAAGTGGCTACATCATTTTATAGTTGATACAGCAATGAATAAAGTTCTCGGCTAGGTGTGGTGGCTCATTCCTGTAATCCCAACACTTTGGAGTTCGAGACCAGGCCAGGAGTTCAAGACCAGCCTGGCCAACATGGTGAAACCCCTGTCTCTTCTAAGAATACAAAAATTAGCCGGGCGTGGTGGTGCATGCCTGTAATCCTAGCTACTCAGGGGGCTGAGGAGGGAGGATTGCTTAAACCTGGGAGGTGGAGGCTGCAGTGAACTGAGATAGTACCATTGTACTCCTGGTTTTTTAGAAGTTTTATCTCATTGTGATTTTTTTTTGAATAACCCTAATGATTAATGATGTTGAGAATCTTTTCATGCACATATTGAACATTTGTATGTCTTCTTTGGGGAACTGTCTATTCAAATCTTGTGCTTAATTTTAACTGTTAAATTGTGAAATTTCTTTATATAGTCTGGATACAGGTCACTTACACAATATGTGGTTTGCAAGTATTCTCTTCCATTTTGTGGGTTGTCTTTACACTTTTTTTTTAATTGGCACTCTTTAAAACATGAAGGTTTTAATTTTGATGGAATATAAGTTATCTATATATATTTTTGTCCATTGTGCTTTAGGTATTTTTTCTAAGAACCCATCACAAATATTTACACCTATGATTTCTCCTAGGAATTTAATAGGTTTAGCTCCTACATTTACACATATGATCTATTTTGTGAGTATTTTATACATGGTGTGAGATAAGGGTCCAAGTTATTCTTTTGCTTGTGGATGTCCAGTGACCCTACACTATTTGTTGAAAAGACTGCTTTAGACACATTGTTTTGTCTGGATACCACCCTTGTTGAAAATCAAATGACCATATATGTATGGATTTATTTCTGAACTCTTAATCCTAATCTATTGATCTATATGTCTGTCCTTATGTCAGTACCATACTGTTTTAGTTATTATATCATTGTAACAAGTTTTGAAATAGAGAATTGCAAATCCTTCAACTTGTTCTTTTTCAAGATTATTTTAGGTACTGTATGTCCAATAATTGTTTTAAATGTGGCAAATATACTTAAGAACTATTAGTTCTTAAGTAGCATATAGTAACCATCATTGTAAATTGTGGCTCACATTTTTTTTAATTTGCATTTTATAAAGTTACTAGCACCTTAGCTCCAAGAGTACTAGAAACAAACTTTTTCACATATGTGGCAGAATGATTGTTGACTTGGCATCTCATTAAGAATAACATTGTTGGCTTTATATCATCAAAGACTCCCATGCTTTATTTGAGTATTGGGAATTGACTAAGGGAGTTGCCAAATACATGTTGCAATTTTAGATCACCTACAATAGTGACTTACGTTTTTCCAATGTAGTACAAATAAAAGGTAAGAACTGAATCCAACTGGCTATTCTCTAATTATGGCTCAAGATTTTAGTGATAGTCTGACAGACTTCTTGAGAAAACACTGTAAAACCATCTCTCTCTCTAGTATAATTATTATTATTAATTTCAATAGTTAATTCAATTTTTTAAGTTGAATTATTTTTACAATTTTACCAAAAATTGATTTTTATATTTGTGCTAGACATATTAGACTGGACACATTGCATTAACGAGATGATCTGCAGGTGCAAGAAGTTGAGAAACACTGTCCTGAAATTAAAGAGAACATTTAACAAATACTAAACACTTTTTACGTTTTCCAGGAGAAATTCTGTTTCTCAGAAACCATGTGATGTTTCACCATTGCTTGAGAACTACTTTCTGCAATTCTTGGTGATAAAATTTTCAGGGCAAAGATAAATATCCCATAATAGCTCATATGTGGAATTATTTTGCCTTTGTATCTGGTGTTGTGATTGCTGTTAGAGAACTTTTACTATCTTTAACAACAGAGAAATGATTTTCTAAATGAAATGCATCACAGAAAAAGTGTCTAGTGAATAATTTTAATAACACTTTATGGAGCTATCTTGGGACCAGCAGTCCTCTAACACTTATTTGCCCTTGAGATTTAGAAGAAATCATATCTCTAGTGCTCATAATAAGGAACTAATTTAACTGAGTTCAAGTTATCTGTGAACAAATGGATTAACAAGCACCTTATTAAAATTTTAATTTACATTTCATTTATCACATTTAATAGAATCAACTTTGTTGTTTCAGGGCGGGAAAAAGCATTAATTTCCAAAGATAACTTTGGGTACCATTAATTGCTAATGCTTTCCTTGTTGGTTTTCATAGTTACCATAATTATGTACCCTATGTAGCATGGAAATATAAGATACATAACATAAAATTTTGCTCTTAAAGACCATTTAATTATTCAACAAATAAAAAATATTTATGTTTGTATAGCTTGTGGATTTTTTTGCCACTGTAAGAATGTTTAATTAAGGTAATGTAAAAGTTTTGGTCCTTTTAGGATATAACTTAGATAGTTACATATTTTGATGTCTAGAGAAATAGTCTGGATATTCTTTGATAATATTTTGTCTTATATCTTTTTTACTCACATTACTTATTTTTCTTAAATTTACTTAAGTATTTCTGCTATTTGTATATGAGAATATTCCAATTATATTTGTTAAAGATTTATGCTTTTATTGGTAAATTGTATTGGTTGAGTAAGAAAATTGTTATGTCTTCAGGAAAAAAAATGTATGTATTATAGCATTTATTATAATACCAATGAACAAAAGACCGATGAAGAAAATGATGCAGTACACAAGTGTTAACTTTAACAAAGAGAAGCAAGCATTTGGAATCATTGTGTAAATTAAAACCTTTTTATCCAAAGTCTTTCCTCTAAAGCGTATCAGTTGATTACTTGAGTAGGACTGAAAGGATAGTCTTAAAATTCAGTTTTGGATCTGTTCTTTAAATGAAGTTTTAACTATAATGCATGAACTCTGATGGTTCTTATAAAATAATTGATGACTTTCATCCATTTTTATAATGCCAATTATAGCTATTTGATATACTTGAAGGCACAATTTTAATCACTTTATACGTCTCTGAATAAGAATAAAAATATATATATATGTTTAAGGGCCTGTATTTCATTTATAGAATTAGCATCCTGTCAAGATATTTTTCAGATTATATCATTAAAATAAGAAAAAGTAACATTTCCTTAAAATGAGACAAGTGATCTAATCTTAATGACAGCTACTGTTAATGTCATGCACCTAGATATAGTTTATAATGCTTAGTAATTACAGCAATCTTTCTTCTCTTTTACTAATTATTTCAAGAGAAGGAAGTAAAAGCTTTAAGAAGGGACACAAAAGGCAGCTACATTGGATCTTTTTTGTAAAGCAAATAGCTTTCAAATCATTCCATTAGCTGTCATCAGAGTACAAAAAGAATTAATCAAAAATGACATCAATCTTAAAGGCCTGCCAAAACCTCATGAGAAAAACAATCCCATCATAAAAAGAGATAAATTAAAGGCACTGTCCCTGATTCTGTAAAAGGATTTCACATTTTCCCCCTATGCACCCACATTTGTGTTATAGAGGATTATATATAAGATACATACTTTAAATTCTTCTGGTACATTTATTTTGAGCAACTAATGTATCTAATATAATAGTTAATCCATACATTTCAGTATATTTTGTATTTACCTAAGTCCTTTTTTTAAAACATATCTGTATTTGTCTTTTTAAGTTTAATTTTGACTTTTTTAGCATAATATTTGAAATTATTAGAATCTCGTGTGGAATCACAACATAACTAAAGCACGTGATACTTGGAAACCAAAAGAAAGATAAAAGTTGGCAAGGACATAAAAGATATTTTTGTTGAGTCTACATGTAAATATCCAAGAAACTGTAATTTAATATTATTTATCATATAGTTGTTTTTAAGTACTTATGAACATAACCCAACTTTATGTTTACTTAAAGGGTTTCAAGCCTATATCATCTTCTTTGTTAAAATTTGGTTATTGGCAAACCTTGATATCTACAGGGATAAATATTATTTCTATTCTTTATAAGAGTTAACCAAAGCTCAGAGCAATGAGACTGCCAAACATAATAATGTATTAAAGTGGAGAAGTAAGACCTGGAAGCTGGATCTTTACATTTCCAGTGCTCTTCCCACTGCTTTACATCTCCTGTCTTACTATGTTCTGTGCAAACCTCTTTGGACTTCAAACTTTAATAGGAGGTGAGTATAGGAAACATAATAAAGTCAATTTCCTTATTTTCCAGTGTTTACTTGGGATGCATCAGTGAACAAAACAAAGATATCTGTCCTTATGAAATTTATATCACGGCAGAGGAAGATTGGGAATGAATAAATAAATAAAGAATGGAGTTTGTTGGAAGGTGGAAACAAGGAAAACCAAGGCATGGAGGTTTGGAGTGCTAAAGTGAAGGTGTGAGAACAGATTGCTCTTGCTGAGTTTTCTGTCTTCTTTTGTTTAGGAAATTGTCATTCTCTATATGCCTCATTATAATATATATAATAAATATGAATTGTTATAATTTAAGATAAATTATATAATTATAAATTATAAATGTGTGTACATATGCATATATATGCACATACATGAATACATGCATGTACATACAAATACCTGCATATTTAACACAATTTTTATTTATATAATTTATATTTTATAAATGCATATGTTTTGTATTTATGAATTTACTCACTCAAATTTGTTTGTAACTCAAAAATGAATGCTTGTGACACTTGATTCGTCGTTCAAAGACACACACATAAGTAGAACAGCAAAAAATTGCACTCTCCTAGCGTGCATATTCCCAGGGAGGTTGCATGGTCCCTGGGAATTGTTCAACCTCCCTGAGGTCAAACAGGGAGAATCTATGACTTTTTGTTTCAGTCCTTCTACCGTAAACAAGTACCCTTTTTGCAGTGTGTTTAGTGCTATGTTTTTCCCAATTTGTGCATTTTGTCTGTGATTTCACTGTTGAGAATGGCCCTCAAGCATAGTCCTGAAGTGCTGTCTAGTGTTCCTAAACACAATAAGGCTGAGATATGCCCTGCGGAGGAAATACATATGTTAGATTGGCTTCATTCAGGCATGAATTATAGTGCTGTTGGTCATGAGTTCAGTGTTAATTGATCAACAAAGTGTATTAAATAATATGTCTTTAATAAATATACGTGTGCATATGTCTTTATAGTAGAATGATTTATAATCCTTTGGGTATATAGCCAGTAATGGGATCCCTGGATCAAATGGTATTTCTGGTTATAGATCCTTGAGGAATTGCCACATTGCCTTCTACAATGATTGAACGAATTTACACTCCCATTGCAGAACTATTTACAATAGCAAAGACTTGGAACCCACCCAAATGCCCATCAATGATAGACCGAATAAAGAAAAAGTGGCACATATACACCATGGAATACTATGCAGCCATAAGAAAGAATGAGTTTATGTCCTTTGCAGGGACATAGATGAAGCTGGAAGCCATCAGTCTCAGCAAACTAACACAGGAACAGAAAACCAAACACCATATGTTCTCACTCATAAGTGGGAGTTGAACAAAGAGAACACATGGACATAGAGAGGGGAACATCACACACTGGGGCCTGTCAGGGGGTCGGGGGCAAGGGGAGGGAGAGCATTAGGACAAATATGTAATGCACGCGGGGCTTAAAACCTAGATGACGGGTTGATAGGTGGAGCAAACCACCATGGAATATGTATACCTATGTAACAAACCCGCACATTCTGCACATGTATCCCAGAACTTGAAGTAAAATTAAAAAAAAAAAAGATAAAGAAAAAGAAAAAGAAACAGGGCTGGAGAGCCTTCCAGTATCAACTGTGAACAAGACGGGAAAGCATTCACAGCCACAGAGAACACCCTGAACTGAGGTGTCACAAAAAAAAAAAAAAAAAAAAAAAAAAAGAGAGAGAGAGAAGTAGAAGAAGGAAAAAAGGAAAAATTACCTTTTGAGGTGACCTGTTTCAAGTAATAACCATATAGTATAGTCTCTCAAAAAGTAATGTATTTAGACAATCACCTTCTGGGCATCTACCACACACTGCACTCAGTGCTGAGGACTCAGCAGTGAACAGGTTGACAAAGCCCTACTCTGCTGGAGCTTCACTTTGGGGAGAGAAAGAAGGATGCACGGTGACAAGTATATTAGCAATATCATTTCAATTTGCGATTCATGATACAGAAAAAATAAACAAGAAGCTGTGACTAAGGGAGAAAAAAATGTCCTTAAACTGAAATGCACGTAAAACAAGGTTATGTATTAATAAGTTAATAAAACCGTTGTGACTGGAGGGTCACAGGAACCTAACCCTGTTTTTCCCTGAGTGGCAATTATTCAGTATTCACTAATTCAAGTTTCACAAGGACTTTTTTTTTCTTCAACTCCTATTTTAACTTCCGGGGTACATGTGCAGGATGTGCAGGTTTGTCACATCAGTAAAAATGCGCTATGGTGGTTTGCTGCACAGATCATCCCATCGCCTAGATATTAAGCCCAGCATCCATTAGCTATTCTTCCCGATGCTCCTTCTCTTCCTGCCCCCCAACCCCAACAGGCCCCAGTGTGAGTTTTTCCCGTCTGTGCGTCCATGTGTTCTCATCATTCAGCTCCCACTTGTAAGTGAGAACATGCAGTGTTTGGTTTACTGTTCCTGCATTAGTTTGCTGAGGATAATGGCCTCCAGCTCCATTTATGTCCCTGCAAAGGACATGAGCTCATTCCTTTTTGTGGCTGCAAAATGTTCCATGGTGTATATATACCCCATTTTCTTTATCCAGTTTATCATTGTAGGGCATTTGGGTTGATTCTGTACTTTTGCTATTGTGAATAGTGCTTCAATGAACATACACATGCATATGTCTTTATAATAGAATGGTTTATATTCCTTTGGGTATATAGCCAGTAATGGGATTGCTGGGTCAAATGATATTTCTGCCTCTAGGTCTTCGAGGAAGCCCCACACTGTCTTCCACAATGTCTGAACTAATTTATACTTCCACCAACAGTGTAAAAGTGTTCTTTTTCTCTGCAACCTCACCAGCATCTGTTGTTTTTTGACTTTTAGTAATAACCATTCTGACTGGTGCAAGATGGTATCTCATTGAGGTTTTGATTTGCATTTCTCTAATGATCAGTGAGGTTGAGCTTTTTTTCACATTTTTTGGCCGCATGTGTGTCTTCTTTCACAATGACGTTATAGAATATGACTACATTGAATGAGAAAAGCAATTGTATTAGGTTACAAGGTGTTTAATATAGATTAAAAGTACATCCTCAATTGCAAGCAATTATAATAATTTTCACCAATAAGCCTCTGATTATTTCCTGTAGTCAGTGTATTTACTGACTAAATATTTTAGCACTATCCTGTATGATATAACAGCTTAAAAAACATCACCTTTAAGAACTACTGAGTGATTCTGGTGGAGATTTCTCAATCTAATTCTGTTTGACAATAAATTTTTTGGAGCTTTTTGAATAGGATTTTTTTATGTAGAATCTTGGCACTTGATGTATAGCTTATTTCAATATGCTTCTTATGCAATTATACTCAATTCTGTCTATTTTTTTTCTCATTTTCCCTTCATGCTTCAATCTGGATATTTTCAATTGATCTATCTTCTAGTTTATTCATCTTCTCTATGTTGTGTCTAACCTGCTCTTAAACTTATTTATTGAGTTCTTAATTTTAATTTGTGTATATATTTAATTTTTATTTATTTATTTTATTTTATTTGTTTATTTATTTATTTGAGATGGAGTCTCACTCTGTCGCCCAGGCTGGAGTGCAATGGCACAATGTTAGCTCACTGCAACCTCCGCCTCCCAGGTTCAAGTGATTCTCCTGCCTCAACCTCCCAAGTAGCTGGGATTACAGGCATGCACCACCACACGCGGCTGATTTTTGTACTTTTAATAGAGACAGGGTTTCACTGTGTTGGACATGCTGGTCTCAAACTCCTGACTTCAAGTGATCTGCCCGCCTCGGCCTCCCAAAGTTCTGGGATTACAGTAGGCATGAGCCACTGCACCCAGTTATTTTTATTTTTTCAAGAGAATCTGGTTTTGTCTTTTAAAGGATTTTTTTTCTTTATTATTATTATTATTATTATACTTTAAGTTTTAGGGTACATGTGCACAATGTGCAGGTTTGTTACATATGTATCCATGTGCCATGTTGGTGTGCTGCACCCATTAACTCGTAATTTAGCATTAGGTATATCTTCTAATGCTATCCCTCCCCCCTCACCCCACCCCACAACAGCCCCCGGAGTGTGATGTTCCCCTTCCTGTGTCCCTAATGAGTCTGTGAATATGTAAAATTTAGCTCAGAACTGACTATGGAGTGGAAAGTTAAACTGTTCTGCCTAATAAAGTGAGAAAGCCTGGAACACAGAGAAGCAGAGAGAGAAGGAGACAATCTTGAGGGTAGAAGTGTGCTCTGAGGGATACAATAAAAAACTGAAGGCTGCACAGAAAGTTGAGAAGTGAGAAATTCCTATGAATGGGCTCAGAGAGAAGCCTGTGCATGCAGTATGTGTTACAGGGACTTTGAGTTTAGAAACAGTGAATCATTATAACAGGCTGTGTAAAGGGGTCCTTGGATCTAGAGGGAGACATCCCTGTCTCAAGGAAACCTGTCCTGCTCTGCAGGGAAACCTTATTATTTTGCAAGGCTGTTTTCTGTACAAACATACTTGGAAAGATAGTCCAAAAAAGAGGGCAGTTAGTGCTTGAAACAAAGGACAGACAATACCTTACTTCACAAGACATGCAGCAATGTGAGAAATCCTTGGAGAATTGTCTCCCAACGGGCTCTAAAAATTCATCTTTCTTTGCAAACATTGGACATTTTTTCCTGGGAGCTTTTTCCATTTTAATTGCTTGGTATACTATGCCACTTAGCATCCTCACTTAGAAACACACATTTTGATCTTATACTGTGGGTATGATTATCATATGACTCATAAATGACAGTATGATATGATCATCACCTTAAAGTAGGAAAAACTCTTATTTCTCTTCAATTACATATAATTATCCTTGGAAAACTGTATTGAAAGACTAATTTTACATTGATGTGTCACATAATTACATATCACTAGTGACATAAAAAATTCAAAATATTCTATAAATTATCCTTTAAAAAAAGCCAAGACACTTCTTACCCCAGTATTACCAAAATCAAGAGTGTTGGATCATCTAGTTTTTTTATAAATAAGCTCAGATTGCTATTACTCAAACGGAGTAACTAAGCTGTGCTAAAGCTTGCAATTTGTCTGTTGGGAAAGTTGTGGCAGCCCTAAGGGTCCATCTGTCACTCTGCTCCAAGCCCTCTTCCTGGGCTCAGGTGTTTTTCCTGAGAGTTTCTTTCTTCCCTGAAGGAAGTTCCAATGACTTAGCATGCTTTCCATCCTGCTCTCAGTTTCTGTGATCTTATCCACTTTACTCATTGGGATTTTTTTTTTTTTCCTTCTTTTTCTTTTTTAATTCAAGCCTGATTGTAGGATGTAAAGCAATCTCTATCATTCTCCTCTTTCTACCTACTTTGGAAAACAAACAGAGATGCTTTTCTAGTGAAGGATTTTAATGATCATCACATTAGGGAAAGCTATTGAGATTAATTAAATCATTAACATGAGGAAATTACAAAATTGCAGACAACTAAGTTCTTAGTATGTAAGAATTATTCAAAGTTTCTTATTTCCTATAAAGTCCAAACATTTTATTCATAAGTTAGCCTATCATCTTCTCCCTACTTCTCTTTCTAACTTCATATCACTTATCAATTGCGGTTCTGCTACATTCACTGTGCTGTTTTTGGTTAAAGTCTCTCCTGTGTTTATGCTTCCCTATCTTTATAGGATGCCTTTTCCTCTCATGTCTGCTTTACTTGTTTTTTCTCTTTCTTTAAGAGTGCATTAAAATGTTTTTTGAATTGATCTCCAGGAAGTTTTCTCTGACTATAAGCCGTGTTCCCGTAATATACCATGTATACCTTCATATTGTACTTATATCATTTGAGTATTATAATTTAATTATATGTATAGACCACTGTTGCATTGCAAGTCAGTGACAACAAATATTTCTGCAGCATATTTAGCACAGAGACTGTCACATAGTTGGCATTCAATGTTTGGTGAATGAATGAGTGAATACTTCTTTCCAGGATGACTTTTACTGGTGCCAGTCTCACACTTTATATCGTCCGGTCCAAGCTTCATTTGTCATCACTGCACTCCTTCCTGTGCTTTCATTCATGATCTTCTCTTGTCAGAATGGCAACCTGTAACTCAAGCCCACTTCCTCCATTATGCTCTTCCTTGCAAACTGCTACCTTCATCACTGATAGAATGAAAGGATGCTCCCAATGAATGTTGTGTAGACACTTTTATTGTCAGACTTAAAACATTATTTTTAGCATGTTGTTTTTTTATATGTCTCTCTTTCACTGACAGTTATAACCCTTCAAGGATGAGGCAGTTTTGTAAATATTTTTGCTACCCCAGAACCTAGCATAATGCCTGCCACTTGCTGGTTTGTCATATGAATAAATTGATTATTTAATACATGGTGACTCTTTACATGTAGCATACTGCTGATTCTGTAATAGGAAGCTCATGGCTTCTGCTCTCCATTTTTATAGTGCTGAGGGTGGTATTCTTCAAAATCAAACTTTATTTTTGACTTTTGTCCCTGGCCAGAGCTATAAGAAAAGCAAGCTAGTCATCTCTTTTACCTCAAATGGGAAATTTGAATTTCTGAGGACCTTTTGACTAGGTAACTTCTAACTATCCTGGCTTTTATCCAGCCAACAAATTATCATCTCTAGCTAGAGATTTCTTAACATGAACATATTTTTATCTAGATATAAATATGCAGTGATCTTGTTTGGGCTGCATGGGTTTCCATATAATGATGAAGAAGGCTGGACTGGATAAGGCCATGGGCCTCAGCCAAACCAATCTTATTTAAATAATTATTCCATATTAATTCATAGAAAATACTAAAGGCACTGAAGAAATGCATCTTGTGGGGAGAAATGAAGAGAGATCATCTATATCATCTTCACCACTTTCTCTTCTTTACCCCAGCAAATCAGCTCTGGTTGAATTGTGCCCCTCACTCAGCCAACAAATCAGACCTGTAAGGGAATGCATGGCCACCACATGTTACTTAGGTAGCTCCTTAGTTGTTGGTGGTGGTTTGTTGGGGTTGGGGGTTGTTGTTGTGTCCCATTCCCAACCAGAGGAATTTGGCAAAGTATTACCTTAAAACCACATCTGATTTTTTTTGAAATTTTATTAAATCACTTGTTTCCTTCAAGCTGCATTTGCCGAATGTAATTGATCTCCCTTTATAAATCTTGATCAGGACAACTGTAACAGGATCCTTGGGGTGTCACTTTGCCAGCTGGAAAGCTGTGTGGCTGGTGGTGCCTTTGCCCAGGTTTTGCTTGGGCCTGCTAGGCTTTTTCTGCCCACTCAGCCTGGCAGGCTGTGCTTGGCTTGCACTACTAGCCTGGATCCCATGCCTGCCAAGGGCAAGCCAGGCGCAGAGTGGTGAGGGGTGTGTGAGCAAGCGTGGGGGTCTGGGCACTGTGCACAGCCAGGTGTGCCAGGTGTGCCAGGTGCAGTGGGGCGGGCAGCTCAAGGTACCAGCACAGGCTCCACTTTTGTGCAAGGCTGTGGCTAGCTCAGTCGTACCCACAAGCGGCTTCCACTTCGGGCATTGGGGAATGCAGTGGCAACCAGAAGCTTGGAGACACCAGGAACCAGAGTCCCAAACAGGGCAAATAGGGTGTCAAAGCTCTGGCTTAAGGATCCCCTAGGTCTGGGCTTCCCAAAGGGCTGCAACTCTTCTCCCCTTCTCATCACCCACAATGTGGCAAGCAGGAGACGTATTTCAGCCCTGTTTGTGTTACAGCTCTTTCAATTCTGCCATTTGCTGTATCCAGAGTTCTTGTCCCACATCCAGGAGGAATGAGGTACACGGACAACTAGAGAGTGAGCAAGGGGGAGAGGAGCTTCACTGAGCAACAGAACAGCTCTCAAGAGACCTGAAGTGGGTAGCTCCTTTCTGCAGGCAGGTCATCCAGATGAGTGTCCAGCTCTCAGCAGAGAGGAGACGCATGGTAGGTAGCTCCTTTCCACAGGCAGGTTGTCCCAACAAGTTGAGGAGACCCTCAGGGAGGGAAGGGGGGGAGCTTCTTCCCCTTCTGGCAGCTGGTAGTCCCCAGTCGTCTGTCTGGCTGAGTCCAGGCTTTATTTATTTATTTATTTATTTATTTATTGAGACGGAGTTTTGCTCTGTTTCCCAGACTGGAGTGCAGTGGCACAATCTCGGCTCACTGCAAGCTCACCCCATGGGTTCACACCATTCTCCTGCCACAGCTTCCCGAGTAGCAGGGATACAGGCACCCGCCACCATGCCCGGCTAATTTTTTGTATTTTTAGTAGAGACGGGGTTTCACTGTGTTAGCCAGGATGGTCTCGATCTTCTGACCTAGTGATCTGCTCGCCTCGGCCTCCCAAAGTGCTGGGATCACAGGCGTGAGCTACTGTGCCCACTGGGCCCAGAAGAGAGGAAGTGTGTGCTCATAGGTTCATCGGCAGCCATGGGCAGGCCCAGAAAAAGCACCATAAATTCTTATTCCGGGACATCGACTCCACCCGAAACTGGCAGCCGTTCCCCCAGGCTTTAGGACATCCCTGGCTTGAAAGTGGAGTTTCACCAGGAACCTGCCCCTTTCCACCCAGGAACCTGTCTACCCCCCACCACCCACCCTCCACTCCTCCTCAGCGCTCAAAGTCTGGAGGAAGCTGAGGCGGCAGGGGGCTGGTGTGTCAGCACTGTCTTGAGTGGGCACACACCTGGCTGTTTGCGACACTGCCTGAGCTCGGCCACAGCTTTGCTCTTGGGGCACTGGGATCAGGGAGAGGCCAGGTAGCAGGAGCAGGCACTTCCGAGCTTGCAGGGGCAGAGGCTTCCTGAAACCCTGAGAGCATAGGGATGCCTGGGTCTGGAGCCACAGCTGAGCGGCTGCAGCTGCACCCAGAAGCATGGACTTCCACCCTGACAGCTCCACAGGGGGGGTGGGGCTTCCACCTGTTCCCACTTCCTGCTGGTCCTGCTGAGCATGCAACTGCAGCCGTGCCTTCCCCACCTTAGCCGGCGTTTTTGCAGCAGCCACTCCAGAAGGGCCGCCGCTGCCATCACAACTGTCTTACTGGAATTTACTTACTGTTAAACCAATTATGTGGAAACCTGTAGAGCGCAGTGGCACTCAGTGTTCTATGTTTCTCGTGACTGGAAAGGACTGAGAAGGGTGGGCAGTAAGGCCCCAAAACACAGCATGCTCCTGAGAAGGGTCAAGATTCCAAGACAGGGATTGTGGGCCATGTTCAGCCTTGCCAAGATAAGCAAACTAGTGAGTAAATGGCAGTTTTGCTCAACTTCTTGGTTGCTGCAAGTCTTATTTAGTTGTATTTCTGCTGTTATATATTTGTGTTAGGAGGTGTAATTTTCCAAAAAAAAGTATATTTTGGTACAGAGTCTTATTTTGAAGATTAAAAGTGGCTAAAGTCTTAATCTAATAAATAAGCAACAGTGGTGTGGAACAGCCGGACATCATTTAGTTACTCAGAAAAAAGCTCTTCATTTTTTGCCAGCAATCAAGATTTTAAGACTAACAAAATTTTCATTAAGCTTCACATGTTTTATTTCAATGGGGATAGATTACAGCTAAACCTCTATCATTATAGCTGATACATTGAGTTAATTTAGGAATATGGCCTGGGCCAAACGTGTATACATTGTATTCTATCTATCTATCTATCTATCTATCTATCTATCTATCTATCTATCTTCTATCTATCTATCTATCTATCTATCTATCTATCTATCTATCTATCTATCATCTATCTGTCTTTCTATCTATCATCTATCATCTATCTATCATCTCTCTATTTGGCATCCATTTGTAATATCTCCATTTTACAGTTAAAAAATGGAAATTTAGAAACAGTAAGTAACATTCACTGAGTAGAAGAGAAACTTAAAACTGAGTTCTCTTTCCATTGAAAACCTTATTTTTGCCCTTACACATGAATGCAAATGCACATAAATCTGACTGGCAAAATAATAATGCACATTTTGAAATTGATATGTTTGAAGGCATGTCTCAATGATTTACTACAGAATTTGAGGGGATATAAAACTTTTTTAAAGACAATCTTGATGATACCCTCTCTTCTTCCTCCTTTCAGGTTTGAAATTCCCATCATTTGAGGTACTGTGATAGTTAATATTGAGTGTCAATTGGATTGGATTGAAGGATGCAAAGTTTTGTTTCTGCTGTGCCTATGAGAGTGTTGCTAAGGGAGATTAACATTTGAGTCAGTGGACTGGGAGAGAAACACCAACCCTCAATCTGGTGGGGACCATCTTGCCAGCGTGACTAGAATAAAGCAGGCAGAAGAACTTGGAAGGACCAGACCTGCTGAGTCTTCTAGCCTTCATCTTTCTCCCATGCTGGGGGGGTGGGATGCTTCCTGCCCTTGAACACTGGACTTCAAGATCATCAGCTTTCGGACTCTTGGATTTACACCAGTGGTTTGTCAGGGGCT
The DNA here is from genome assembly GCF_009828535.3 of Hylobates moloch. Lineage (NCBI taxonomy): Eukaryota > Metazoa > Chordata > Mammalia > Primates > Hylobatidae > Hylobates > Hylobates moloch. The sequence goes on from NW_026652284.1 coordinate 57,412,197, forward strand.
CTCGAGCCTTCAACCACAGACTTAAGACTACACTGTCATCTTCCATACTTGTGAGGTTTTGGGACTCGGACTGGCTTCCTTGCTCAGCTTGCAGATGGCCTATTGTGGGACTTCACCTTATGATTGTGTGAGTCAGTACTCCTTAATAAACTCCCCTTTATGCATACATCTATCCTATTAGTTCTGACCCTCTAGAGAACCCTGACTAATACAGGTACTTAGTGGCAGCTTATGACAGGGAGAGGAGAAAGAAGGCCTATTGTCTTTAGAAAGCACATATATTAAAGTGGAAGGAAGGAGTGAGACATTGGGGACAACAATTCCTTCTCAAGGGAGCATGGTTGGTTATATAAATTTTACAAGTGAGATAATGTGTCACTTTAGAAGATTCTGAGACCCTTGACCAGATAAGAGGTAATTAAAAAGGAAAGAATCACAGACAATGTTTGTTAGAATAAAGACCATGTGAGCAGATGAGGCCTGAGAGGGAAGTCTGTGGGCTTAGGAAATCTGAAGCGGGTCCTACAAGGGAAAAATCTCAGAAAACACGAAGCCAAGGAATAATGCCTTCCACTTTACAGTCGTACCTCTGACTAATTCCCTTGTTAATGATGGCACTTAGAGACTATGTAAGCATTTTTTAAATTAAATATAACTCGTTTGAAGCAAGTTATATGAAATGGAATTAAAACATCCACTACTAATAAAGAAGTAATATTCTCGGTGTTTCTAGGAAAGTTGTCCCCATAAAAAAGGGTGCAGATGCAGCCATCACTGTATTATTAATTCATTCTACAAATCTTTAATGGGTTCTTATTTGATGCCAAGTGCTGTCATAGGCCTAGGAAATTCAGTAGTAACAAGACATTATGATCACTGCCCTCATGTAGCTCCTACTTTGATGCTGGAGTTGATTTCTTGTTTTCTCAGCACTATTTGAAACCTCCACCCACTAGCACTCTTTCATTGGGACTCTCCCCAGTCTTTGCCTTTAATCCTGGGAAACTGCTTTAGTTTGAGTTTACAGGAATATAAATACTTTTTTTCCCTAAATCCTGTAGATATTACGTGTGAAGATCATCATACCGTCTACTGGTCCAGGTGCTGCAAGGACGGGATTTCCTGATGAAAGAAATAAAACTCACACTTTGATGTTCACAGGAGCCAGTAGGCAGGATCTAGTTTTGTAGATGAGAAGATGTGGCAAAAAAGTCAGAGCAGGGAGCCAAGGGTTCTCTCTGTGTGTCTACAGGTCTTGAGGACTAACCTTTAAAAGCAAAATAGTCATAATGACTAAAAACTAGAATGTGGGTCTTTGCATAGTTTTTAAAGTGGACTAAGGGGGAAACAAAAAAAAAATCTGAGCCAAAGTTACATCCCATTTCAATATTAAGCTGGCAATAAACCAGCAGAAAGGCACTCAAACCAAGGTGGGACACCAACTTGAAATAACAACTTAATAGGATATGCAGAAACTAAAGAAGCTTTTTAAAATGGATGATAAAATGTTAGGCTGAGGTCAGTAACAATGGTTGGAAATTTTCTCCAAAAGGCAAGTGACACAAATCAGGCTAACCATTGGGTCTGACTTTCTAAAGTTTTTATTAGATTTAAAATTGTAACCCAGATGTCAGCTGCAGTTGTACTCCAGCTTTTTAATACCAATGTGTTAGTCTGCTTCAGTTGCTATACCAAAATACCATAGATCATGTGCTTACACAACAAAAATTTATTTTCTGACAGTTCTGGAGGCTAGGATGTTTGAGATCAAGGTGCCATCTGATTTGACTCTTTGATGAGGGCTCTCTTCCTAACCTGCAGATGGCTGCTTCCCGTGTCCTTAGATGGCAGTATACAATGCAGTTCCACCTTCGTGTAACTTGCCAATACCATTCAGTTTTTTAAGAGAATAATTTGCTAGATAATGTCTGCCTCTCAGGACCTTTCATTACCTAAAAATTTATTTACTACCTCTCTAATTGCCTACAGCTAATTCACTTTCTTCTTTCTCATAAAGAGGGTTACATTAGTTCTTGAATTTCTATAAAGAAATACCTGAGACCGGGTAATTTATAAAGAGAAAAGGTTCAATTGGTTCTACAGTTCTGCAGGCTGTACAGGAAGCATGTGCTCAGCTAGTGGGGAGGCCTCCAGGAACTTACAAGCATAGTGGAAGGTGAAGGGGAAGCAAGCATGTCTCATTGCTGGAACACGAGGAAAGAGAGAGAGCGAGGAGTTGCTACACACTTTTAAACAACCAGATCTTGTGAGAACTCTATCAAGAGAACAGCACTGGGGGATGGTGTTAAACCAAGAGAAACCTCCCCTGTGATCCAATCACTTCCCATCAGGCCCTACCTCCAACACTAGGGATTACAATTGAACATGAGATTTGCAAGGGGACTCAGATCCAACCATATCAACTATATTGAAGCCTCACCCATGTAGCCCTTCTGTGAGTCTCATATTTTTGAGACTCCCATGTCCATGTGCTTGTGAAAAATTTGTATGCCTGTTCTCCTATTAATCTATTGTCAGCTCATTTCAGTAGGACCTTCAGAGGGCAGAGGGGAAGTTTCCTTCTACCCCCATAGCAACCAGTAAGGTTAATTCACTCCCTCACCTCACTTGACTTCCACGTCCTGTGGAAATGTAGAGCCCTTTCCAAGATCTTTGTGAATTTCACCAGGCTTAGGTTCTCAGCTTCCTCTGCTTCTAAACTCCTCCCTCTGTGTGGGCCACCTCTGTTTTGCACTGAGAGAAAAATCTCAACTCTTTCTGAAGTTGCCCTAACAAACCCACTCTCACACATGACATTCATGAGCATGTTAAATTTTACTGAAGAATTTTGGAAGAGGTTTAAGGATCACATACAACAAATATAAAAGCATTGATTTGAATACTAGTCATTTTATTCTTTAAAGGTCCTTTGGCCATTACACTTCATAGACATTTCCACTGACTGATTTCCTGCATGATCCCCACTTTCAAACCTCATTCCTCATGCTCTTGTTTGCTCTTTTTCTTCTCCTTGGTTCTCTCTCTTCCTCTCAAGAACAAACTAAAGTCCTCTCCCTATCCAGGTAACCTACATTTGCATTTCTGCAAACTGACATTGCTCCTCATGTTTCCAGCAGTTACTCTCAGCCTCAATTGGCTCACTAAAGTATTTTCTAAAAAACAGCTCCCTATCTAGAAATAATTTTGCCAAATGTGACTATACATAAAATTTTGAGAGATAATATATCACTTTTATAAAATATAAAAAATAGAGCACAAAGAAAAATAAAGATCTTCTCTGATCTTACCATTCCCAAAGAGGATAACATTTAGCCTGCCTGCATGTTTTATTCTTTTCCCTCTATAATTTATTTAGCACATTTATATATGTAGATATTATAACAAAATGAAGCACTAGTTAACAATTAACTAACAATTTATTTTAGTAACTTTAACAGAATTTTTTAATGCTATAAAAATAGTTTTCTACTTCATTTATAATGGCTACTTAGTATTTAACTATCAGAATATTGTGTACTTTATTGGTTCTCTACTATTGACCATTCATGTTTGTTTCTAAATTTTTGCTAAAAGAAACAACATTTTGAAACATATTCTCAAGTGTATACCTTTGCGCCACATATATCCACAGTCATTTTTAAAGATAAACTCCCAGAAGTGAGATAGCTATAGCAAATATATGTGTTGCTGCCTTTAAATAGTGCTGCTAAGGCCTTTTCAGGCATTCCAGCCAGAGATAACCCACCTTATGTTTAATGGGGCCATGTCCTCTAAGCAGAAAGGGATTCCAGTGGGTCCCCGGCATAGTGAATCTCAGCCAAGAGTTATTTATTGTGGTCAAAAAGAGGTTAGAATTTCAAAGTGAATCCTGTTTTTTGGTGACCTAGGGACAGAGACAAAGCATTTTTTTCATGCATGTTCGCTACTCACAATGTATATAAATTCTCATGGACAAATATATTGCTACTTCCACCCCATTTTCAAAATGCACACACTCATACACCCACACAGTGTTTCACATTGGACACCATAGTGCATACAGAAGATGGAGCTGTTGCTTTCAAGCCATTTGGAGAGCTCTTTTAGTTTAAAGTTTAATTTTTGTTTAAAATTTCTTTTGCTTTCTTTAAAATTTTGAAGTGTGCAAAAATCACCCTTTCTTCCAGTGACAAATTTCAAAGTGAATTTATACACAGAAATGTGGAGAGGTGTTTGTGTGAAGTGGTACTAGACAATTGTTATCATTGCAGTATCTGTAAGTATCCTCTAGATGAGTAAAATATTCCCTGTTGTGTCAAGTGCCTCATAGTTGCATTACATCCTCCCTCCCATTAAAGGACCACTTAGTACAATAGGGCGCAATTAAGTCAATAGAGCCTTGGTGGTCTGAAAGGTAGTTCTCTTCCAAAGTGCTTCATTTACTCCTCTGTGTTAATAATGGATGGTTTTCCCATATTATGCTATCATGGGTTACCTAGTTGTAAGAAAATACTTTAGGCCTAGACTAAATGGGACAGAAATTCTTACACTTCATCAGCATATTCTCAATTCAAGTTTTCTACGAACATAGCCTTCATTTTTCTTACACTTTTCTAAGGACAAATATAACAACTTTACCCTTATGTAGTATATTCTAATATTTTCTGGGAAAATGATTTCTGCATCTTCCCCTGGCTGTATTTTCTCTCTCCTGTGTTTTGTCTTTCAGCTTGAATCATAAATTCATATAGAAGTGGCTATCTCTACCTTAAGTACAGCTCTAATGTATTGTTGATTCTCAGATATATTAAATAATGATTATAACAATAAAAGTTTAGTCCCATAGAAACATTATTAAATTTTCCTCTCCCTTAGATTACATGTCATCCTCCTGGTAATACATGGTAGCTGGATGATTTACGTGTTCTCAAAATTTTAAAATATTTCTCTGACTGTATAGCTGCTTTTTTTTTGGTGGAGATAGGTTAGTTTTTCAGTTCTTTCTTACTCTACAGATTTAATTTCTTCATTTTTTTCTACCTAAAGACTAATATGAAATAGTTTAATATTTTAGCCATTTTCAGTAAGTTGTAGATCCCTATTGGTTTATTAGGTTTATTTTTTCCTCAATTATCTTTTCCTTAAGATAGAGTATTTTATAAAATTCCATCTTGTTGCTTTATCCTGATGGCTAGCATTTTATCTTGCTTTATCTTTTCCCTTTAAGTTTCCATTAATGCTATGTATTCTTGTTTTTTTCTTTTTTTAATTTCTTTCCAGGACCTTTAAATCACAGTCTTTGGTTCACTTTCTTGACTTCCTATTAATGGTTTCTTTTTGCTTTGTACTATTAATAGAAATTGTGTGTGGTCCTTTTAAATTTTTACACTTAACGATATAATTCAGGATGATTTCATCATTTCCCAAACTCTTGTCTTTAATATAACCTGTTTGTGAATTGCTCAATTTGTTCATGCTTTTTCTTTAATTTACATAGTAGAACACCTTTAAGCTATAAAAGAAGTAATTTGATTCTCTTCATTTCTCCCTTACTAGGCTCCGAACCCAGGACAAACTTTTGGGAAGTGAACAGAATTATTTTCCAGAAATTCTGTCTCAGAATGTCCACGTGTTCACTCACACGTAGGAATGTTAGGTGTTCTCTAGGAGCTTGCTCCTTCAAATGTGGGCCCTGGACCAGCAGCTCTGGCATCAGCCAGAAACTGATTTGAAATGCAGAATCTCTGCTTCCACCGCAGACCCTGGATCAGGATTTGCATTTGAAGAGTTACCCAGATGACCCTAACTCGCATTCCAGTTTGAGAAGCCCTTCTCTAAGGTTTTCCTAAGGTTCACTTTTAGGAGGGCTCCCTGGGGAATTAAAATAATTCTACCCTTACTTGGGGGCTGAACACGGGCCAAATGTTCAGTGGCTGGATATTGAAATAAACATTTGGCTGAAGCCAAAGTTGAAGCCAAATATCATCAGTGTAGAATGTCTGTGATATAAAAATAAATCTGAGATTTTGTAACTGCCCAGTGGGTTCACCTTGCCCACTGCCTAGACAGAACCGATTTATCATGACAGGGGAATTGCAATGGAGAAAGAGTAATTCACGCAGAGCCGTCTGTGCATGAGACCGGAGTTTTATTATTACTCACATCAGTCTTCTGAGCATTTGGAGATCATAATTTTTAAAGATAATTTGGCGGGTAGGGGCTTGGGAAGGGGGGAGTGCTGACTGGTCAGGTTGGGGATGGAATCATAGCGGATAAAAGTTAGGTTTTCTTAGTATGTTCTGTTCCTGGGTGTGACAGCAGAACTGGTTGGGCCAGATTACCAGTCTGGGTGGTGTCAGCTGATCCATCCAGTACAGGGTCTGCAAAGTATCTCAAGCACTGATTTTAGGTTTTGCAATAGTGATATTATCCCCAGGAGCAATCTGGGGAGGTTTAGACTCTTGGAGCCAGAGGCTGCATGACCCCTAAATTGTAATTTCTGATCTTTTAGCTAATTTGTTAGCCCTGCAAAGGCAGACTGGACCCCAGGCAAGAAGGGGGTCTTTTTGGTAAAGGGCTGTTATCAATTTTGTTTCAGAGTCAAACCATGAACTGAATTCCTTCCCAAAGTTAGTTCGACCTACGCCCAGGAATGAACAAGGACAGCTTAAGGGTTAGAAACAAGACAGAGTTGGTGGGGTCCAATTTCTTTCACTGTCATAATTTCCTCAGTTATAATTTTGCAAAGGTGGTTTCAATTGTACCAAAACTCAGAATATATACATTTATTAATTATTTACATTTAAAGATTCAAATTTGTATAATTTTACCTTGTGATTTAGAAACAATTTTTCAGCACTGCTGGCTTCTAGATGGCTCCTGTAGGTACTTTACCACATATTTGTATAGTAAATAGATGCTCCCTTTTTACTGATACCATTGGAGAAGCAGGATATGAATCTTGAAATACTTATGGCCTAAATATAGTTAAATATCTCAAATTATCAGCCATTTTTTAAGGTTATTTGCTTTAATGTCAGGAATGCTAGCACATAAATAATTTTACAAATATTAGAATTATAATTTTATCTACTATTGGTTGTTTTGCTTTATATCATTATTTAAATTTTTAGAAAAACTGTTGACTCAAAAATTATATAATATGCCTCCCAGGGTTACCTGACTCATTCTTTGCAATATTTTTACTGTCTCTTTAACTACTAATTTAACTTCTGAAAATAAAGAAAAAAATAGTTTCACTTAAAAGTAACTGGAATCAAAGTGCTCATTAATTATTTTACTCTGGCAAAAAAATTTACACAATTATATTTCAAAAAATTGATGGAATCTCAACATGCAAAGACAGAATTTCATCACGAAGTACATATTGAACTTTTTTTATGTATGAAATTTTAATATTCATATATTAACACAAATCTGAAAAACATACTTTGTACTCATAATGGCTCAGTTACTATTTTGTAAGATGGTAACATATTGTAATCACATTGTCATTTGTCATGCACAATTTCTGAGTTACTAGAGATGATACTGAAGTATGCATTTGGCGTACAAGGAAACTATCAAGTCAATTTAGGCTGAATAATAGGCTAAAGCCAATCTCGTCTGTTTTTTTCCATTCATGATAGTAGCTGCAGTTTTCTATTGTGTGTACTAGAGAATTTTCAGCAGTACCAATGGTAAAATTTTGCTATTGTAATTTTTATGACAAATAATTTTGTCATATATATTAACATGGGTGTTAGCTTTAAAATGTATAAAATTTTACTCACTTTGATTTTGAAAACAAAGAGAATTGAAAATATTTTCCTCAATAAAACTATATATAAAATTTTTTAAAAAATATTTTCCCTTCTACTTTTGTTAATTAAGAAATATAAATATGAGGAGACAGCATCTCTACAAAAATATATATATATAAAAACTAGCTGGGCATGGTGATGCACCACCTGTGGTCCCAGCTACTCAGGAGGCTGAGGTGGAGAGTTTGGGTCTGCAGTGAGCTGAGTGAGCTGTGATCATACCACTGTACTCCAGCCTTCATGACAGAGCAAGACCCTCTCCTAAAAAGAAAAAAAAAAAAAGAAAAGAAATATAAACTCTTTCCAGGCATACACATTACTAGAATTAGTCTCTTGCTTGCAATTAAAAAGTTTTCATGTGGTGTTACAGAACCAGCTGAAATACCAGATGATAGTTAGTGGTATTGATAGTTATTTTTCTTGATATTGATGATGAGAGAGGAGCTTCTGAATAACTATAGTAAAAAAGTCTTTTCCACCTCAAAATTCATTTTAACAAATTATATTATTTTAGTTAATCTCTTATTAACTTCTAATTTTATTGAATTACTTTTAAAGAAAGCAACCTTTTAAAAATCTGTCAAGCTTTATGATGTCTCTAAATTAGGCATATAAAGGAAATGTATATTCTCTATACAAGGGATATATCTATTAAATCAAGTATTATTCAGTTATTCTATGACCTTACTTATATTTTGCCTATCAGAGCTGTGAAATTCTGAGATATACCTAAGTTTATCTTAAGCGGCATCTATTCGTTTATGCATATGTTCTTTTCATGTTGGCACTGGATGCCTTTACTTTGGTCCTTTTCAAAATTCCTAGCCTACTGAACTTTTAAAAAAATCTGAAGTTCAATGATTCTTGAAATTATCTTTAATCTTATAGAAAACCTCTGAATCATTAAAAAGAATATTACTTGATTTTTGTAAAATTAAATTTATATTATCAAATTTCCATGGACATATTCCAAATGCTACTTTTGAATTCTAGGAACTGAGCATTTAGGAAATACACAAATTTCTTATATTTCTTGACAATTCTACTACTCCTCTGAGAAGAATCTGTATTTGTCATTTCTATTACTATCATAACTCTGATGGTTAATGTATCCACCAGTAGATGACAAGGAGCAATAATAAAGATCAAGTTCAATGTTTAATAATTATCCCTCAACTAGTTAATCAACTAAATCTCTGAGGAAAAATGTTATAGATTTCTGTGACAAATATAGTGGGATTCTAAGTGTTGATTTCACAGATTCAAGAAAAATTCATCTATCTATACAAATTGCCAAGTATCTACAGCAATCTGATCAATATATTGGTAAAGAAGAATATTTAAATACCAGGTGGCTATTAACTATAATGCCAATAATACTGGCTACCTAATGAGCAAAAAAAGGAAAAGAAAGTTGCTTTCATTTTATTATAAAAAGAAGATATTTGCATTGGGGGTTTGGAAGGAATAGATAAGTTAAGGCTTTGCCAGTAGTAGTCATTGTGAAGGTGAAATGAAAAGCAGAAAGTAGTGGGTCTTAAGCAATAGGGGCATTAGATACTCAAGGATTGTCCGGGGACAGATAAAGTGGTACATAGTTTCTTATGTAATAAAGAATAGTAGGTAGAAGAGTATAGGTTGTGTTCCAAACCTGTAGTGAATTGACTGAGTGTTGAGAAGAGACTAAAGAACGACTTTGTTTTACATTATTAGGTGAACTTTGATAGCATAGGGATGATTATGATATAAATCTATTGATTGGTGTTTATTCATAGAAGTATATTGTAGAAGTCAACATGTATACCAAAAACTACCAGTGTTGTGTGAAATGAAATCATAAGGTACTATATTATCCATGTTATACCAATAGCTTTTCTAATTTATCTTGTCTATTTTTTTAATGTATACAAGGTGATCAAATTTATATTGATCCTTTCCATCACACTAGCATGGACTGTATTCCAGTTTGTACTGGTTGATTGAATTGGTGAATTTTAGTTTGTTTAGAAAAATATGCTTTATGTATTTAATAAGGTCCTATAATATTTTTCCTAATACATTATTATCATTTTGTCTGGTATAATCCTATGCAGTGATTCCCTTGGTATCTATTTCAATAAGCATATTTTCAAATTTGGTCAGGGTCATAAATACTGCTTCCAGTCATTTCATTCTCATTATTAATTAATACTTAATTCTGTTGATGTTCCTTTCATAGATGAGGAAAAGCAGGACAATGAAAAAGCGTCCATGGATGGTCTGGGTGTGCTCACAAATCTTTGTACAGAAAAGGCCCTGAGATTCCTACCTTGTTAAGCAATGGGGCTGTATCACTACATGGTAGGGTGACTATAAAATTTATTGTCCAAACTGAGACACTTCTGAAAGTGAAAGAGAGTACTATTAATAATTACACCTGGGCAACAGACATAAACCACAACTGTCCTGGCAAACCAGGACGTATGGTCATCCTATTACATGGTGACAGTACAATGATGTATGGACAGGATCTTTCAAGCCTAGAATGCAACTTGGCTTGAGATATTTTTCTGAGCTGAATTGCCTCACATTGTCTATGTGTAAGTTCTGCTTCCTTTTAGCTAGGCTATCATAAGACTTTATATGGAAATAAACTACTTATCTCCTCATTTTGAAAAAAATACAAGCTTTCATCTAACTTGGAAGTTTATGTAGAGAATAATTTGAAGATGGGATGTTGGATAGTATTGATAGTTATTTTTTTGATATTGATGATGAGACAAGAGTTTAGAAGAGCCATGGTATAAAAGTCTTTTCCTCCCCAGACTTCATTTTAACAAATTCTCAATATTATTTTAGTTAATCTTTTATTAACTTCTAATTTTATTGAATTATTTTAAAAGAAAGCCACCTTTTAAAAATCTGTCAAGCTTTATGATGTGGCTAAATTAAGCATATAAAAATGTATATTCTCTATACAGGGGGTATATCTATTAAATATACTATCATTGAGTTATTTTATGACCTTATATTTTATCTATTAGAGTTGTCAAATTCTGAGATATACTTAAGTTTCATACTCTAATTTAGTCAAAACTTTATTGCAGTTTCAGTAGTTTTTGTTTTATATCCTTAAACTATCATATTGTTGATCTATAGCATATTATTGATGAGTGTGTGTGTGTGTGTGTGTTTAAGGCTGTTTATATTTTTTATGAATTGTGATTTTTATCATTACATCATTATATTGTCTATCCTTGTTGGTGCTTTTAATGCAATTATCCATCTCACCATATATCCATTCTTGCTTTCCTTTTACTTGCATTTGCCTGGTATCTCTGTTTATCCTGTTATTTCCAACCTTAAAAGAAATTCCTCTGTTTTAATTGTGTTTATCAGTTAGAAAGGAAAAGCTATGTTCCACTAACAAATTAGCCCTGACATTTAAAAGGCTTAGAGAAACAAAGTTTATTTTTGGCTCTCACTAAAGGCCAGTTAGGTTTCTTTGCTGTTGTTTTGTTTTGTTTTAACTTGAAAACTCAGCTGCCCTCCATTTGTACCCTCAATAATCCAGGCAGCTTCAATCTTGAAGTTCTGCCATCTCAACCTGTGGTGTTAGGGTTCACTGTGGCAGAGGAAGAGGTAGCTGGGACATGTGCTTCCCTCTTAAATTATTTGTTTCACAGCCCATTTTCTAAAACCAGTCATGTGACATATTTACCAACTAGAGCCTTCTGCACACCCAAGAAGGGGAGAATCTAATAATAGTGAATGATTTTAATGTTTACGATAACGTATTTCTTGCAAATAAGGTACAGTGTTTTAAAAGTTGAATCTTACGATCTCTATGTTTTATGAAGTGTTCATTCTGTTGACATTTAGTATAGTGAATGATATACTTGATTTTACTAAGCATTTTTGTTTCCTTTTTTGCTTTGCTTTATTATTATTATTGTTATTATGATTATTTTTCCTAGATGAAGTTTCGCTCTTGTTGCCCAGGCTAGAATGCAGTGGCACGATCTCAGCTCACTGCAATCTTCTCCTCCCGGATTCAAGCGATTCTCCTGCCTCAGCCTCCCAAATAGCTTGGATTACAGGCACCTGCCACCACACCCGGCTAATTTTTTAGTAGTTTTAGTAGAGACTGGGGTTCACTCATTTACTTTATATTACTTGATAATCAAGTTGTGATTTTTCCTTCCAGAGCTTCTATTTTTATTTTCCATTCTATTAGTCTTTACATTTCCCTTTTCCTGATTTTATATATAATCTGATGCATGTATTTCTGCTAATATCTGGAAGCAAGATACCAACTTGCTCTTTCATATTACTTAGTGTATTGGTTTTCTAGGGCTGCCATTACAAAATACCACAAACTTGGTGGCTTAAACAACGGAAATTTATTATGTCATATCTCTGGAGGCTAGAAGTCCAAAATCAAGCTGTCTTCAGGGTTTGTTCATTCTGAGACTGGGAGGGAGAATATGTCTCATGCCTGGTTTCTGGTGGTTTGCTGGCAATCTTTGTTGTTCTTTGGCTTGTAGATACATCATGCTGATCTCTAATTTTCTTTTCACATGGTGTTCTCCCTGTGTGTATGTCTGTGTCCACGTTTCTCCTTTTTATAAGGACATCAGTTATATTGGATTAGGGGCCCACTCTATCCCAGTATGACCTCATCTTAACTACCTCTTCAGCAACCCTACTTTCAAAAAAGATTACATTGTCAGGGTTAAGACTACAACATACGAATTTTGGGGGAGTATAATTCAATTCACAACACTGTTTCCACAGATTTGATTCCACTGTTTTCCCCAACCACACCAATAAGGTAAGCTCTTCAGAAAATTTACTTTCCCCCGATTCCTACCACTTCTTTGCCTGATATAGATTAGTGCTTTTAATAGTAAATCCCTTATCTTCAAGAATGCTTGTTTGCCATTCATACTGTACACTTTAAGTCTACCTTTATCCATGCAGATTTAATAATGTTTGATATAAAATATACATGGAGATAATCATGTATATAACATAGTGTAATTATAAATGTCAAAGTTTTTTATTCACTGCTGTGTCTTGCATGCTTTATTGTGTCTCTAATTGGGTTCATTTGTAAATTGGTAAGAAGTTTTCTTACCTGCATTTTATTTAGATGGAGTTAGTAGGTGTATACTCTGAGGATTCTTACAGATCCTCAAACATTTTACTTTTGTCCCATAAGATGAGTGACATCTTGATAAGTATAAGCTGTAGTCTTTTTCTGTTGAGAGTTTCTGTAGTTACTATTCCCCTGTTTCATAGCCTCCAAAATGCCAGATAAAGAGCCTGGAGTCACACAGATACGTATATTTTTCAATTGTATGCATTTGTTTTTCTTCCTGGCCACCTGTCAGATTTCTCTGTATCTTTAGAGTTTGGGAATGTTGCTACTATATGCCTGGGAGGTTCTCTGTTCTCCTCAATGTAGTCTAGAAGCTAGTGAGCTACAGTCGGTCTGAAAGGTCAGAATATTCTTCAACTCAGGGAAATTTTCTTCAAAGATTATTTTAGACTCTTGCCTTTCCTTTATCTCCACATTTTTCATCTTCTGAATTACTGTTGTTTTAATGTATGGGCTTTCAAATATACCTTCTAAGTCTTTTTTGTCATGATTTTTACCCCTTTATAAATCTTTTGAACACTAGAAAGTTTCTCACATATGATAATTCATAAATGATTATTTTCCTTCAAGCAATCTATTGAATTTAACTGATTTTATTATTTATATTCATATTTATATCTAATATTCCATCATTTCTATATAATGCAGAGTGAGTTCTGTTTGTTTTCCTTCTCTTCAGTTGTTGGGGCCCCTTAAATGAATTGCTGTTTGTATTTTTTGGCTCACAAAAGCTAAGCTGTATTAATCATGTTTCTGGCTTCTGTAAACTTGATGCTTTAACATTAGCCTTAGGCTAGACATGCCTTGTTCTGGACAACTCAAAAATGTGTCTGAGTCACTTTGCACTTTGCCTTGCCTTCCTGCCTCTCTCGTTGCTTACTCTTGTCATCCGGAGGAATCCCCCTCAAGGAATTTGCTTTTCTATATATATATATATATTTAAAATACTTTACGTTCTAGGGTACATGTGCACAAAGTGCAGGTTTGTTACATAAGTATACATGTGCCAGGTTGGTGTGCTGCACCCAGTAACTCCTCATTTACATTAGTTATATCTCCTAATGCTATCTCTTCCCCCTCCCCCCACGCCACAACAGGCCCTGGTGGTGTGTGTGTGTGATGTTCCCCTTCCTGTGTCCAAGTGTTCTCATTGTTCAATTCCCACCTATGAGTGAGAACATGGAAAACTGGCTAGCCATATGTAGAAAGCTGAAACTGGATGCCTTCCTTATACCTTATACAAAAATTAATTCAAGATAGATTAAAGACTTAAATGTTAGACTTAAAACCATAAAAACCCCAGAAGAAAACCTAGGCAATACCAATCAGGACATAGGCATGGACAAGGACTTCATGTGTAAAACACCAAAAGCAATGGTAGCAAAAGCCAAAATTGACAAATGGGATCTAATTCAACTAAAGAGCTTCTGCACAGCAAAAGCAACTATCATCAGAGTGAACAGGCAACCTACAGAATAGGAGAAAATTTTTGCAATCTACTCATCTGACAAAGGGCTAATATCCAGAATCTACAAAGAACTCAAACAAATTTACAAGAAAAAAACAAACAAGCCCAACCCCATCAACAAGTGGGAGGAATGTGCTTTTCAAATACAAACCAACCATTCCAGAGCCCACATCCTCAGCCATCTCCTGTCATACTCTTACCTTAATAACCCCACGGCCAGGTACAGGCAACTAGGGACAGCTGCTTTGTCCCAAAGCCTGATGAAATCATTCAGGGTAGCCATCTTAAGCCTACTTACCCTACCTCTCCTGTACCTTCTCATGGAGACTACAATAAAGGCGTTTGCCCAATTTCTCTCCCTCTGCTTCATGACCAACTCCAGTGCTTCCCCATGTAGCCCCCCGTGGTGTGGTATACCCTTTCTCGGGGGAACTGTGAGTAATAAACTGTTTTCAAGGGCAATTATCTCCTGATCTGTTGGCCTTACTATATCTCAAATTAGCTATTAATAGACTCTACAGTTGACCCTTGAGCAATGCAGCGTTTACTCACACAGTTGAAAATCTGTGTAGGGGGTGGCATCAAGATGGCTGAATAGGAACAGCTCCAGTCTGCAACTCCCAGCATGAACGATGCAGAAGACGAGTGATTTCTGCATTTCCAACTGAGGTCCCGGGTTCATCTCACTGGGGCTTGCCAGACAAGTGGGGGCAGCTCACGGAGCAGGGTGGGGCATTGCCTCACACTGGAAGCTCAAGGGGTTGGGGAATTCCCTTTCCTAGCAAAGAGAAGTCGTGACAGGAGGCACCTGGAAAATCGGGACACTCCCACTCTAATACTGTACTTTTCCAACAGCCTAAGCAAATGGCACACTAGAAGATTATATCCCGCTTCTGGCTCGGAGGGTCCCACGCCCAAGGAGCCTCACTCGCTGCTAGCACAGCAGTCTGAGATCGAACTGCAAGGCAGCAGTGAGGCTGGGGGAGGGGCGTCCACCATTGCTGAGGCTTGAGTAGGTAAACAAAGCGGCTGGGAAGCTTGAACTTGGTGGAGCCCACCTCAGCTCAAGGAGGCCTGCCTACCTCTGTAGACTCCAGCTCTAGGGGCAGGGCATAGCTGAACAAAAGGCTGCAGAAACTTCTGCAGACTTAAACGTCCTTGTCTGACAGCTTTGAAGAGAGTAGTGGTTCTCCTAGCATGGATTAGAGATCTGAGAATGGACAGACTGCCTCCTCAAGTGGGTCCTTGACCCCCCGGGTAGCCTAACTGGGAGGCACCTCCCTGTAGGGGGGTGACTCACACCTCATAAGGTCATAAGGTCAGTGTGCCTCTGAGACGAAGCTTCCAGAGGAAGGATTAGGTAGCAACATTTGCTATTCTGCAGCCTCCGCTGGTGATACCCAGGCAAACAGGGTCTGGAGTGGACCTGCAGCAAACTCCAACAGACCTGCAGCTGAGGGTCTGACTGTTAGAAGGAAAACTAACAGAAAGGATATCCACACCAAAACCCCATCTGTACGTCACCATCATCAAAGACCAAAGGTAGATAAAACCACAAAGATGGGGAGAAACCAGAGCAGAAAAGCTGAAAATTCTAAAAATCAGAGCTCCTCTTCTCTTCCAAAGGAATGCAGCTCCTTGCCAGCAACGGAACAAAGGTGGATGCAGAATGACTTTGACAAGTTGAGAGAAGAAGGCTTCAGACGTTCACTAATAACAAACTTCTCCGAGCTAAAGGAGGATGTTCAAACCCATCGCAAAGAAGCTAAAAACCTTGAAAAAAGAGTAGACGAATGGCTAACTAGAATAAACAGTGTAGAGAAGTCCTTAAATGACCTGATGGAGCTGAAAACCACGGCATGAGAACTACGTGACACATGCACAAGCTTCAGTAGCAGATTTGATCAAATGGAAGAAACAGTATCAGTGACTGAAGATCAAATGAATGAAATCAAGGGGGAAGAGAAGTTTAGAGAAAAAACAGTAAAAAGAAATGAACAAAGCCTCCAAGAAATATGGGACTATTTCAAGAAAAGCCTCCAAGAAATATGGTACTATATTACAAGCATTCCTTTACACCAATAACAGACAAACAGAGAGCCAAATCATGAGTGAACTCCCATTCACAATTGCTTCAAAGAGAATAAAATACCTAGGAATCCAACTTACAAGGGATGTGAAGGACCTCTTCAAGGACAACTACAAACCACTGCTCAGTGAAATAAAAGAGGACACCAACAAATGGAAGAACATTCCATGCTCATGGATAGGAAGAATCAATATTGTGAAAATGGCCATACTGCCCAAGGTAATTTATAGATTCAATGCCATCCCCATCAAGCTACCAATGACTTTCTTCATAGAATTGGAAAAAACTACTTTGAAGTTCATATGGAACCAAAAAAGAGCCCACATTGCTGAGACAATCCTAAGCAAAAAAAAAAAAAGCTGGAGGCATCAAGTTACCTGACTTCAAACTGTACTACAAGGCTACAGTAACCAAAACAGCATGGTACTCGTACCAAAACAGAGATACAGACCAATGGAACAGAATAGAGCCCTCAGAAATAATACCACACATCTACAACCATTGATCTTTGACAAACCTAACAAAGACAAGAAATGGGGAAAGGGTTCCCTATTTAATTAGTGGTGCTGGGAAAACTGGCTAGACATATGTAGAAAGCTGAAACTGCATCCCTTCCTTATGCCTTATATAAAAATCAATTCAAGATGGATTAAAGACTTAAATGTTAGATCCTAAACCATAAAAACCCTAGAAGAAAACCTAGGGAATACCATTCAGAACATAAGCATAGGCAAGGACTTCATGACTAAAACACCAAAAGCAATGGCAACAAAAGCCAAAATTGACAAATGGGGTCTAGTTAAACTAAAGAGCTTCTGCACAGCAAAAGAAACTACCATCAGAGTGAACAGGCAACCTACAGAATGAGAGAAAAATTTTACAATCTACCCATCTGACAAAGGGCTAATATCCAGAATCTACAAAGAACTTAAACAAATTTACAAGAAAAAAAAAACAACTGCATCAAAAAGTGGGCAAAGGTTATGAATAGACACTTTTCAAAAGAAGACATTTATGCAACCAACAGACACATGAAAAAATGCTCATCATCACTGGCCATCAGAGAAATGCAAATCAAAACCATGATGAGATACCATCTCACACCAGTTAGAATGGTGATCATTAAAAAGTCAGGAAACAACAGGTGCTGGAGAGGATACAGAGAAATAGGAACACTTTTACACTGTTGGTGGGACTGTAAACTAGTTAAACCATCATGGAAGACAGTGTGGCAATTCCTCAGGGATCTAGAACTAGAAATACCATTTGACCCAGCCATCCCATTACTGAGTATATACCCAAAGGATTATAAATCATGCTGCTATAAAGACACATGCACATGTATGTTTATTGAGGCACCATTCACAATAGCAGAGACTTGGAACCAACCCAAATGTCCATCAATGATAGACTGGATTAAGAAAATGTGGCATATATACACCATGGAATACTCTGCAGCCATAAAAAGGATGAGTTCATATCCTTTATAGGGACATGGATGAAGCTGGAGACCATCATTCTGAGCAAACTATTGCAAGGACATAAAAGCAAACACTGCATGTTCTCACTCATAGGTGGGAATTGAACAATGAGAACACATGGACACAGGGTGGGGAACATCACACACGGGGGCCTGCTGGGGGATGGGGAGAGGGGAGATGGATAGCATTAGGAGTTATACCTAATGTAAAGGACGAGTTAATGGGTGCAGCACACCAACATGGCACATGTATACATATGTAACAAACCTGCACTTTGTGCACATGCCGGGCGCGGTGGCTCACGCTTGTAATCCCAGCACTTTGGGAGGCCGAGGCAGGCGGATCACGAGGTCAGGAGATCGAGACCATCCTGGCTAACACGGTGAAACCCTGTCTGTACTAAAAATATAAAAAAATTAGCCAGGCGTGGTGGCGGGCGCCTGTAGTCCCAGCTACTCGGAGAGGCTGAGGCAGGAGAATGGCGTGAACCTGGGAGGCGGAGCTTGCAGTGAGCAGAGATCGCACCACTGCACTCCAGCCTGGGTGACAGAGCAAGATGCCGTCTCAAAAAAAAAAAAAAAAGAATGAAAGAAAAAGAAACAGAAAATCTGTGTATACTTTTTAATTCTCCCAAAAGTTAACTATTAGTAGCCTACTGTTGACTAGAAGGTTTGCTGATAACAGAAAGAGTTGATTAACACATAGACTAGTATCTACAGATAATTTATGCATTCATGACATACCTAGCCTTTTCTTGATTTTTTTTTTCTGATATTTCTAGGCTATGTGGTTCATCTGCAAGTTTTTTCAAATTGTCAGAAATCTCCGAAAAGTTTTCCAGTATATTTATTGAAAAAAATCCACATACAAGTGAACCCATGCAGTTTAAACCTGTGTTTTTCAAGGGTCAACTATACATTAAAATATAGGTCTAGCTATTGTAGTCTACCACACATGCTGACAATCTTATATGTCTGTGTTGTTGATGATGTTAGTGTGTTGATCTCCTGCCAAGGCAACGGTTTCTGGCCCAGTCTCAGAGGAGACCAATTATCAGCACATCCATTACGTTCTCAATTGACTTTTTTGGTCTGGCGTATACAGAACGCTTTCACAGGGCCACTGTTACCTTGTCTCTGGGTATCTGGCACCCTCCAAGTGTCAAGCTCCCTCCAGGCTCTGCTACTCTCAGAATTGCCTCCATGATTTTAGCAGTTTGTTCTGTGTTTGTCCAAGCCACTGCTCAGAGAACTGCATCTGTAACTCTTGGTGTGCTACACCATATCTCCCAAGGATTCTGGTAGCCCATTGACATTGGCTGAGCGAGGCAAACAGTTTAGAGTGGAGTGAAAAGGCAGCGAAACATTACCCTCATCAACCCAGAGTGTCATACTTGGACTCTGGAGCTACCTGACTAGGTTTAAATCCTAGCTGTGCTACTCACTGACTGTGCAACTTTAGTCATGACACTTGAACGCTCTGTGCCTCAGTTTCCCCATGTGTTTGAGACAGAGTCTTGCTCTGTTGCCCAGGCTGGAGTGCAGGAGTGTGATCTCAGCTCACTGCAGCCTCGACCTCCTGGGCTCAAGCAATTCCCCAACCTTAGCCTCCTGAATAGCTGGGACTACAGGCATGCACCACCATGCCTGGCTGATTTTTTATTTTTGTAGAGACAGGGTTTTGCCAAGTTGCCCAGGTTGGTCTCGAAGTCCTGAGCTCAAGCCATCAGCCTGCCTTGGCCTGCTAACGTGTTGAGATTACTGACGTGAGCCACCACACTGGCCAGTTTCCTCATTTGTAAAATAAACGTGATGATAGTAATTGCTCCTACTTCCTAAGTTTATTGTGTGAGTTACTATATTTAAAGCACTATGTAGATGTTGCTATTGCCACTATTATTCCATAATATAGCTACAATTTCCAAACGAAAAGCAAGGAACTGAAAAAAAACAAATTGCCACCTGGCAATTTTTGACTCTAACAGGACTCTAAACACCTACTGAGAAGACCTAAGAAAAGAAAGGACTAGACAAAGAACTTTCCACTATCTGTCTGCTATTTGGTGAGTAAGATAGTAAAGCAACTTTCTACTATCTTACTCACCAAATCCGAGAGAATTTGAAGGTCCATGGCTGCTGATGACTTGGAGATATAAACCTAAATCCCAAAATATTTCTTCCTGTTCTTGCAAATTAGATACATTTGTTTCGAAAGAAGACCTGCTGTTTTTAAATGAGCAAAGGACATGAATAAACAGTGCGTAGAAGAATAAAAAGAATGTAAACAATTCATGAAATAGCGTTGAACCTCAACTCAGGTTTAGGGACTCTGGAAACCCAGGCAGCCCTTGGAATCTTGATGGATTATATAGATAACATATGGTTAGAAAATTTGAAATAGACAAATATGAAGAAGGAAATAAACAAAATCAGTTATCCCGCTATGTAGAAATAACTATTGGTAGCATTTTAATTAAATTTTCAACTTTTTTTCTATTTGCTTCATACACTATATGGTAATGTATACAAAGTCTTTTGCAACAATTTTTTTCTGCCTAATATGGCACCATGAGCACATTTTGTACATTCAAGTATTGTTTGAAAATGAATTTCTAAGTGTATTATTTTTTGATAAACATTTAGCAAAACATACGTAGCCATTTTTCCTGTTGATACATATCATTTTCAAATTTTCACTAGTTGTCTGAGATTGACGATGTTGCATTTTTGACTTTCTTTTTCAAATTTTGTTTGTAAGTAAGAGAAAGCAACTTGAGCTAGTCTAAGACAAAAAAGACAGAGTGGTATAAAACTTTATTGAAATTTTGTGGGTTATATAACATTCACAAAATTGAAGTTAAGCTAATGGCTATTTTTTAACGTGTCAAATTGAAATTGTTATTTAAAAAATTATAATAATCAATGTTCAGCAAAGGTGTGCTGAAAGATACAACCTCAGTCAGTCTTGGGGTGGGGAAGGGAGACAACAGAACAAGTTTTCTGAAAAGAAATGGCAATACTTTAAGAAGCTTCAAAAAATAGTTTTTAACTAAATACTTTTTGAAAGGAGTCTGTTTAATTGAAAAGGGTAGATGGATTCAAATATTTCTGTATGACAATTTATAGTATCTTTTTTGAGGAGAGTTATCTTTCTAGCCCTCCACTTTCTGCCCCCATCCAATTAGAATTGCCCACCATGTTTATAGGGAAGTTCTCCCATCCTGAAAATGTCTGCATCGCTTTGCCTTTCTTTTGTAGCTTAATTGCTCAATGTGGATACCTGATGGAAACTGTAACAGAGATTTCCAGAGGATTTGCAGTATTAAAATTAGAGACATGGTCATGGTGACTGGCATTTTTGGCAGCACAATTATATTAAAGGTAACATTCTTAAGTGGAGAAGTCCATGGGTTCCTCCCACCAAGATCCCAAGGGCTGCCTAGGTACCCATAGTCCCTAAACCTGAGTTGAGGTTCAACACTATTTCATGAATTGTCTATATTCTTTTCACTTTTTTTGTGCACTGTTTACTCATCATGTTCTTTGCTCATTTAAAAAAGTAGGTCTGCTTTCAAAACAAATGTATCTAATTTGTGAGAACAGGAAGAAATAATTTGGTATTTAGTTTTATATCTTCAAGTCATCAGCAGCCATGGACCTTCACATTCTCTCAAATTTGGTGATTAAGATAGTAGAAAGTTGTTCTAGTCTTTTCTTTCCTTGGTCTTCTCAGTAGTCCTGTTAGATTCAAAAATTACCTGGTGGAAAAAATAGTATTTCCTTTGTTAATTCCTTGCATTTCATTTTAAAAAGGTTAGTACATTATAGAATAATGATGGTAACAGGAACACCTACATAGTGCTTTAAATGTAATAACTCAAACAACAAAATTTAGGAAGTAGGAACAATTATTGTTATCACATCTGTTTTACAAATGAGGAAACTGAGTCACAGAGAGTTTAAGTGGCATGACTGAAGTTGCACAGTGAGTAGCACAGCTAGGATTAGAACTTAGTTAGGTGGCTCCAGTCTATGAACTTTTAACTCCTATGCCATATGGTTTCTAATAATAAAATAAATTGGCTTGTGTAAAGAAGTTTTATACTTCTTATGTAATTACCGTCCTATTTGACATAATTTAGTGTATTGACCATTAAAAAGAAAATCAAACAATATGTTTTCTCTTTGAGAATCTGAAATAAAGAATATTTTACAGAAAAAAATTAGGTGTTTTTAATTTGCTAAGGAGTTTTATTTTCTAGGCTGAAGATAATTAAGAGGCAGGGCTGTAGAGGAACAGTCCAGGTTCTCATCACGTGACTCGTGACAAGTCACTTAAAGTCATAGTTCTTACATGCAAGATAACTATATCTGCCTTATTCACTTTCTTAAGCTGTAGAAGATGTCAGAGGAGATAGTTCATGGAATGGTTTTGTAACTTATGATATCTTGTCAAAATTTACATTGGTATTATTATTAATGTTGGTGTGGCTTTGGGGATTAAATCACATAACGTTATTTACTTAGGGGAACAATTAAACAATATATTTTAGGATAGTAAAAATCACTTTTATCCTGAAATGACAGAAAAATACAAACGTATCATGCCAGGACTAAACAGAAAAGAGTTCAGAGGGTTTACATGAAAGTAAAAATAAAAACATGGGTCTTATTCACTTGGCTCATCATACATTGTGATGAAAAGTCAATAAATGCATAAAGAAACATAGATGTTGGTATAATTTCTTTTTGTATACCAGAAGATGTTCAGTGTCCTACCTGTATTTTCAGCCACTTTGGGTTCTATAGGCATAAATTATGACAGGAGATTTCACTTCGAGTAGAATCTCTAATGACTTGCAAAACCGTACTTTGCTTAAGAATAAATGAAGAGAAAAATATTTATTTTGGTAGTTTTGAATATTTTAATAAAGCAAAAGTATTTGTTAACTACCTATTCTGTTATCTGTGACATCTTTTAATTTTAAACCATCTTTCTACTCCCACCCTCAAATTTCCATCAATTGCATTTCTTTAATGATAAATTAGTTGGGCGTTCCTCAGTCCTCATCTCCTTCACTGTCTTGAACATGGAACACTCTTGATCAATATCTGCTTGAACTTTTCTCCTTCTGCTTGCCCTCTGAGATTCCTTTTGATTTTATAGCTAGCTATTTTCCATGTATGCCTTGAAAATCAAGGCGCCACTTGGTTATGCCGTCAACCTTCTGCACACTTGCTCCAGGTGATCTCATACACGGTCACTGATTCTTTTCACGTTGGATGCCCCAGAAGTACATGCTGTAGCTCAGCTCTCCCATAGTCCTCCAGTGCCATGTTTCTCCCTGTCCGCTTTATTTATATCTCTGTGGATTCTGAAGGAATCTTAAACTCAACACGCCTCAAAAAGAACCCAATATCAATTTATCCCCCTTTATCAACTTTCTCTACTTCCTCTAGTTGATAATAGTACCACAGAGTCATCTAAATTCAAAAGCTTGGCATTATCTCAGATTCTTCTGAACTTCTCACACCAAATCTCACCAGGCCCGAGGGCTATTCTCCTTTTTAAATGTGCTTCAAAGTCCATCCCCAGCTCTAGGTCACTATGATGATTTGGGTCCCAGTCCCCTCTCATCTCACAGAAACGAAGAATTTCCCAAGTGATCTTTGAGGCTTGAGATATTTATCTTTGCTACAATCTCCATTCACATTCATTAGAATGTTTTTTCTAAAAATCAGTGTTAATTTTGTAATTTTTTTACTCCAGAAATTCCCATTGGTTTTCAACTGGATCGAGTATTTGATCCTATATAAAGCTCTTAATGCAGGTGTCCCTTTTTACCTTTACTTGTGTGCGTTCTCCCCATCTCCACCTTCACATATGCTGTATGTACAGCACCAGTGTTCTACTTCTTCCCTACACTTGCCTGGTGCCTTTCTACACAGTCTTCCTCTGCCTATGACCGATCTATCTATATTCTCTGTTTGGTCATTTCAGACCTAGTTCAAATGTCATTTTCTTGGTGATTTTTCTCAATAGCCAGATATTTTCTCAATTCTGCTACTGTAACAGTTTTAACATAATATTAGTAGAGCTGCTAGCCTGTTGATTCTCCATCATTTGTTTACATGTCATTCTCCTGGTTAACTAGCACATTAGATTTTTGAGGATATCAAAACCCTATCTTCTTTTTCCACTTTGCCTCTCTTTCATTTTACTATTGCTCACTAGTATGTGTGCAGTAAATGCTTGTTTAATATGAATAACTGAAGGAAAGAGGAAGGAAAAGTATTGTAAATGGTAAAAAGACTATCCAATTGTGGATAAATATATTTGTAATATAAGATACAATTCTTCCTCACAAACAAAATATCAGTGCACTTTATCTAATTTCTTTTTTGTTCCTTATTTGACAGAATTGTATTTATTTTTTCCAATGTGGAAATTTTCATCAAAATCATGTTAAAATTAAAAAATAAAAAATAAATTTACTAATATGTTGAGATTATTATATATTTTGAGTATAGTTTTTTACCAACATTCTTAATTAATTTATTATACACTTAAATACTCAGTGAAAGAGGTTTTGTTGTACTGATTGAAACCATTCAAATGCAAACTAGGTGAAACATTGTTTTAAATGATTCAGGATGTGTGCTATGTATTTGCTAAAGATTTTTCATTTCCTTCACACTTTTAATCAAATAGATGATCCATGCTTTCGGTTGAAAGAAAAAAAAAAAAACTCTTGTCTGTTCTCTGTATAGTCTACAATGAATCATGAGCATAATCTAAAAGTCTCGATGACATACTAATTGCATTCTAAAAATAGTTTCCAGAATTAAAAACTTTGGTTCTAAAGATCAAACAACACCCTTAAAGGTGGTTTGTTATTTCTTACAGCATTGTTTAAAATGATTCCTTTATTTTTCTGAATTAGTCCCACTTTTTTTCTTACTGACGTTTTGTCAGCAGGACTTTTTCTTGTCATTTCAATTTGCACTATACAGCATATACGACCTTCATGACCTTTGCTCTTAACTCTAGCGTAAGAGTTCAACAAATGCAAACTCTTAGACAGGCAGCTGATAGATAATTGTTAGCAGTCATAGAAATTTCTTAATTTCATACTTATTTTTAAGGAGTCATAGTGTTGAATAATGAGAATTTTGTACCAAATGAACTGGGTTTAAGAATCAACACTGGCACATCCTCGTGTTAATTTAATCTTTCTAAATCTCAGTTTCTTTATCTGTCAAATGGACATTTCACAGAGTCTAATTAAATACAATGGTGTCTTTGATGGTTAAACACTATGTAATCTAACTTTGTTTTTATTTTGCCCATTACAATAATATTAACAAGTCGTAGACTGTCATCCCTAATGAAGTGAATTATACATGTTTATTGTTTTCCTAATATATAACTTTTTAAAAGGAATATGGGATATATGGACTGAAAGACATGTCCAAATCTTATAACTAGTTCCACTGAGAAGTGATCCTATGGGAAAAACAATAAAGAAGGAACTTATGCATCATTTCACATACTTCTACACATATTCAACAAACATTTATTGAAGAAATACCTTTGTATTAAAATATTTTGAATGGGGTTGTCTGTAGAATACAAGGCTTTCAGAAACAGGTGAGTCCTTATCTTCTGGAAGTATGCAGTTTGATAAATTGTTCATCATCTATTTATTGTTAGAATCATTAATTCACCATTTACCTTTTCTCAACCATCAATTTATCTGCCTTGCACTTGATTGAGTACTCAAGTTCAGTCAAATGACCAATACTTTTACTATATCTAAAATATGCTTTTTACTAAAGTGGAGTATTTATAAAACAATAATAATAGAGCTACAAGCATTAACATAAAATATAATAGATGCCTGTCTGGGAAATTTGTAATAGAGATGTTCTTTGAAGGATTTCAAAATTTGGCAACAACTATTTTATATTTCTGTGACATCACAGTGTAAGGAAAAACTATGTACACTGTTTAGAAACATGTTTCTGTTGAGATTTGAGGTTAACAAAATCCACCCTTTATCTTTGTGCAAGGTGTCAAACAACTGAAACATGAGACATAAAAATCATATAGATGAGATCAGTATGTCAGTTTTATTTTTCCAAATTTGGGAAAACATGGCTTAAATCTGCAGGCAATTAGGTTTTCTAACACTTTCACTTTTGCATGTATCCACCCAAAACTGGATGCTTCTCTTCCTTCATTGTAAGTCCTCTAAGGGTAAATCCTGCCATTGTAGACCTGCTACAATTGAGAAGCAGATATTGGAGCATCCTGAGGACAGATTCTCAGAGGGGAGAAACATGGAAGGAACAGAATCATGCTGTCTCTGTTCCTTCTAAATTCACTAGTTAGTGAATTCACCCCTTCCCCTTTAGAAATGAAGAGAAACCTGTCTGTGTTCTAACTTGAGTGGGAGGGGTTAAATGATTCCTCCTAACATTACCTTATAGTCGTTCATGCCCTGCCCTCAAGGGCGATTCATAAGGGATTTCGTTTAAAAAACAAAAATGTATCTGAACATTCTGAATCTTTTATGATTTAGATTTGTGCCACATGGTCTATGATGATGGGTTTGGTAGGCTTTAAAATCCAAGGTAGCCTTTAAAGTTTTTATTAAAAACATTGCATTATTTCAAATGTGAAAAACTTATAAAATATAAAGGAACACTTTTACAGATGAGGAATTTAAGGTCCACAGAATCTAAGCCACTTGGTTGAAGACATACATAACCATTTCTCTACTAAACTGAGTCTTATTAATTGTTAGAGTCCCAGTGCCTAGCACAGTGTCCGGCACTTGACTATGTTTGTTGAATGAATGAATGAGTGGATGAATGCATAAATGAGGAGGCATAGTTTTAATACTCATTTTCTTCATAACCTAGGTCTTTTTTTATTATGTCACTTTTTTTTTTCTTTTTTGCAGGCAAGAATGAAGACAGCCAGAATCTTCTCTGCACATGTGAGAAAGAACAGAAAATTTGGAGAGATATTTCTCAAATGAGCCTTTAAGATTTATTACCACATGGTTAAAAACGTTACTTAACTAGCTATGATTACTAGTCAACAATAATTGTAATTGTGTTTTCCTACTTTTATTGAATTCATTAAGGTTTATCAATTGATAGTTTAGAAGTTGCCTATGGTCTTCTGAGAGAAATATTATTTAGACTTTATTGGACAATGAATTAATTCACTAGGAAATAAATTACTTGTAAATCAATAATTTAAAAACTTCTTTAAATTTCCGACTTCTACTTTAGAAATAACTTTTTAGTTACCCACAGAGAACCATGGAAACTTGTTTTCATAACCTTAGTTGTTTTAGGCAAGAACTCTGAAGCGTCTAAGATTTGATTGTACTTACAAGCCTACAAGGTAGCCTGCTGCACTTCTTAGCATGATGGCAGAAGACCCAAGATTCCTAGGTTAGAGACAAAGGACTTTTATTACCCGTGGCTAGCAACTAGCATGGGCTTATTTGTATCAGTTCTTACCTATTTGTTTCAGGTCTCCCATGGGACCCAGAGAGATGTTTACATAAGCAATGAGTTATGTTACAGGAGAGGAATCTTGAGTTTAGGGAATCTAGTTTTTTGTAACATGCAGTACACATATCCTTTTTCTTACTCTGGAGAATGTATTATCTCTACTCCCTAAAGCTATAAGCGCACTTGCACTTTACACCAGGGGAAGATACTATTTCTGTCTTTCAAGGCTATTTGCTATACAAGCATTGGTGAGAAGATAACCTGAAACAAATGGTGTCACTGCCCCTCTAAGATGTGCAGAAATGTGACAGACTCATAGAAAATTGTCTCTTAATAGTTTTCTGTTGATTTAAGGCAAAGTACATAAGTGAAATGCCTCTAATATTTATTGAAAACTTAGGTCTATAAAA
The DNA here is from genome assembly GCF_009828535.3 of Hylobates moloch. Taxonomy (NCBI): domain Eukaryota; kingdom Metazoa; phylum Chordata; class Mammalia; order Primates; family Hylobatidae; genus Hylobates; species Hylobates moloch. The sequence continues at coordinate 57,440,144 of NW_026652284.1, forward strand.
CAGTATTAGATAATTAGACACTGTAGGATGCACAGTGATGAAAAAGCCACAGCCTAGGAGTTCAGGCATGTACACACACATATACTAAAATCACAGTGGCATAAATGTTCCTTTTGAGGCAAGGTCACATAGCAGTTAATAGTCTGAGCTTGATGTCAAAGATGCTGGAATCGCTATAGCATAGTAGTTGAGAGTTGGGGCTAAACTCCTTGAGTTTAAATCTCAGCCCCACTGATTACCATTTGACACACAGTGTTTACCCTCTTTTGTTGTCCAGTTTCCTCATTGTTGAAATTTATATTAGTACCTACCTCACAGAGTAGTTGGGAGGATTAAGTGATTTACTGTGGGAAAGAACCTAGAACAGTCTCCAAAGCATACTATCTGTTCAATAAAGGTTAGCTTTATAAAACCTAACTTCTTTTACTTTCTCATTGTAAACTTAAGTTACCTAACTTTCACTCTGAGTCACATTTTCCTCACTTATAAAATGAGAGTGATAATATCTCATTGGTTGACTGTGAGTCATAAGTTAAAAATGTATTGAATGTGATTAATAAAGACTTAAAAACTGTTAGCTGCTATTATTAATAGAGGAGCATACACTACACGTAATTCAAGGGATAGATTTGGATTTTTCTTTCTACCTTTTTAAATGTCTTTCACTTAGTCACAGCTGGGGAATAATGTAAGGTGGTGGGGGCAATACGTACTATACAGTGAGACCTGCTTCTATTCTTGATTTTGTCACTAATTCATTTATTCCAAAAATGAATTGGCAAAAGATAAATAGGACAGAGTCCCTTGCCTTTAAAAATCTCACAGTAGTGGGTCAAGCCACTTTCATTCTTCTACATAGCTCCGAGGAAGCAAATGTGATCAGGAGGTGGTTTCTGACCTGGGTCATGAAAGATTAGTTGGGAGTTGGGACAATGTGAACAAAGGCACAGAGAGACCAAAAAAAAAAAAAAAAAAAAAAAAAAGCAGTCTGTTTTCAGAGAACAGTAACAAATTCAGTTTAGCCACCTTAGAGTCTGAAGGGGCAGGTTGGGTTGATCAATGGAAGCAGGGCAGGGAAGGATCTAAGTGCCAATTTCAGGGTTTTCAGGGTTTAACCTTAATTCCATAGGCCTTGTGAAACTATTAATGGTGCTGCCGCAGCTGCTAAGCTAAGCTGAGCCAAAAGCAGGACAGTTAGAGAAAAATCAGATTCTCAGCCTGTTGAAACTGGAGATGCAACTGACCCAGCCTTTTTTGTTATATTAACAAGTGAGAAGTGCTCCCAACTTAATAAACACTAGAAGGAACCATCAATCACCACCGGAAGTCACTTAATCATCCCTAATTGCTATGATAGATAACACTACCTGAATAAGGCCCTAAAATATAAAGCCTAAACATTGATTTAGGGAAAAGACAAGCATTTGGGGTTAAAGTTACACCCCGTGGTAGTAAGCATAGAGTGTGATCAAGAGTTTAGAAGGGAATTGCCTTGATGTTTACGGGAATGTTTTGCCCCCCCAGGCCACAAGGACCTGCAGTGATCCTATTTAGCTATTTCAGGTTAAAAATACTGCTCCGTGGGAACTTACTTCTTAGCACACAAGACATTTGTTCAAATGTTTACATGGCTTTACAATATTTAGCAGAGTTAGATATTGAATTGCCAAGTATGTACAATTTATTGTAATACTATTACATCAGTCCCCAAACTCTAGCATAAAATATTCTCATTAACTGCTATTACGTTCATCAAACACATAACCTCTCGGCAGGGCTCTAGCTCCCTAGGCAAGCCCATCATCAGCCCCCTTACTTCAAGCAAGTACATAAGCACCAGCTGTCAACGGTGCTTTCAATCCAGCTGTCAAGCCAGGTGTGGTAGGCGCTGTGCTGCGCTCTGATGTTAATGATGGATTAATTAAGGCAGTGTGTGTATTCACGCAGTGGAATCTGGAGAGCAGTTTGTGTACTGCTTTTGGCTGGAGTTCTACTGTAGTCCTCAGTGTATTCCTTGGGGGCCTTCTCTCAACTTGCCAACAGGTCTGTACACTGCATTCAAAAGCAAACAATCAGCTTATCTGAACTAAAAACAAAGAACTCCATGACTAATTCACCAAAGCTTGTGATCTTGACAGAGAAAGCACAGCACTTATTTGACAGATCCATAAAAAGAGGGGGAGGTGTTCTTTTCTCCTTTTGCAGAGTAGACCAATCTGTAGGTATATTGCTTATGCTTCATAAACAAATGACATGTTGTGTTATTCAGAGCTCATCAGATAATAGGATTTTGCTACATTTAAATGTTTTCTAAAAATACATATTTTTTGTATTCGTGCAGGATGGCAATAATAACAATATTATTGGCCTTTGGAGTTGCTGTTCCCCCCATATTAGTTGTCTTTTTTGTTACCAATGCAATCTTTGACTTTTGACTACAGAGTTTTTATTTTTTTATTTTCAACTTTTATTTAGGTTCAGGGGGTACATGTGCAGGTTTGTTACATGGGTAAATTGCGTGTTGTGGAGTTTTGGTATGCAGATTATTTAATCACCCAGGTAATAAGCATTGGCTACAGAGTCTTACTCACCACCGGTGGTGTCCTATCTGTTCATACATTTCTTAGGGCTTGGGGACCTAGTACCTATGGGCTCAAATGCTTTGATCCTGACGTAGATTTCATTATATTTTTGTTGAGAAATGCAGGCTTTCTTTTTGTAGATGGAATAATAACGATGTTAGCAATAATAATAATAATAGCTACAATTCATTAAGCACCTATTATGTACTGAACTCTGTGTGGAATATGTACCTAATCTTACAAACACATTAGCATAAATGATCACATTTATTCATGCATTTCAGAGAAGAAGTTGAAGTTTGGAGAAATTAAATAATTTTCCCAGAGTTGTGTAACTCATAATGAAGAATGGAATGCATTTGGAGGGAATAGATATTGAAGAATCATTAGGGATTCATCAGGCAGAAAAACAGGGAACCTGTCAGGAAGCAAACCTAGGAAGTGAATAGCACGGAGGCTGATAAGCACAATGCTTGCAAGGAAACAATGAGAACCTGGCGTTGCTGCATCACACAAACCTAGAGTAGAGAGATAGGATCGGGGAGGGCAGAGAAAATGTCATGGTAAGGAGTTTGAACTGGACTTTATTCTCTTCACAGAGAAGGAGTGAAAAGGTGTGATCAATTTCGCTTTTGAACAATAATGGCAATGAGAATGCATTGAGGTGAGAGTGTCTGGTAAGAGAATGCCATTAAGAAATTATACCATTGATGTATACTCTACACCAGTGGCAGAAAGTAAAGCAGAAAGGTGAGCTTTGCATATTCATTGCACTACAGTCTGCTCTAGGAAGCTGTTAGACTAGAAAAATGTCAGACAACTGAACACACTACTACTTGCCTCTTCATAAAACAGCTAACGTCTGAGTGACTAATGCATGCCAGGCCCTGTTTTAAGCACGTTAGGGATAGTAACTCATTTGATCCTCACAACAAGCCTGTGAGGTACACATAATAAAATGGAGGGACCAGGTGATGAATCCACAGAGGTTGCTTTCCAGGTTTGCTATCTTGACAACAGAATAAGGTGTTATTTTAGGAGGATATTTTATTTTATATTATTTTATTAGTTTTATTATTATTAGCTATTGTAGATTATCAATCAGGAACATTTATGATGCCCTTTACATCAATTATATGTACATATATAATTGTCAATAACAAGGTGTTTTGCTTGAGAACTCTCTGAAGAGGTTTTGAAGAATTCCTGGGACAGCTTTTTTTTGCTGAAGTTTAACATTTAGGTAATGACAATTAGATCATATTATATCTCGATATCAAGGAAATATTTTATATACTACCTCCCAAATTCTCACCAGAAAAATAAATTCTCAATGGCTTGAATGTGCACTACTGTCAAATGGATTTAAAACAGAGTGAAGGGACCCTAAGCAAAGGGTAATGATAGCAATAATAATGATAAATGGCAATGCATTGAGTTAGGACCAGTGTGCACACTTGGCTGCTTTTATTTAAGATGTCTTAGTAATGTTAAAGCCGCAAAAAGCATTAATAAATGAGTATGTAGGGTTGTAATCTGAAATCTTTCTGCAGAAATCTTGTTCCTTGCTGAATGTAATTATATGTTGCTATTGTTATTTAATTAAAGATTTAAAAATAACATCAATTAGCCTGCAGGATATATCAAGTATCACAGATATTTCAAGAACCTTCATTGGTTGTTTATTGTTATGCAAACCAGGACTACTAAACTGCCAGAGTGAACGAACTCTAAGTTTTCAAGGTGAAGGGAAAACAAGAAATGGAAATGGACTTTAGTTCCAGCTAACGATGTTAATTTTTTTTTTGCAACATATAGATTTCCCAGATACAAGTATTTAAACCTACAACCTATGTTAACCAGCTTGTGCATAACTTAAAATGGTAATAACAGACACAAAAAAGTGGATTTAAAAATGAAAACGTACCTCTTTTTTAAAGAGATAAACTATAAAATAAAATTAGTGTGTATATGCAAATTTTCTTTGCTATGACTTCATAATTTGTAATGGTATTCAGCTTGACAATGTTTACACTTGTTAATGACTTCCTTTATGAGTGATAATTGATCTACTTCATTATCATATTAAATCCTTGATCATATGCCATTAGGTTTGATGTAATAAATGATCTGTGTGATTTTTAGTGTAATGAACTAATTAGACTAATTAAAATCAATATGTGTGCCAATATTATACTTTGAATCCAAATGCTCCCTCTAACTGTGCTGGCTTAAAATCAGCAACTCAGTAAAAAGGATCTAATGCTGATTTATGAGCACTTGAGGAACATGAGGCAGAATAAATTGCTTGTGGTAGTAGAGACAGCATTAGTGAAGTATAAGATACTAAGTGCATTGTAAGGTCAGCAATAAGGGTGTACTTACACATGTAGTTATATGGCACCTTAAACCTCCTCTTAATATGTCAGAACATCCTAGCAAAATTATTTGGTTTAAATGCCAGCTCTTTTAATCTACTCTTTTTTATAAATAATGTTGCAAAAATGCAAGTATTCCAGTTTTGTAATCAGTCTACAACTCTAATGAAAATACACATATGAAGTTTGATAAATGTTTTTAAATAATTGATTTATATTCTGTAAGAGTGATGAAAATACATTCCAAAGAAAAGATTACATAAGATCAATGTATAATTCTAGAACTTTAAATCATTCATTGTTCATTCAGAAATCTGTAGAAATTATAAATGATAATTTTGGAGAATCAATAAATTCTTCAAAATGAAGTTAAATTATTTCTTAGAAGCCTTGCCTAAGTCAATAACAGATCTCCAACTTATGTTTCCCTTTTCTATTTCCCAAAATTTTAATTGTATGAAAGATTGATTAATGGTTATTGAATTTCTAGAGTGTAAACTCCACAAGGGCAGAGAACCCACCTCTGATTCTTCCCTATGTAGGTTTAACATAGTGCCTTGTACACAGAAGGCAAAATAGATTTTATTTAATTTTCTTTTAAATATATGTAATTTAATTTGCTGTTTCAAAAGTTTAAGCAAATCTTATTTTAATGGAAACTAAATACCATACCTCATAAGTCAATAAGTAGCTACATAAAAGTTTAAAATCAGATAGCCATATTTTTATACAGAGCCTGGCACATGTCTTTTGTATTTAATTCCCTTGAGAGCCGGTGGAAGTTGTAGTCACAAAAGGGAGTCAAACTGGAATGTGGAACTTTGGATTGAATGATTCTAGGCCAGATCAAAGGTTACTCAGTTTTTCTTTCTTACTGATATAAGGGTTTATATCTATGCTAGCAAATGGTGACAGTATATAATGTCTTTGGATAATTTCCTGGCAGGTTTGTTTTACCAATGTCTTCTAATGATTCAAATATAGGTAGGCATTTATTTTGAGCAGTTGATTTAACTTTGGGAGAGTAATCTTTAGTGATTTGACCGTGAGGCAACGTAAAAGAGATTCTCAAGGCATTTTCTCCAGTCCACTCAGAACTTTGTTTCTCCTATTTTTTTTTTCCTTCACATGCCCCATAGCTTCAGCTCATCACTCATTTAAACATATACACATATTAATTGAGAATTTATGGAAGCATTATAGGTTCTCAGAGCACAAGTTTCCTGGTCCTAAGCCATTTCTCATTTAGGAAGAAAGGTAAGACTTGTACATACATAGTTCTAATCTAAAGTGATATGTGGTAAATCTTGGAAAGAGCTTCAAATAAATTGCTAATAGAAATTTAAGATCAGCTGATGATTTCTGGCAGTGTGATTTGGGAAAGCTTTGTAATAAAGGTAGCATTCAAACTGAACTTTGATGGCTGAAATGAATTTTCTCAGTCTGGGATGGAAAGTGACCACTCTGGAGAGAATGAAACACATAATCTTCCTATTCTTAAATACGGTGAACTATTGTAATCCAGACTAGCTAGATGAGTAAGGGCAGCAGTCTAAATGAGCACAAAGATGAATTATAGATTAGCCCTTCCTACTGTTTTCAAGTACTTGAAATAACTGTCAATTTTATAAATAAAGTGGTATCTAACAGAGATCCTACGTAATTTTTAAAGGTAAGATATAAGTATTATGACAGGTTGTTAAGAACTTCTAACATATAATGAGAATCTTATGAAATACCTTTTTAAGCTATAAATTCTAATTTTTTAACATATAGGAAACCTGTAGGCCAGGTGCAGTGGCTCACACCTGTAATCCCAGCACTTTGGGAGGCCGAGGTGGACAGATCAAAAGGTCAGGAGTTCGAGACCAGCCTGGCCAACATGGTGAAACCCTGTCTCTACTAAAAATACAAAAATTAGCCAGGCGTGGTGGCAGGTGCTTGTAATCCCAGCTACTCAGGAGGCTGAGGCAGGAGAATGGCTTGAATTTGGGAGGCAGAGGTTGCAGCAAGCGGAGATCGCACCACTGCACTCCAGCCTGGGCAAAAGAGTGAAACTCTGCCTAGAAAAAAAAAGAAAAGAAAAGAAAAGTGCAGTTGACTAGACTTCCTTGGCAGTAGAGAGCAAAGATGAATGATATCAATGGAAACATTAAAAGGAGTGTTCTAAGGATGCTCTCAAATCTTAGGCAAAACCCCAGTGCATAACGTGGGTAAGCATGGACATCCTCTCATTGAAAGTAGGATCAGTCCATTCTTTTGCCCTTCTTCCCATTCCATGAAACAACCCACAAGCTGCTTATTCCTCTGCTTAACACAGGTGGAAAAAACATGTGCAAGTAGTGCCATTTAACATTACGACATAGGGGTTTGTCTCAGAGCACTGCTGCTCCAGAGTGACCACTCAGAAATGTTGTCTATTATTACTGTTGTGATTCTCCTCACTTGGAGACTCAGGAGACTGGAAGCCTCAGTTCTAACATAGTTGGGCTTTGTGATTTTATGACAATAGCTTGACCTGACAAGGTCTCAGCATCCTCATGTTTAAATTAGTGGGTTTTGAGCTAAGTAATAAAGTTTTTCCCAGTGATGTCATATTATTCTTCTAGTAATAATAGTGTTTTAACCCTCCCAGAGATAATTTGAATTTTTAAAGCATTATTATTTTTTAAAAAAGAATAATCCCGTGGTGGAATTGAGACAGTGTGACAAATGAAGTAAAGTATTCAGGTATTTAGGAGAAGAGTATTTTGGTTCAGGGGCCCCTGCATGGGCAGACTAGCTCTGTCTAAAATCATCCTTCTTAGAATCAGACAATGTTTCTTTGCCCTATTTAATAACCGTCACGAGTTCCCTAAATTGCCTCTCTTCCTGTTCCTATCTATCTGTATCTATTTTCCTCTCTCTGCCTGTATCTGCCTTTCCCTTGCCCTCCTCATCTGTCTCTTCACCGGTGAGGTCCTAGGCTACAGAGGAAAGAGAGGTATAAGTAAGAAGTTACACTTAATCTGACAATATTTAGCTTATTTTTCTAAACAGGCATATTTTCTAATCTAATGTATTTTTCTGATAGCAAATTTATCAAGTATATGCACTATTAAATCTGCAGGAAACAGAGGCTACATTATTTCTGCTTAAATATTTAATGCCTGCACTGTGAATCATTTCACAACTGTTCACTAAAAATCCCTGGTTCATTTCTCTGGTTCATCTAGATGTCTTTGACTTGCATCATGGTTGCCGAGAAAAAATAGGTAATTGAGTGTTTTGCTTCTTTGAGGCTAATCTCTATGATTTGATTGTAATAAATGAAAACAGGCATAATTGATTTTTAAAAAGACAGTTAATACTGTTACACTTTGCTGGTGGACTTTCATGTCCATTCTGCAGGCAGATGGTGTTAAATTAGAAAGAGGATTGGGCTTGGTTGCAACTTTTGGATGGCCTCAGCTCTTCTACATGTTAGTTGTATGATGGAGAACAACTCACTAAAAAGTGAGGATGATAGTATCTCCTGTCATTCATTCGAAGCATTGTAAAGATTGCATGAAATACTACATGTGAATGCAATTCAGAAGCTTATAATGGTTCATAAACTCATAAAGATTTGATCATTGTATAGTCCATTTTCACACTGCTGTGAAGAACTACCCGAGGCTGGGTAATTTATGAAGAAAAGACGTTTGACTCACAGTTCCACAGGCTTAACAGGAAGCATGACTGGGAGGCCTCAGGAAACTTACAATCATGGCAAAAGGCAACAGGAAGCAAGCACCTTCACATAGTGGCAGGAGAGAGAGAGAGCAAGCAAAGGGGGAAGTGCTACACATCTTTAAACAACCAGATCTCATGAGAACACACTCACTATCATGAGACTAGCAAGGGGGAAATCCGTCCCCCTGATCCAGTCACCTCCCTCAAGGTCCCTCCCTGACACATGGGGATTACAATTTGACATGAGATTTGGGTGGGAACATATAGCCAAACCACATCAATCATTAATTCTTACTATGCATACAACTAGAAAATTTCATCTGCATATTTAAATATGTTGAACAAAATACAGATGTTATGTATGTAGGACAGGAAACATAAAAGCTGAAAATTGCGATCTGTGGAATGGGTATAAAGAATAAGCCCTGGTCTGTAAGAGAGAGTTGAGTAACAAAAAAGCAACCACAACAGGATTTTCCAAGAAAAGTGTATTTTATCTTATTTCTGATTGTTATTAAATGGTATGACTTCAGTTTGCTATATGTTTGTACATTTAAAAATGTTTAATATTTTAATATCTAATGGCACTTATGCCCAAAATGACCCTTATGAATTATTATAAGTCAAGATTAAAAGACAGAAAATTACTACACTCTCACAGTGAAAATAAAACCATACAAATATATATACACATGCATATACTTTAATTTTGAATGGGCAAGAGTTATTTTTACGTTTATTCCAACAAAAATATTCAAATATTTTTTGTCCCTGTCCATTTCATTTAAAATTATCTTATTTTTCATTATTGGAACTTCTGTGGAAGTCCACATAACTTCAATATTATACCACGTGCATCTTTAATATGTCATTTTAATCTCAAGAGGTAGTTTAAATTAAAATATTTTCCGGTTGAACACATACTCTGGATTTAGTAGCATGCTAGTATTGTTACTTTCAAAGAGACATTTTACAAAAAGGAGCATTCAAACCACAAGCATTTTACTTGTTTAATGTATTGTCTGTGCATTTTAGGGGCAGATTTATTTTTGATGGGTTTTTGTACTTATTTTAATTCAATTATCTTTTTTGTCCTCTTTTTGTATGCCAAGTGATATTTTGTGAATCTCTGAAACAAATTGATTTTCAAGTACATTGAGTCATATAGCTTTCAAACTCTTTCTTGATGGCCCCCTTGTAGGACCTGACCTACCTGTGTCCTGTGTCCACGAGACTTCATCCTGTCTCTTTTCCAACAAACATAAACAACATTCGTACTTCTTCACTTGTCTCTTCATATTAGATTCCAAGTTTCTTGAAAGCAGGGCTATATCTCATTTCACTATTCTTGCTATCTAGACTTGTGCCTGACATTTGATAGCTAATCAAATGATATTTTTGGAAAATAATAAAATATGAAATAACATATAACACATTTTATTTAGATTGCTTCCAGAAAAACATGAGCTGAAAAAAGAATTCCAGCTTTCTGAGCTTAAACCTGTATCTAATAAGTATCAAATTCTTCATGTGTGTTAGTGATAGTATGTTCATATGTTGACTCTAGTGTATCTGTAACACACCTCTTGATTCTTTATATATAAAAAGTCACTAAATATGTGTAACATATTTCTCAGGGCTACTGTAAAAATCAAAGAAGAATCTCTCATAAAGTACTTTGTAAATGGTAAAATGCTGTAGAAATGTAGTAATAAGTAGAATAAATTATTAGAAGTAGTAGTAGTCATAGTTGTCACTGTTCCATTAATGGTACTGGCTTGTTTTAGTGAGATGTTCAATGCTCAAACATTCCAGGCTTGTTATCTCACCATGCAACATCTTATTTACTCTCGCTTTTATATCTGGAATGCCTACTTATCCCCTCCCGTATAATCTTCTCTGTAGTTTTAACCAAGGTTGCATCAAGTCTCTTCATGGCATCCTTTAGCGGTGACTTCACAAGATATTGGCCATCTGACACTTATGTTTTTGACACATAGTACTTACTTGCCCATTTTCAGATAGTAACACACTAAACTTTTGTTTCAGTATGTTGGAATCATTAATTAAGCTACAGTGCACATATCATGCTTAGGCACACGAAGCAAAGTAGGCCAGGTAAACTTTTACATTCCTAGAAGAAATTATTTGAGCTGATTCATCTTAGTGTCTTAGTTTGCCCATTGTTCTTGCCATCCCATTCCTTAAGCTGTCCCTGTCTTTTCCAAGCCAGTCCTTCTGCTTTTCAGAAATATTTACTATAAACCATTTCATACTTTTCTGATAAATCTCCTTTTAGTGTAAGTTAATTTTGGTTATGCAGGACAGAAAAGCCCTAATGGGTATCTTCACAGTATAGTTAACTTTGGTTAGGCATGACAGAAGAACCCTAATGATATGTGGTCCATATATGTATATTATGTTTCTTTTTGCCTAATTAGAATGAGCAGTTAGTATGTGAGTAACTTTTAATTCCTTTTGAATGTTCAAAAGATTTCACATTGTATTTTTCATTATGTGTACATGCTTATGAAATGCTGAATAAATAATTTATCAATAAATAATGTCTGATTGAAATAGAAATAGCAGAAACATGCACTTTAAATTTTATGGCATATTTCCTGTGGCATTTAAGTTATAATATCCACCTGCATTCATGCTGTTAAAGAGAATGACTCAAAATAGCATAATTGAAAAGAGATTACTTTCACACTTCTACACTTCCCATGTTTAATAGCAATCAGCAAGACAAAATTGTTTTCTTATCTCCAAACTAAGTATTAGGGATTTATGGTCCAGTCCTCTTGAGTTTAGAAGGAACTTGCATTTCCAAGTAATTAATAATAAGATCACTAATTGTTTAGCCACAAGATTAGCACAACATTCAGGCCAAAATTCTGAAGCTGGTTTCTAACCAAAATGATATTCAGTTGCAAATTTATTGTCCAATCAGACTTTAGTTTTGATATTTTTCATGGATAATCCTTTGTTACCTCTTTTTGGTGACCACATATATGTGTATGAGGATAGAGGGAAACATAAATTATCATTTCAAAAATTATGTTCATAAATTATGAACAAGAGAAGACACCAGGAAAAATAACAATTTCACCCCTAGGTATGATTTCTAGAAACAAAGTGGATATTTTGTCTAAAGGTTAAATGGGCAATATTTTGTGGCTTTTTAAATTACTTGGTTTGGGAATGTTAAAATATTCTTTTCTGTTTAAAAACATATGTGAAAATATGCCTCTCAACTTATGTGAACTTAGTGAAAACGTTCAGTGATTTTGTTTGTTGCCAATGCTGTTTTTATACTTGTATTGAATTATAGCCATATTGTGTTTATTTATGTTATGATGATTAGTATCATTATTTTAAATTTGTGTCTCTCTGCTTGCAGACTTCCTCTTGATTGGTACAGTATGACAACAGGTAATAGATACAATAGCACTAAAACAGTCATCATCGCTGCTGGGATGAGAAACCCCTCCTCTTTGCTTTTTTTAACCTTCCTCAGCTGGAAAGTTTTGACATCTGCTGGTTTGGGACATGGCTGAGCAGCTGTCAGCAGTAGGGTAGCTGCTTTCAGCAGCAGTTGGCGGGATGGCAGGGTGCCAGCTTGTACCATCTGTGCGCCTGACATTTCATTCTAATTAACAGTAGGGTTAATTGTTCTGGCAGGCTCAAATGTAGTGTCTAACATTACCCAAGGGAAACATGTACAAGTGCAGGAGTGGCAGGGAGCTGGGGACAAGCATCGCTAACAAAACCATCGAGGGAGAGTGGTTAACAACTAGCAGTGATTTTACTAGCTAGCCACTTGCAATAAGGCTAAGGTATTTTTTATTCTGATGAATTATGCCAAGCCTGTAATGATATAGAAGGAATCAAGCTTAGAAAGGCTGAGACTGCTGCCTTAGGGCAATTGTGAGGGAACAATTTGCATGTTATTACTGCATATTCATACCTAATTGTGTTAGGCTTTGCTAATAGAGCAGAATGACAGTATGAAAAATCGAGCAACTGCTTTAGAAGCAACAAAGCCAATGTTTTTTTCTTCCTACACTATGAGTGCTGAATGATCATTTAGACATTTAGTTGCTCAATATGACAAGTCTGCCATTTGTTAGCTTGACATATTATAATTTATAAAGGAGTATTCTAATTTTACTTTTAGTTTATTCTTCTCATTTTATACAATATTCATGATAGCAATTTGAATGGGGATATTCATAGCTATTGTGAGTAGTTGTGATTTAAATAAAACTATATTTTGTATGAAATATTACCATTGTTTTATGATGTATTAATTTTAATCTTTAAATAGCTTTTTCATATGTTAATATAACATAAACTAAGAGTTGATGAGAAATCTTTATTATAGTGGTGCTCACTCACATTGCTATAGTTAATGTCTCAACATTTCCATTATACGAAGATCTATTTTTAGTGTGGCTTGGACAAAGAAATTGTCATGAGGTGCAAAGCCAAAATCTGCTGTTTTAGAAAAGTGACTACAGATTCATTGAACTGAGTATCCGATTCCATCTCCTAAGCAGATAATATTCTTAAGAAATTTTAAGCCCAGTAGTATATTTTTTATGTTAGCCCACAATGCCTTTTAAAATCTTTTTATGGAAGCTCAGAGAAGACAAAGAATTAGAAAATTTAACTTTAGAAGACTACATTTTAAAACTGGTAACATGTATCTTCCATCTAATTTTCTTCCTTTTCTGATTTATAAGGCCATAGTTATATCTTTGATTTGCCCCAATTTGGCATTTGAATATGAATTTATTTCAAATTATGAGCTAACTTGAATTTTAGCTTGCTTGCTCTGAGTGTCCAAAAAAGTAGAAGATTAAATGAATTAATTGGAAAAAGAGTTTTAGTAGCTCTTCTGGTTAAATTATAATAAAAGTTTTACATTTATTTCCTATATTTTTTATTTTTTTCAGTGTCTAACATATTTATCTAACAACTTATTCTAAACATTTATTATGTATAATATTCGAAGTAAGTTAAAACTTTGCCCCATTTTAGTTTGCTTTGTGATTTTTCCTCTTCTTCTTTTTTTTTTTTTTTTTGCTTAAAACACAACTACTTTCAAAAATAAAATGTGGTTGGTTAAATAATATACACTATAAAATTTTTTCTAACTTGGAATTAAACTTCAAATCATGGAATTATATAAAGACTACATATTTACAACTTAATTATGCAGTAAAATATTAAAGAACTGTAATTCAAACATCATATGATATGGCTTGGTTAATTTATGAGACTAAAATGTTGGCTATTCGTTAGTACTTTCATGGCTTTGGACATAGAAATTTTGTTTCCCACATAAGATATGTTCTATATTTATACATTTCTGAGTTACAGGGCAAATAAGGACTTTTCTTATGTATATGAGTCATCTCTGCCAATGATATACTTTATTACATTTAGTGTGTTTTGTCAAGTTTTATATGTATTTTTAAAAGGGTGAGGGTTAAAACATCATTTTGTAATCTTATTCTGGTATGTCATGAAACTTTAAGCAATTATAGAACTTTTAAGTCGAAATCCTAGCATAATAATTTTCCTAAAATAAACATCTAACTGTTCTTCCCAAAGATATCAGTTTACATTACTGTTTCTTTTCTAATCCTTATTTTTGAAGGGTAAAAAGCAAAACATTATGAAACAAAACAAAATACCAAAATAAAAACCTAGAGGCCTGAGTTTAACTTGTTATACATGGTTCTGTGCTGTAGCAGAATGTGTTTCTAATAGAGAGATAGAGGTAACCTTGTAGTATTTTTTGGCATATCCCTTCTGCACCAGTCTCACTTGAGGGGCTGGTTACTTATTACCTTCTAAATCGAACCATTTAACTTCTGGGAATTCTTGACTATAAGGGAGTGAGATATTTTATATGTTAAAAGAAGAAGCAAAAGAAAGAAATTTGAGTTAGAATTAATTTTCTTTCCATAAATTAATAAACTCCAAATGTAACCTATATAGTTACATTTTTAAATTAAATCAACAGTGTAAAAGTAACATTATTTTGGTGATTATCATTTTTGTGAAGCAAAGTTCTATGCTTTGAGCGCATTATCTTTTTTTTTTTTTTTTTTTTTGAGACAGTGTCTCGCACCGTCACCCAAAGCTGGAGAGTGCAGTGGTGCAATCTTGGCTCACTACAGCCTCCACCTCCTAGATTCAAACAATCCTCCTGCCTCAGCCTCCTGAGTAACTGGAATTACAGGTGCACACCACCATGCCTGGCTAATGTTTTGTATTTTTAGTAGAGATGGGGTTTCACCACGTTGGCCAGGCTGGTCTTGAACTCGTGATCTTGAGTGATCCACCTGCCTTGGCCTCTCAACGTGCTGGGATTACAGACTGAGCCACCATGCCTGGCCTAGTGAATTATCTTTATCTCCATTTTATAACTGAGTCTTCCAAGTGAAAATGCATGGAAACTTTTAATTAAAGAAAGAAAATTACTCGTCTAAAAACAATAAATGCACGTCTTTTTGATTTTTGAACCAAATTTTTGATCTGGTCCTCAAGTGTACTTCATCATCACATTTATCATTATTGTCAGTTTCCAGAACTTCTATTACTTGCTTTCCTTCCCATTTTCATCTGCCGGCTACTGTACAAGCAAACACTCAATGGATGTTGTTCCCATATCTCAACTTTCAAGGACATTAAAATGACATAAAAATATTTGCTTAATGATTATCATGTTTCAGAAATGGTTGTAAAATTTCGTATGTGTTACTTCATTTAACCCTTACAACAATTAAATAAAGTATTTGTCTTTACTATCTGCATTTCTCACAGGTGGAAACTGAGGCTTAGAGAGCAACAGTGACTTGCCTGTTATCATTCAGTTAGTTAATGAGGAGCCAGAAGTGCATATGGAGCTAGTTCTTTAATCAAAGTAATAGACACACTATCAAAATACAAGACTTAGAAAGACATGAATACATGAGAAATAAATGTATATAGTTTACCTATAATGTTAAAAGCATATTTGTAGAGATAATGGAGTCTTAGGAATCATTTGTTCGGAAACTAAGAATTTTCAAAACCAAGGTTTTGTACTTTACACAGCATGTCCAAGGTTTGAGAATGCACAAAGAGATTACTCTGAGTGTTCTTTTAGAAAAGGCCTAGGCATTGTCTAATGGAATGTCTGGGATTATTTGATTGTAAAGGAGTGTGCACATTTGATTAACTTTTTATTGACTAAGCTATTTTACAACTCAGTAGGGGTAGACGTCAGCCTGTAGAAAACAAATAGCAATGCAAATGATTTTTGTCCGTAGCAAGGCAAACAAATTTTGTCAGGTAGAGAAACAAATGATTTTCACCCCATAAAAATATAACCTCAAATATCACATTTTTATTGCCAAACATGAAAACACCACATTTTTAAAAATTTTATATTGTTTTGCATCCATTGGCAACTCATTTTTAGTATTATTGACTGCCAATATATATGCGTCTTTAAAGTTCTTTTTTGAACCAGTCTTAACATCTTATTGGATTCCTCATTAATTAAAAGGTAGAATGAAACCTTTGGCACATGATCATTTATTATTTACTTGGGAATTATTCTTATAACTTTTTGAAAATTATACTTTGCTAAGCATTATAAGGTTAAAACAAAAGAAAAAAGATCGAAAGCAAGGTGACTAAATTTTATTGCGTGCCTGCTGTGAGTCCAGGATTTGGCTAAACCCTTTCTTACCAGAGCTAAGTTAATTTTCACCATAACTCTATGTGGTACCTATTAATTTCATCACTTACAAATGATGGGACAAAGACTGAGAATGACTACATAATAACTCCAATGTCCTGTGCTCTAAGTAGTAAGTGGGAGAAGGGAGGATTTGAATCTAGATGTGTCTTACTCCACAGAGAAATTCCTGTGTATTCTCTAGGCTCAGGACACCACATAAAAGAAAACAAAAAGCTGAAATCAATGATTAGTATGCGATGACTAGCCCAGGGTAAAGATGCTGTTTTACAGTGAAAGGTAGGTAAGTAACAAGATGTCTGATGTGTTTATTAACAATAGCCACTGATAATGATGATACTGCTCTTTTAAAGGACAACACTGGAAAGTAACCTGGATCTTCCAGAGTTCAAACTCCCTTCTATCATTATTGTCTTTACTATTCCTTCTAAAGAGTGTACTCTTCTTCATCTCTAGAGTTTTCAGGTAAAGTCATCTAGAATTAACTCTCGTAAATTCTACCTAAAAGTCTGAAGGAGGAGCCTCTTTTAGGCAAAAGTTATCTGAAATTTTTTAAAAATATGAACTTTATTGTAAAGTAAATCATATTCCTGTAGCATAGTAAAAAGAGTGAGAGCTGGTCTCTGACAGATCTGCATTGGAATTTCAGTTTTGACACCTATGATCTGTGTGAACATGGACAAGGCATTTAAAAATTTCAACCTTAATCATCCTACTTGAAAGTTGATATGAAAAATCTTATTTGGATTTGAGATGAACTGGGTAACAAAGAGAGTAGAATTATGACAAATATATAGAAGCCATTTAATAAATAGAAGTTTGAAGTAACATCTGGCCTTCAGAGAAGGCATCATTGTATAATTGTTTCCTTTTTTTGTAAAATTTCAAAAGTTTGGCAAAAATGTCTTTGGACAAAGAGATACATAATTATACTTTTGGCATATTAGTTAAACATTTTTGTTTTATTTGGGAAACTACACTTAACCCAATTTCTGGTTTCTGTATATGGAAATATAAGCCTACATAATTCTAAAAAGAGACATTTGTATTTATTTAAAATTACAAATTATACTATGTGCCTCTTAGTTCCCAAATATTTCCCAAGTTTTAGCAATTTTTTTCTTCAAAGCTAATTTAACTGATAGTATCTAATACTAATAGAATATACTTCCTATTGCAAATATTTTAGTTCCAGGAAAGAGAAATTCTACTGAAAATTTATGATCATTTTCTGCAAAATACTAGTTATATTTACAATTATACTTTTAATAGGTAATAGATAGGTATACATATAGGCTAATATTATGTAGGTGCATATTTCATTTAGTTATTTTCGTTTTAAAAATGATTACCTGACTGAATAGCATTCCATTGTGTATATATACCACATTTTCTTTATCCACTCATTCACTGATGGACACTTAGGTTAATTCCATGTATAGGCTACTGTGAATAGTGTCACAATAAACATGAGGGTGTAGGTAACCCTTTGATGTAATGATTTTCTTTTTTTTTTTGATAAATACCCAGCAGTGGGATTGCTATATGCTGTGTTAGATCTATGTTTAGTTTTTTTGAGATATCTCTGTACTGTTTTCCATAGTTGCTATACTAATTTAGAAGAAAGGAACAAGTTTTAATGTTTGATAGCAGAGTAAGATACCTATAGTTAACAATGTTTTGCATATTTCAAAATATGCAAGAAAAAACTTAAAATGTTCCCCACATATAGAAATGATGAATATTCAAGGTGATGTATGCCTTAAATACATTATTTGATCATAACACATTTTATTCATGCAACAAAATATCATACATTCTCTATAAATATGTATAAATATTATCTATCAATAAAAATAAAAACAAAAAATAGAAAAATTTTGAAAAGTATACATTTTTTATAGTTTAACATGAGCTTACAAAAGATTTTGACTACCTAATGTCTTCCTAAAAGAACAGAAAATTCTCACTTTTGAACAGTCCATTAATTCATATTCGATACACGAAATGACAAACTTGAGCATATGCAGTGCTATGGTTTGAATGCTTATTGCCTCCAAAACTCATGTTGAACCTGGTTGCCTATGTGTGTATGTTGGGATGTGGGATCTTTGGGAGGTGATTGGGCCATGAGGGCTTTGCTAGTATGGGTGCGATTAATGCTGTTACAAAGGGTGGGTTTGGACCCCCTGTGTCTCTTTGCCCTTCTGCCTTCCACTGTGTGATGATGCAGCAAGTAGACCCTTGCTAGATGCAAGCACCTTTATCTTAGTCTTCCCAGCCTCCAGACTCATAAGAAAATAAATTTCTGTTCATTATAAACTATCCAGTCTCAAGGATTCTGTTAGAGCTGCGAAAAATGAACTAAGCCACATGGGTTCTGCCTGCAGAACGTAAGAAAGTGGAGGGATGCATTTCTGAGACACAACACACTAAAATGCAATTTGTCAATTTTAAATATTCTGTATGCTGCAAACACGCAAAGAGGATGTCAAAATAAGTTCTGTCAGTACCAATTAAATGTTATTTCACAAGTATATTATTCACAATGCCCAAAGTAGAGTAAATCTAGTGAAATTACGTGTGGAGCCATTTATTTGGCTTGTTATTCATGTCGCTGGTTAACTTTTTCACGGAATAGTATAAACAACAATGTTTTTGTTTTTGTGATTTTCAATCTAACATAATTCCTGGTCTGTAGGCCTAATTAACCTGAAGAAACAATAAAAAGATAGACATAATAGAAAAATTTATTTTTCTGAACCCCAGCTGGCTATATGAGACTCCTGGCCTTTTAAGTCTCCTTTTCACTTTCACAAAGTCTCCTTGTTGGATATTAAAATTACCTTCATGCTGCTCTTTGCCTTGCAACCTGGTCACTCTAATATGCAATTCCCGTTGTCCCTATCACTTACCCAGGAGTGTTTTAATGTTGCCCTGGGGTTTAATCTCATTGTCACTGTTTAGTTACTGAATTCATAGTTCCTTCTGCAATTTGTTTTTGTTCCCCTCCTCTTCTTCTTTCGATTTCTTTTCCTTTCTCTTTCTCTTCCCCCTTATTTTTTTTCTCTTTTTCATTTTTTCTCCCTCTCCCTCATCCTGTTTCCCAATCCATCTCTATTTCCTCCTCCCCTTCCTCCTCCTTTTTTTTTGTCACCCTCTCACACTCCTCCTTCCCCTCCCATTTTCCCCTCCTGCCACTCTGTCTTCCTTCTCCCCTTCCTCTTTCTTCTTCTTTCACTGTCTCCTTCTTTACTTTTCCTGCTCCCCCTCCACCTCCTTCTCCATCTTCCCTTCCTCCTCCTCCTCTTAATTCTTCTCCTCTTTTTCATTCTTCTTTTTGAAAATGGATCTTTAATGAGAGGAGAAAGGGTATAATTAGGAAGTCATGGCAACTGTGAAAATAAATCTGCTGAGAAAAAAAATAACTTCATATTTTTGAAGTGTAAGTACAGTGGCATAAGTGTTTATAACACAGCTGCTTCCTGCAGAAGCTTAGTGGACAAAATTGAGATAACTCACACAGCTTCCAAAACTTTCCAATGCGAGCAGCTGGATAAGAAAGATAATATGCACAGAACAAGTAACTTAGATCAGAACCTCCGCAAGAGTTGGTTCCCAGCAGCTCAAAATCTTAAAACACAAAGGAAAAAGTCAGTGCTCTGTTTGGTCTTGTTTGAAGCGATGAGGAGCAAGATGTTGCATGTGAACCTTCCTCAGGTGCTCACCATGTTAATGGTAGGATCAGGACCCAAGGTTCCATTAGTCTTTATGTTAATAATCTTTAGATTTTCCAGTTGTTTGAGGCACATTCTCTTTGTATTCTTAGAAAAGACTCACAGGAACAATATTTTATGATTCTTCTATTTCAAACACTTCTGCAGATTTTATGTTTAAAGATAAGTTTGGCATAGGTATAAAATTTGTGAATTCTATTTTTTTTCAGTATTTAAAATATGTTACACCATTGACACCTAGCATAAAGTGTTGCTTTTTAAAAAGACTAAAAGCAATCTGATTTTTTCCCTTTAGGAAACTTGATTTGTTTTTTGCCAGTAAGAAAAGATTTTTAAAGTTTAATAGTTTTACAAAAGTATGTTTGGTGTTGGCCATTTTAGGTCAATTTTCCCATTTGAGTAGTTTCAAGTTTTTTATTACTGGGACTTTTTTTGATCTATGATTTTCAACATTGTTGTGTTCCATTGCCATGGGTTTGGAGGACATTTGTCACATGTGTGTTGAATTTCCATGTTTTCTACCTTTATCATTAGATCCAAATTCTTCTTATTCTTTCTTCATGCATTTTGCTTTTAAATTTTTTCTCCTTTCCATCTTTCATTTTTCTAAAAGCTTCATCTGTTATGCTTTTGTGCTTTGTATGTTAGTTTTTTAAAAAAAATCTCCGATGTAATATTTATTTCTAATTCTTGTCTAAATGCTGTCACCCCTGTTTTTATATTTTCCTTTTCCCCAAACATCTTAGTTTTGAGTTTTTTTCTAAATTATAAATTTGTGTTCTTTTCCAGTTTCTGCATTTATTATTTTGTTTATATTCATTTTGATATATTAAAAGGCAGTTTAAAATTGTTTTGAAGGCAAGACTTAGAGGCTAGCTTTTATTTTCTATAGTGGCATTATAATTATTTAAAAATGGAAATTGGAATTCTATATAATATTTTTATCTTGTTCATTTTTTGCATAAGATGAATTTTCATGTACTTTTTGGAAAGGATATTGGGGTCATGATTTCTTTTCCATCTTCAGCGGCTCTAGAGCTCTTTTTTTTTTTCCACAAAGCAGTGAAAACATATGGCATTTCATTTTCTTTGAGTTTCTCGTTGTTCCATTTTGCTTAATAGTGAGGCTTAGGCAGGGCACAGTGGCTCATGCCTGTAATCCCAGCACTTTGGGAGGCTGAGGCGGGCAAATCACCTGAGGTCAAGAGTTTGAGAGCAGCCTGGCCAACATGGTAAAACACTGTCTTCTACCAAAAATACAAAAATTAGCTGGGCGTGATAGTGAGCACCTGTAATCCCAGCTCTCGGAAGGCTGAGTCAGGAGACTAGCTTGAACCCAGGAAGCAGAGCTTTCAGTGAGCTGAGATTGCTCCATTGCACTCCAGCTTGGGTGACAAAAACAAAACTGTCTCAAAAAAAAAAAAAAAATAGTGAGGCTGAGTATCTGCTTAATAGACCTTCTTCTGCTGTATTTCCTTACTTATACATTAAATTTTGTAGTATTTGCTATTTTCTTTTTTTTTTTTGTTTTGTTTTACATGGAGTCTAGCTCTGTCACCCAGACTGGAGTGCAGTGGTGCAATCTCGGCTCACTGTAATCTCTGCTTCCCAGGTTCAAGCCATTCTCCTGCCTCAGCCTCTGGAGTAAGTGGGATTATAGGCGCACACCACCACATCCAGCTGATTTTTGTATTTTTAGTAGAGACGGGGTTTCATTGTGTTGGCCAGGCTGGTCTTGAACTCCTGACATTGTGATCCACCTGTCTCGGCCTCCCAAAGTGCTAGGATTACAAGCGTGAGCCACTGTGCTGAGCCTGTATTTGCTATTTTCTAGTTACCCTGTAAACATGCATAAAATGTGGTTTTATTTGTTATTCTTATTGGTCTATAAATGATTTTGAAGAACGTGTAAGATCTACTAATTCCTACATAAATGTTCCACCAAAATGTAAATATAATAAAAAATTACCTGATTATTTGAACTTTTAAAGTAAATTTAGAACAGCATTCATAATAATTTTGTGTTTACACTACAACATAGTACATTTCCAGTATCTGTAGTTTTATTCTGTGAATTGGTTGGTAAAAACTCTCATTTTGAAAGTAACCTACATTTTATGGGAAGCATTTGGTAACACTTATACACAAACAGGATATAAGTGGATATATCCTGGATCCACAAACAGGATATAAATATCCACAAGCAGGGTATATTAATATCCACAAACAGGACATATTTATGTCCATAAACAGGATATAGTTATATCTACAAACAGGATATAGATATTAGAAAAACCAGTATATAAACAGATATTGCTTTTTCAATTATACATAATAAAACTTGGTTTGAAAATAAATGAACTTAGAAGAACAGTCATTTGATCTAAATGAAAAGTCACCTCCTTTAGCTTCTTTGTAAATCTGTAGTCTTATGCATGGTCTCCTTAAAACAACTTCTAATCAGAATAAGACGTTATTATTTCTTTAGTAAATTTGTATGCTCTGGCTTTTGTATAGTCAATAATATCCATAGAGCCCCATAGTGAATGGCATATATACATAAACGTTTAGTTGACATTTCATGTCCATCATCAACTTTTTGAGACACAGAAATTCTGTATTTTTTATTAATCATAAACTTTCATATTTTTGAGCTCATTCTCAAAAAGATTTATTTGCATGCAATGAAATAGTTATATATTTTCACCCTACAATAAATGGCAGAATTATTTAAATAAGTGCACTCCAACTAGTGTTTATGCAGTCTACAGTGTTACTGCTCTGCCTCTGTATTCTAAAAACATATCTCATGATTTCCCACAATATTTACTCACCACATTAACTGGAAGTTTTTCATATCTTTTAGGCCAAGGCTATTGGTGGCAAGGTAGTTAGGTGTACGTTGTAGGCCAAAACGTGGGACATGGAACAATTATCTGGTATGCAGATAGCTTACAAAACCACCTAACATCAAATACTTCTCTCACCACCTCTAGAGGCTGAGAGAGAGCCTTTAACTACTCCTCTTAGAGCACACTTATCAGTAAGTAACTTGCATGTTGTTCTGGAATGTGTTGTTAGCTAGATTGTATCTGGAAAGGGTCAGGCAGAGCTAGTGGAACTCAATTCACTATACATATGACTCATGCACTCCTAGACAGATTGTGGTGGACTTGAAGTATAAGAGATGTTACATCTTAATTTAATGCAACTATTGAAAATAATTTTCTGAAAAATGAAAGCAAGAAAACAAACAAGATATTCCTCAACCAGACAAAATACAAAGATGGCAGGTATAAGCTGGAACATTTATTACTGAACAAACTCACATGTGTGGTCATCCTAATCACATATCTAATTCCAATATAGTCTTCCTTTAGTACCCAACAGTGATTGATTTTAGGCCTCAGGCCCCCAACCCAGGAAACCAAAATTTGTGAAGGCTCAAGTCCCTTACATAAAATGGCATGGTATTTACATATAACTTATACATATTCTTTAAACCATCTCCAGATTACTTATATTACCTAATACAATGTAAGTGCCATGTAAATAGTTGCTATACTGCCTTGATTTATTCCATTTGCATCATTTAAAAATGTTTGTATTGTTATTTTAATTTTTTGACTGAATATTTTTATTTATTAATTAAAAACATTTTTTTTAAGAGATGGAGTCTCACTATGTTGCCAGGCTGGAGTGCAGTGGCTATTAGCAGTCAGGATTATAGTGCACTACCTCCTGGAACTTCTAGGCTCAAGTGATCCTCCAACTTCAGTCTCCCTAGTAAGTGGGACTACAGGTGCCAACCATTGCCCCTCCCCACCCCACCCTGAATATTTTGGATCCACGGTTCTTTGAATATGTGGAAGTGAAACTCAAGGTGCAACCAACAGATACAAAGGTTCCATTAAATATACATGGCTGTTTCTGGGGTTCCTATTCTCTTCTGGACTCTTGGATCTCCCCTGTCTCAATAGCCGATGCAGAAGTTACTGCTGCCTGATCTATCCAAGAGACCAGCTGCCCTGAACTTGACCTAACTCCTGTTAAGTATCTGCATTACAGATATGCCTGTCTTAATTATGAGTCCAGGTAAATTTTTAGTTTATTCATTCTATAATTTATCAAACACTACTATGTATTTGGTGCATATCATGCATGTCAAAGTACATTTATCTGCCATGGGGACTAGAAGTCTCAAAGATTGTTTCCAGAGAAAACATTTGTCTTTTTCCCACCCTGTAATGTCAAAAATGTTAAATTATAAAACACCTCTTTTCATGTTAATGTAATGTTATCAAACAAAATTGCCTACCAAATCATCCTTAATTAATAAAGACTTTTTATAAGTTCTAACAGCATAAGAAATAAAATTTAAAGACATTTTTGATTTGAAAGAGTCATATTTAAATGAGAATACATTTGACCATTTCTATTTGTATATTTAGTCTTCATTGTAAAAATAATTGTTTTGAATAGCAATAATTCTGGACTATTTAGCAAAACTAAACAGTCAAACTTCTTACCAACATGGAACTGGATATTTATTTTTTCCTCTTGTTTCATACCAACCTTCTATGGTCATATTAAACACATTAAATATGCAAATATTATCTGGGCTAATGAATATAGAGTTATGTGAACAAAATGACAATTAGAAATATAATTGTTAACACGTTGTTTTACTCTTTCTTTGCTGTACTTTCTTGGATAATTCTGTTATGGAATATTTCAGAGGAGAATGATTATAAATTTTTGTTATACAGAAAGGAATGTATTAGGTAACGATTTATGGAATTTTGAAAACGTTGTATTTCCTTAAGATATGTTTGATATATTAAAGCTAAGTATGGGTTTTGAAAGACTTGTAAGTGTATCATTTAGTTGCAATGAATCAACTCAGTCACCCATTTCATATAATTAATAAAAAGAGTAATTATTATGATTGAATAATAGAATTTGGATATGAGATAAAAGCATTCTCACTGAGGAAACAGTGTGAGTAATGTCATGGGTTAGGAATGCTCAGGTTAACAGCAGCTATTTTAGTTTGAAAATAGTGTTCTGGATATGATGAGCATTCGGAAGATAGGAAATGGAGATAGGAGACCAATTATGGAGGGCTTTGAATGTTAGACAAAGAGCTTTATCCCCTGTGCCAAGGGGAGAAACAGACGATTTTTATTTGAGGTTATATCATGATCAGATTTGTGCTTCAATGAGATAAATATGCTGTAAACACAAGTTGGAAGAACATTTAGAACGCCAGTGTTTAAGAAAGGTAATGAGAATAGTGTCTGTGGACATAAAGAAAAGGGAATAGAATAAAAAAAAGTGCAATTAAAATGAGAAACTAAATGAGAAGAAGGGAATGTGAAAAAAAAAGGAGAAAAGATTGTTTTTGAGCCCGGGTGATGGAAAGGTGATGGTATCAATAAGATAAATCAGTAGCATACAAATAAGTATAGTTAGAGAATTAAGATAATGTTTAGTGTTGAAAATGTTTAATTTGTGGCATTGATAGGACATATAGGTGATTCCATTAGGCTGCTAGAATTGTGGCTATATATCTGCTTTTTCATACGAACACTTGGAAAAGCAATCCAAAGCTTCTATGAAAACCAAAAGAAAATTATATTAGCATCACTGTCAGGAAAACTAATCAAATTGTAATGTACAAAATATGTATTTTGCAATGTCCTTTGCATTCTTGTTTAAATTCAAATACAAGGAATTTACTGTATATTCAGTATGTATTTGGGAAAGCTTGATCGTCTAGCTAAGATACAGTATGCATACTATCACAGTTTAGTTTTATTGCCAGGCTTGGGGAGTATTTAAACTCAGGACCCACCACAATGCCTGGAATTTAGTAGGTCCTCACAGATGAGGATGAAAGGACAAATGAATCAATACACGAGTGAACACATTTTTGGTCTTTTGAGACTATGGAGGTCATTGGTGTTCTCTTTTTTGTTATAGTGTTGAAGGAGAATATGATAGGAATACATGATGAAAGTTTGAAAAAGTTACATTGCTTAAATATAACTAGACTGCCCATAGTTGATCAGATTAAAACCACAGAGTCTCTTATGGTTAATCTGAAGATTTATGAAGCTACAAATTTGTTTTCATTTCCTCATTTACATAACTATATGAAACATAGGAGAGTTGCATGTGATTGATATATATCCCCAAGTAAAATATAAAGCCAAAATTATTATTAGCATTAGACATTTCTTAAAAATAATTATCTATTCCACCCATGTCTATCCACATAGGGTAATTGTTTAGCTACCAATGACAACTGGAAAAAAAAGTCACTATGTGAAGATTAACTGATTTAGTTACATTTCTACCTGATTGCAGGTGGATGTCAGAATGGACCACAGGAAAATTCTTTGTACTTTTTGGGTCTTTAGTCCATCCTGCTTTTCATTCTTTGGATTCAATTTCTTGTTTACACTATAGCATCATAAAGCTGATGATAACTATTTTAAATCTCATGATCTCCTACAAAGCTTTGCCAGCCAAGAGGAGAAAATGGTGGTGTTTTATCAAGTTTGATGTGCTACCAAGTGCTTTCTGGTATTGTAAGAGTGTTTTGGATTGATTGTGTCCCCTCTGAAAGAATATATTGAAGTTCTAACCCCCATTACCTCAGAATGTGACCTTATTTGGAGTTAGGTTGTTTGCAGATGTAATTAGTTAAGATGAGATCATACTGGAATAGTGTGGGGACCCTAATCCAACATGACTGGTGTCTTTGCAAGAAGATGGCAATGTGAAGGCAGATACACACAAGGATTTCACCATGAGATGATGAAGGTAGAGATTAGAATTATGCAGCTGCAAGCCAAAGAATGTCAAAGATTGCCAGAAAACCACCAGAAGCTGAGAGAACGCAAGGAAAGATTATCCCATACATTTCAGAGAGAGCATGGTCCTGATGATATTTGATCTCTGACTTTTAGCCTCCAGAAATATGAAATAATAAATGTCTGTTGCTTTAAGCAGTTGAGTTTGATGGTACTGTGTTATGGCAGTACTAGGAAATTACAGAGCAAAATACACTCTGGGCATAAAATGCTATTGTTTATAGTCTCCATTACATTTTCTTGGAAGTGACAGTTGGATAGGTGTGGCCACAAACTTGTGCTTCAGAATTTCCTGTATTTTGAAAAACCATGACTCCAATAATAGGTTAGTATTCTAACAACGTCTCTTGACATTTATTTCCAGATATTCCTGTCAGCTCCATCTTCTGTTTGTTTTTAAAAGATGCAACTACTGTTAAGAAACCACTTACCAAGCTATGATTTCTATGAATCATTTAAAGCCATTGGAAGTTGGACTCAAGGATATCAAATTCACTTTAGGTTTATGCAGCTCAGGGATAGTTTTTAAAAGGAATGACTGGTGTAGTTTTCCAGGATAATGAGAACTCATCATATTTTATGAAAACTGACAGATTTATTACTCTTTCATACCCATTAATTATTATGTAAAGCCTCTGACATGAAAAATCTAGTCATTAATTTTTCCCTTGCTTGAATTTTGAGATATATTAATTAATTTTTATTTCCTTGGGCTATGCAAGTTTAAGTAATTATTTTGGGAGAATATTTTTGGTGAGACATTCTTATAGAACTTCACAATATCCATTTATGATTTTCTTTACATTTAATTTCCTAAAAATGTATCAATTTTAACTTCACAGATTTCCTATTGAATATAGCAAATTAAAGATTCATAGAAAATCAATAACTTGTTAGCAAACAATGAGCATAATTTATCCTTTTATGGTTTTTCAACGTCTGTTTTAAACTGTTTTATGTAAAATATTTATATTTCCCTGTGACTCTGTTTTCCTGTCTACTGCTGTCCTTAGACGAAAACGACTTGTGTCTGTTTCCTCTAATTAAACAGAAAATTTCTTGTACCCTGTTCCACTGAAAAGTTATTTTTGCTGTAATTATTCCTAATACATATGTAATATGCTAGGTAGATATGTAATATTATTACATATGTAGATGACATGTATTCAGCTAGTTTTTTTCAATTCATCTATCTTTATAGATGGAGAACTTTAAAAAATACAGAATCACACAAAGTTGTGGAAACTATGACATCAGGTACTGTTAAGGTCATCGATCACACTTCTGTACTAAATAAGAAAAATGCACTGGATAATGGTTTCTTTCCATATTGTGTTTGTGTGTGTATGTACATGTGAATAATTGATGTGTACAGCTTCTCACTCATACAAAAGTATTGAATGAAATATCCTTTATTTTAGAAAGGAAAGTACCAATGATTTTGATACATTTTGAAGGTCAGCAATGTTCAGCGTAGAGCAATATGTGGAGAACAATAGCTCCTTAGAGAGTGGAAAACATGGTACTCTCATTATCCATAATCTCAGCTGGTCACCATAGTAACAGCATTTTATTTTCCAAGATGTAAGCCTTTATAGTTCTGGAGAATTCACTTCCTAGGCCTCCAGACACTTCAGCGGCATCTAGTGGCTGAGATTTCAGCTGAATTTTTTGCGCTTTACCGCCTGCTACATTATGTTGAAAAATTGATGTCATGCACATGTGGCTAACAATGCCTATATTTCTCACTCATCGTGATGGGTGACTATAATTTTTCAAAGAAATATTTGCGTGTTTCAGTCCAATAAAAGGGTAAAAATGTAAGTACAAAAAGTTGTTTTATTAGTAGTCCTATTAGAATTTTGCAGGGGAATTGGGGAGCGGTAAGAGGCATGGTGTATTTTCCAAATATAGAAGGACTTTGGAAAGTTGCAGTTTCCAGAGATGACTCAATGTTTGCTCAGAGAACAATTTACAACTATATAGAACTATTTTCTGGAATGCCTAGGGGAAGGATGTATTAAAGATTCAACAATTTCACCAGTGAATTCTGACAGTAATTAAATCGTATTTACCCATTTTCACTTTCTGATTCATGTATCTGCCCTTTACTATGCAACTTTTAGAAATTAATGAGTGGAAGAGTGGCTATTACATATTTCATATACTAACTGGAGTTTAACTGAACTTGATTGAAACAGGGCAATTCAGAGCCCCTGTTTTACCCTCAGGGAGGTAGTATGGGATGTTTGAAAAGACAAATACTAGAATGAGACCCAGGTATAGTCTTGCTTCTACCATTTCATAGGTATTTATGCTGGAGGAAAATCTACAGCAGTGGTTCTCAATCCTGGCTAAAAAATCAGTACCCTGACTCTTCTCCAGACAAATTGAGTCAGAATCATTGCAAGTAGAGTCTGAGCATAACTTGAAAAAAAAAAATCTGAGCAACCACACATTAGAATTTCTTGATGTGCTTTTTAACTAGTCACTTTTCTAACTACACCTTACTCCTCACAGTGTGGACCACTGATCACCAGCATCACTTGGCAGCTTGTTATAAATTAATACACATTTAAGTTTGAGAAGCAATGAAAACCCACAGTTTCCAATTCAGAATGTCCGGGTGAACCTAGGAATTTATGTTTTTTGAAAACTTAGGTGTTTCTGTGTGTGCTTAGTTTCCTGTTATAGCTGACACTGTTACCTAAAAGTTACCTGGGAGGATTAAATGAGGACATAGGTAAAGTACTCTGTGAATTCCATGTTCTACATAAATATTGTTACTCATTTATTCACTAAATCAACCAACATTTATTGAGTACCTACTGTATCTCAAGTGCTGTAACAGGGAAACATAAAAGAGGAAATTTGAATGACACCCAGGGCTAAAATCAGTCTTGGAAATAGGTACTTCTTAGTTTATAAGTGTTTTTTTCTAACATTTTTTACATTCTTATCTTATACATATCAGATAAATTTTAACATAAATTAACAATATGATTTCATCATAAATTAACAATATCATTTCTTTGAGATTGTTAATTCCTAAAGTATGAGATGAATGCATACCATGTATCCAAATCGGTATTTATCTTAGTGGAAATTTTTCTTAAAAGATACAACATATCCTTTACCTTTAGAAATGTATATATTAATGTAGAAGATTGTAACTGGACCCCTTCCTTACAGCATAGACAAAACTTAAGATGGATTAAAGACTTAAATGTAAACCCTAAAACTATCAAAAACCCTGGAAGATAACCCAGGAAATACCATTCCGGACATAGGACCTGGCAAAGATGGCAGGATGAAAATTGCAACAAAACCAAAAATTGGCAAATGGGACCTAATTAAACTAAAGAGCTTCTGCACATCTGCGGAGGGTGTACTGGGTCCCCCAGCAGTGCCGACCCACCGGCACTGCGATCGATTTCTCACCAGACCTTAGCTGCCTTCCCGCGGGGCAGGGCTCGGGACCTGCAGCCCGCCATGCCTGAGCCTCCCACGCCCTCCATGGGCTCCTGTGCGGCCCGAGCCTCCCCGACGAGCGCCACCCCCTGGCTCCAAAGCGCCCAGTCCTATCAACCACCCAAGGGCTGATGAGTGCGAGAGTGTGGCGCGGGACTGGCGGGCAGCTCCACCTGCAGCCCCCGTGTGGGATCCACTGGGTGAAGCCAGCTGGGCTCCTGAGTCTGGTGGCGATGTGGAGAACCTTTATGTCTAGCTCAGGGATTGTAAACACACCAATCAGCACCCTGTGTCTAGCTCGAGGTTTGTAGATGCACCAATCGACACTCTGTGTCTGGCTGCTCTGGTGGGGCCTTGGAGAACATTTGTGTGGATATTCTGTATCTAACTAATCTGATGGGGACGTGGAGGACTTTTATGTCTAGCTCAGGGATGGTAAACGCACCGGTCAGCGCCCTGTCAAAACAGACCACTCGGCTCTACCAATCAGCAGGACGTGGGTGGGGCCAGATAAGAGAATAAAAGCAGGCTGCCGGAGCCAGCAGTGGCAACCCACTCGGGTTCTCTTCCACGCTGTGGAAGCTTTGTTCTTTCACTCTTTGCAATAAATCTTGCTACTGCTCACTCTTTGGGTCCACACTGCTTTAATGAGCTATAACACTCACTGCGAAGGTCTGCAGCTTCACTCCTGAACCAGCGAGACCACGATCCCACCAGAAGGAAGAAACGCCGAACACATCCTAACATCAGAGGGAACAAAATCCGGACACGCCGCCTTTAGAACTGTAACACTCACCGTGAGGGTCCGAAGCTTCATTCTTGAAGTCAGTGAGACCAAGAACCCACCTGCTTGAGTCAATTCGAAACAACTGGGCAAAGATGAAACCTACTATAAAAAAAAAAAAAAAAAAAAAAAAAAAAAAAAAAAAAATGGTGTGCACTTGTAGTCTCAGCTACTTGGGAGGTTAAGGTAGGAGGGTTGCTTGAACCTGGGAGGCTGAGGCTGCAGTGAACCAAGATCATGCCGCTGCACTCCAGCCTGGGCAATAGAGCAAGACTGTGTCGTAGAAAATTATACAAATAAAAATGATTTTAAAATTGGCAAGCTAAACCCTTCCTGGAACATGTCTCAGATTTTCTCATGCTATGCTTTTGTTTTCTTCTGACTACTTGCCTGAAATTCTCCGGCTCCTTTTTCTCTAACTTTCTTGGCCTGTTAGTTAGGTTAACAACTGGTTTAGGTACTAACTTTCCGATGAAAATGTCTAAGATGGGGATTCTCCGATTTGATTGTGCATGTAAATCACAAGACCAGGACATCTGCTAAAATGCAGGTTCTGATTCAGTAGGTCTGAGGTGGGGCCTGAGATTTTGCGCTTCTAACAAGGTATGACCATATTGGTGCAGGTCACTGAAGAACTACCTTGCTTGTGTTTTAGTAGTAGCGGTTTTATCTATAGCATCATTTTCTGCATGTAACTTGTTTGTTTGTAGAGTATTATTATTTTGTGCTACTAGAAATTAATCCTTTAATGAAATTTCAGGCTTTTTTACATTATAGTAATTGTGTTTGATATTTTTCTACATTTCTCATAGCACTTAACATAGTGATAATATGGATTAAGAACTCTGTAGATATCTGTTGATTGATTTTATAAGAAAGTGCTACCATGTAGTTTGATTTTTTCAAATTGATCATGTGAGTTTTCAGGTTTCGCATTGTTATGCCTGCTGAATGAGAACTGCTTTTAGTCATGAAATTTTCTGAGTGCTAGTGGAACTGTCCTGGTTCTGCTCCCCACCCATCTCAAACAGCAAAAGGTGTTACTTCCCCACTGCAGATTTTTAAAAAATACTTCTTTGGCTATCTTCTTGAATTAAATACATGTCACATTAGTCCAAGGAACAGGTGTCATATCTCTACTAATGTTCAAAGGCACAGAAAATAAAAATAATTTTAACTAAAGACACAAGAAAAGTAGAATACATTTTTTCCCTTAATTTCCCACAATAAAAACATCACTTCTACATTTTCTCCAGTTTTCAAGAAACAGTGACATAAGAAATCTAATGATACCTGTCAATGACCCTTTTCTCTTCTTGGGGGGCTGAGAAACCGGCTCATTATTGCTGAAGAACATCAACTGAAGAACAGTTTATATTCTATTTCCAGGTAATACTTGACACCAACATTTGATTGATAGCTATAACCAAATGTTTATTCCAATTTTCTTACTCTGGTTAATTCCACCTCCCCATTTAGGTCCCTATTTGCCATCCATATACTTTTATTATTCTGTTGCTTTACTCTTGGTAAAAATGTAGACTAGAACATATAGCTCTTTTCCTGACTGATTTTAAATAAATTAATCAGAATGGGTACTTGCATAATCTAGAAAGCTTACATGTTAGGGATAAGCAAGTTAAACATCTCATTAGGTGATTGTAAGTTGTGAATTTGTTGCTGAACCTGTGTCCATTAATGATGCAGTGAATTACAATTGACTGACTTGGGCTATTGTCCAGGTAGATGTTTTTGCTTTTGTGATCATTATAATTTTATATGTATTGGTATAGAGTTATTGGTATTCAAACTACAAAAGAATTCTAATGATGCTTTTCAGTATGCTTCAAATTCTTTGGGAAGCCAGGAGAGTTAATACTAAATATTTGATAAGGTACAATAATTTGAAAGAACTTTAATAAGCCCTTTTACTCAAAGACTACAGAATTGTGATGAGTATTGCTTGTTACTGGTTGACAGCATGTGTATACTCATAAATTGGTTATTTTCTTGGAAACTCAGGCACAAGCATAGTTGTGCATATTGATGTTATTATACAAATCAAATATGTTTAAAGAGACTAGGTTAGCAGAGTCTCAATATTAAAAGGCTATGGTTGACTCTTTCTCTTGGTCTTAATTTCTGTATCTCTTTATAATTGATTAATGTTCATTGGTATAGCAAGTATGAATAATTTATGATTCACATAGCTGCTGGGTTATTAATTGTTTAATTTCAGAGAAAGTAGCTATATATTAAAGAAATTCAAGTTGTCACTCATAGCAGCCAAGTGAATTTATACACTTTGCTACTGCATAGTCCAGAAGTAGTGAGAGTATATCAGACATGTACTCTGTGTTTCCTACAGTGCTTAAAAAGAAGAATATTAATGAGATGCTGAAGACATTTTTATAAGTAAAAATGGAGTAACTGATTTGGAATGGCTGAGGACTGTTTACTCTGGGTTGCCTCCCACCTCCATCCCCCTTTCTGCATTTTCTTCTGCCTCAGTGATTCCATGTAATGTGCCAACCATAAAATGAAGTTAATTGAATGAACAATATTCTTTAGAAGGAAACATAATTAAATATGAAAAAAGTTGTAATTAACCTTATATATATGATAATCTCTTTAGAGTTTCAGCAAATGATTTTTAATTCTGAGACATTAAAATACAAGACAATTTTATTAAAATTAAAGGCAATGATAAATTTGCTTCTTTTAGCAACATGCATGGGAAAACATTACTGTCTTAGAAAAAGACATATTGTTCTTATCATAATTGGTAATAATTTTATTGTTCCTTAAATTTATTGCTGAAACTAAAGGCTGATATAAACTATTTAAAATAAATGTTGACTGTCTTCTCTTGTTTGGTAGAATAGTTTTAAATAAATTTAAAAATCATAGTTTTAATTAGCTATCATCAAAACAATTTGCAATGAAGAATTTTAAAATTTCAACAATAGAAACGTGAAACTTTTACCTTTCTGAAACATAAGTTTTAATGTTATGTAGTCAAAGAACAGATTTTGAGAAATGATCCATGAGACTGATTTTGTGCATTTTAAAATACTTTGGCTGGGTGAAAAAAGTCAGTTTCACAGCAGGGAATAGGCAGGTAATATATTTCCTAAAGGTGAAGTGTGTTTTGGTATGAGAGAAACAGGATGATCTTAATGATTTATCCTCCTCCCCATCTCTTTCATGCATTTAGTCTGAACCGTTCCCCAGCTCTGATGAGTTGCTTTAGAGCTCTCAATGCTAAGCCATCGAAGGGAGTAAGCTTAATGTTGGCACTTTGGTAAATATTGCTGCTTTCATGTGTCCTTTCTTTAAAGAATTGGGAAGAAAGAGGATCAGAAAATGCTATATCATCTTAGAAAATGAAAGAAGAAAAGAACAAAATAGCATGTGTATGTTGAGAAAGGAGGGATGAATGGCATCTTAGTTACCTTGTTTGTATCTTGCTTTTCCTAGTAGACTGGGTGCTCCTTAAGGGCATGATGGCCGACGTTGAATTTTACTTTATATATTTTTTATGTGAATAAAATATAGTTGTGGGCTGACATTTCCTTAGATCTTCACAATGCTATATCTAATACGTCCTTCGCTCAATGTTAGACCTCCTGCCTCTTACTCTGCTTTCTTATATTACTCAATATTCTTAAATTTATGCATGCCACGTCTCCTCCTATACACATTAATTTAAAAATTAAGGTATTCTTGTTACTCTTTTGCTCAAGGCTACACTTTGCATTGGTGCAATTGATTGCTCTATCATTTCTTTTCTTTCTTATTTTCAGGACATTTTCCTCTCTTGTGGCTACTTCTTAGCTTAGTAAGGAGCTCATGGTTCAGCCACAATGACAGAATCAAGTGAAAAAAAAAACAAAAAAACAAACTTTACTTTGAGCACACATCCAACCTCTTCCAGCTATCTCTTCTCATCCTGGACCATCTAAGCCACTGAGGAAAGTCATTACTTACTACTCTGTCTCTATTTTCCTTTTTCTCCTTCATTTCTCAATGTTCTGCAGTCTGATTTTAGCTATGCTGCTGCTCTGGAAAAGATCTCCCTTGACCTCTAGATGACTAAATCCAGGGAATACTTTTTGAGCCCTGTCTTTCTGGATCTGTCTGCCACTTGGCATTTTGATTCACTTTTTAATTAGACATAATTTTAAATTATAAGTGAGGCTCAAACAAATTGCTACTACTGCTGTCCTCCTTCTCGTCTTCAGGTAAGGGTGTATTTTGTTGGGTTGTTCTGAATTTCTCTTTTGTGAATTGTCTGTATATATGTTTTGTCCATTTTCTTATTGATTTTCTTTATATGTAGAATATACTTCAGATTTAAGCCTGTTCTTATTGGTATGAATTGCAAATACCTTCTTTCAGGTATGTACGTATGGAGCTTTCTCCTAAAGAATTGGCCACAGGTTTTGTTGAACTATGCTATTTCTTTTTTTATTTTCTCATTTTCTTATTTTTGTCCATTTCGTTGATTTGATTTCTTTTCTTTTCTTTCTTTTTTTTTTTTTTTTGAGAGTGCAGTGATGCAATCTCGGTGCAGTCTCGGATCACTGCAACATCCGCCTCCTGGGTTCAAGTGATTCTTCTGTCTCAGCCTCCCGAGTAGCTGGGATTACAGGTGCCCACCACCATGCCCAGCTAATTTTTGTATTTTTAGTAGAGATGGGGTTTCACCATGTTGGTCAGGCTGGTCTCTTACTTCTGACCTCAGGTCATCCGCCTGCCTTAGCCTCCCAAAGTGCTGAAATTACAGGCATGAGCCACTGCACCCGGCCTGATTTGATTTCTTTTACTTTCTAAGACTTTTTTTTTTTTTAACTGTTGTAATTTGAATACTTAGTTGATTGATTTTTGGTCTTTTTTCCTTTTCTGAATTTATTTTCTAATATTATTGTTTAAAGGTATATATTTTCCTCTAAATAACACTTGAGCTTTCCCAAAAGTTTCGACAAATAGTAATTTTGTCATTTCAAAGGTTTATAGTTTTAAATATTTACTATGATTTCTTTCTTGAATGATGTGCTATTTAGAAATATCTTTGTTAATTTACAAGTGTTTGTTTTGGTTTGCTTTTTTTCCCTTTTGATTTCAGTGTAATTTTATTATATACAGAGACACTATATGTATCATATTTCTGTGAAACATGACGCTTGCCCATGACTCTATGGAATTTTATGGTGAGGCTGTTTGATGTAGTATATGATCAATATTTAGAAATGTGTCATATGTAAATGCAAGAAAAAGTATTGATTAATTGTTGGGTATTGAGTACTACTTAGGTCCATTGGAGTGAGCTTAATTATCTTATTCAACATTTTTAAATTTCTACTAATTTATTGCCTTCTTGTTTTTTGATTATTGAGAAAATTTTCTTAAAAATTTTCTATCTTGATTTTTCCCTTTCCTATAATTTTTTATTCATTCTAATTTTAAGGTTATGAGTTTGCTACTTTTTATAATCCTTAATTGCCACCAATTAGAGTGAAAATATCATTTTCTCCTTACTACCTGTCTACTGACTTAAAAGTGAAATATTATTAACATTTTTTAGTGACTATACCTGGAATTTTAACATAAACACCTGTATTAAAAGTCTGCAAATAATATAATTTTCATGTTTGCATTTCTAAAATTACATGTATTTTGTTCTCACTTTTGGATGATAGATTGGATATTGGCATTTGCCTTGAGGTTTATCTCAGCACATCAAAGATATAATTCTGTTGATTTCTGATTTTTATTGCTGCTTACTGGCAGTCTTATTTGTAAATCATGCAAAAGTGAGAACAAAATACATTCGCATGTTCCTTCATAGGTAACATGTGTTTTCGCTATGATTTCCTTTGAGTTTTTTTTCTTTTTATTCTTTGTTTTACAGTTTTACTGCAATGGTCTCAATGTGGGTTTATTTATTTAGCTTAAAGGAAAGTTGTGCTTTTTTTCAACTATTCATAAAATTTTAAGGTTTTATTTAATATGTATCTTTCCATTTTCTCTATTCTTTTATAGTAAAACTCCTATTAAATGTGTATTGGAACCATAGTTTTATTTTCCATGCCTCTTAGCTTCACTACTATTTTTTAAAAAAATTTATTTCTTTTCCTGTCTTGTTGCATTTCAAGTAATTTTCTGATTTATTTTTCAGTTAACTTTCTTTTTAGCTCCGTCTATATAGGCTGTTTTACCTACTGACCAAGATTTTTTATTAAAATTACTCCATATTTCAGTTCTTTAAAATTAGAACCATTCTATTTCACTTTTTTTGATGTTTGCTTTTAAAATATGGAATCATGTAGCACTTCCTCTTTATGCTTTAATCACTTTAAATCTTTTTCACTTTATACAATCTCTATGATAATTATTAACTTTTCT
Organism: Hylobates moloch; assembly: GCF_009828535.3. NCBI lineage: Eukaryota > Metazoa > Chordata > Mammalia > Primates > Hylobatidae > Hylobates > Hylobates moloch. The sequence goes on from NW_026652284.1 coordinate 57,477,861, forward strand.
GTAATTTCTAGAGCCCAGCTTACTGTCTTTTGCATTTGATAACTATTGGTCATATTGAGTGTTTCTTATGGTGTTTTGCTATTTTAGCTTGCTTGTCTTCAAGGCTTGTCGTTTGGTTATCCTGAGAGTTTATTTTGTTTCTGTCACATGTCTCAGAAATATCAACAGCTTGTGTGACAGCTCCCATGCCATGCCATTTATGTGAATTTGAATCCCAAAATAATCTAAGGAGCAAGCCCATGATGAGTATTATTAGAATCAAGGTTCTTGTTATATTCCTGTGCTTCTAAGCAGTTGTTTTTTCCCACATTACTCCTTCAATGAGAATATGTTATGCTCAGGGTATACATTTAATTTAGTCCATCTCTTTATATCTACCAATTTCTACATTTTCTTTCCTTTTACTATGTGGTCACTATATCCAAATGCCAAAATGATACTAACAACTTTCGTGCTCATGTAACCCAGGACAGGGATAGTAGGAAGCTGTACAGTAAATGGTCTGGTTTTTATTTCACAATTTTACCTAGAAGTCTCACTCTTTACTTACATAGTATCATGGGAAAAAACGGTTGCTGTTTCTTATTCTCTGAATGATTGTCAATTGAAATGAGCATCAGTTATTGTAGGCCTAGGATGGAACCAGGTCTAGTAGAGCAGAGGCTCAGGCCTAGTACAGGATCAGGCCTAGTATAGGATGAGCAAATGCAGACATAGAAGTCATGGTACAAACTGCTGAAGAAACACTGACTGTGAAACAGATCCAAAAAATTCCTTACTTGAAAAAATTCCAAGATGGTATTTTGTCTTTTAGCCACATGCTCCTTGGCATTACATTTATGCATTGGTAATGTAGTGCTGAATAATTGTTTCCAAAGATGTAAAATTATAATCCCTGAAACCTTTAAATATTCTTATTTGGAAAAAGGGTCTTTGTAGCTATGATTAAATTAAGAATGTTGAGATAGGAAGATTATCCTGAATTATCAGGTGTGCCCTAAATGCAATCACAAGTTACCTTGTAAGAGAGAGACAGAGGGAGAGCTGACACAGGCAGAAGAGAAGACACACACACACACACACACACACACACACACACACACACACAGAGGAGGAGGTGATGTGAAGATGGAGCATAGAAAGATTGGAAGATGTTGACCTTGGAGATTAGAGTGACACAGCCACAAATCAAGGAATGCTTGCAGCCACCAGAAGCTGGAAGAGGCAGGAAATGGAATCTCCCCTAGAACTTCTGGAGGGAGCATAGCACTGGCAACACCTTGGTTTCTCCTCAGTGATGCTGGCTTTGGGTTTCTGGCCTCCAGAACTGTGAGAGAGTACATTTGTTTTATGTCACCAAATATGTGGCAATATGATACAGTAAACATAAGAGACTAATGCAGATATTTAACAGGTCTGCTTATCTTCAAAATTAGATATTGGAGCAGAGAAGTAACCCTAATCATCTTATGCCTGCTCTAAATGTCTTTAGATGTGGCCTTACAATTCAAAGCACATACAGGTTAAGGTAGGTGCTCTATCATGATATGAAGGGTATAAGCTCTGGATTTAGGATACCTGGATTTAAACCCTACCCCTTATGAGTTTTATCACTTTGGGCAAGTTACTTAACCTCTTCTAAGCATCTTCATCTACAAAATAAGGATAACAACAGTTGTAACTTTGCAATACAATAACAGCTGCAACAACACCTCTCATAGGAGGTGTTATGAAGAGTAAAGTAGAGATAGTTCATATAATCTGAGCATATAAAAAATATGAGAAAATGTTAGCTAATATCCCAAGGTATTACCTTACCCTGGTCCTAAGGTAATCCATACCTTAGTCCCAAAGTATGGATAATGAGCATTCTTTTCTCAGATTGCACCCACTCAACCATGTTCTTTCATTTGCATTCATTTTGTTAATAAGGTGTAAAGGAATGTCATTCAGTATTTAAGTTTTTGTACCTAAACTTTTGAATTATTCAACAAATGATGATGACACGTTTTCAAATATGACATTAGGTCACATTTTGTTTACATTTACTCTTAATTTGAACCATTTTTGCATAAACCATACTGTATTTCTATATCTGGAAATCTGATCAACCTATGCTGGACTAACTTTTAAATAACATGTGTAAAATATTTAATTTTATGACTAGTATCATCTTATTATATCTGATGCATAACATAACATTGCAGGGAGCAGGAAAATGCTAAATACATGTTACTGGACAATAACCATTTCTTGGGTGAGCTTCCTAGTATCTAGCACAAAAATCGCTATCCGGTTCTCAAGGAGGTCAATGATTCTAAAATAATCTTTCAGCAATGTTATAAGAAAGATGAAAATATCACGCAGGAAAAAAGTGTTCTCTTCTCATTTATGCATGGTTGGGACATTTGTAGGCCTGAGTTATGAGTTATGCAGCAGACAAACCAATTCTGCCTGAGTAAAGGGCTTATGAAAAGGCATCTTGGGAGATAAATTTAGGGAAGTAGGTTCTGGCATGTTGAAAAGGTTTCGAGTGATAGATAAAAATATAAACTTTGGAGTCTGCTAGTCTAGGGTAGGAATCTACCACTTATTGGCTATACAACTTTGGAAAAAATATATTCTTCTGTAAAATGGAGATAATATTAGTATAACCTGCTGGAGTTGTTACAAGATTAAAGAAACTCATACACTCAAAGTCATAAGTGCAGTGCCTTGTATTTGGTAAACAGGCAGTGGGGAGCCAGTAAATGGCTTTGAGAAAGGGAAGAAGAGGACCAGAGTTGCACCTTACACAGATCCATTTAACAGCAATGTTTTTGGCTATCAGGAGGTGGGGAAGGATTGGAGGAAGGATTTTATGAACTGACGCAGGGCTTTCTAGAAAGGCTTCATTGCACAAAACAAGATAATTCTGTGGGTTGTACTGTTATGGGCATTGTCATGGGAGCTCGTAATAGATACTATGAGTTACTATATAAGTTAGTTTTTCAAGTTATATACAAGATCTATTAACTTATAAGAAAGCAATGGAACTTACTTAGGTATATAGTAAACATGAAAATGAACCGAAAATAGTTACAAAAAGACCCAAGAGATTTCTTTATCAAGAAAACAAAATAAGAGTATAAAATTAATTATTCTGTTCAAAATAAGGAAAGTGTATTTTTATTTATTTTTTACATATGGGCACATATCTGGGCATTTCATAGAATTTCTTTCCTTTTCTTTATTTGTGCTGAATTCTCAGTTTACTTTTACTGCCCATCTTACATTACATCTGAATTTTATACTCAAGTTGAACGAATATACATTTTTTCTAGGTACATTTTGAGAAAAAACATGTAAATAAGTTTGAGTAACATTAAAAACACTTAATTTTCATAGTTATATGTTAGTTCACCAAAGCATCTTAAGTTTTTTCAAGTACTTATTTGGTGTAATAAAAAGTTTGTTTTATAAACTCTGTCTCTGAAGTTTTCAATTGTCATTACTGTTAATGGGTTTGGTGAAAATAAAAAATAAACGTGAGCTCTCTTCTTATTTTTCTATAACTTTAAGAGTGAAGAATGATCACTCACCCTGGGGGCTGGGCTGGAATCCAGGCAGTATCCAAAAAGAAAATGTCCACAATATATGGATCTGTGCAGTCAGTACTGGGAGTTGCACCTAGCACTCTCCACCATGCTGTCTAGATGGCATAGCCTTTCTGTTTCTTGTGTGTCAGAGTTTCTCAGCTGCTCTGGCTGACCATTGAACATTGTATCTGTGCATTAAGGCCAAGTTGGAATTATTTACGTTTCCTTTCAGCTAAATGTAGGGAAAAATATGCAAATCAATTTGGCTAACATTTAAAGGCGTTTATTCCTACATTTATATACTTTTCTTAGGTGATTTCTGCTCTTGTATTTTTCCTCTTACAAACAATACAAATTAATTTTATAGTGAGATGGAAAGGTCAGTAAGAGTCTTTTTTTTTGCAAGGGCTTGCTCTGCCTTTTTGACATGTCTTAAAAAATTCAGCTATGTACAGTGTAGTCTACTATAGTAGAGTATTTTTACATTTCTTTAAAAAATAAGCTAGTCGTAAAATATTTTACTATATCACAAAGATCACAATTTTATTGTTCCCCTGTCTCTTATGGTATCCATGAGAAAAACAAGTATTCAATGAGCTATTATTTCACCAAAACAAAAGTCAGTTGGAGTGGAAGAGACTGGAGACTTCATTTAATACAGACGTTTCGAAACTGAGGTTTACAGACTCCTGGGACCTCTACAGAGACCACTTAGAACTTTCATGAGGAAAAGAGAGATGTGAATTTATTTTAAAATAATTTTAAGGATTGAAAAAAATATTTTGAAGGCCATTGATTTAGAAAACTGTACAACTGGAGATACAGTAAAGTGCAGGTATACCCTGTTTTGCAATGCCAACTAAGTGTGAATTTCTAAAATCAGTGAAGTAATATTTTCATATTGAATATTTTACCGCCTTGCTTTATTTCAAGGAAATCTTTGATATTCTTTTTGAAATTAAAAATTTAAATTATTTTGTAATATTTTATGGATTTTTAAGTAATTGAATTTTATAAATCAGAGAACTTCTATTAACTAATGTACCATTGGTTAAGTTCAAAATTGTTTTTTTTTCCTCATCGCAATGTTATTTTAGGTCATCTCCAGTCCTTCTTTAGATGTACTACTAACTTACTGGGTGATTTTACTTCTTTATCAAACTTTTTTTAAAACTTTCTGAAATTGGCTAACAACATCATGAGAAATGATTTTAATTTGAAAGCAAGTCTGCAATTGTAAAATAAAATTTTATTATTTAATAAAAGTCTTCTAAGGAGTTTGGAAATTATAACAAATAATAAAAGGTGAATATTTTTAAAGATCACTGTAGAATTTTCAGCATCACAGCATAAAATCTGTATATGAGAAATTGATAGCTTCCTCTGCATTACTCTTTTTTGCTATGGGCATCTTCTGTGATTCCTTTCATCAATACTCTCCTAGTGTGGGGGTGAGGAGATGAGTGACCGGGAGGGAAAGAGGCGACCTGGTGAGCTCTTCAGTCCTTGGAGCACCTGTTATCCATGGATTTCAAAGCACTTAATCCTGTTTGATGGTCCTGTGAGATAAGAAGTGCTTTACTACTTGGCTGTGAACTTGTCATAGGTCTCCAGTACATTATTGGAAAATACAAGCCCTGGGCTATTTTCCTGACTCCTGGGTCAACGTTCAAGTAAAGAGACAACACTTAAGCCTTGGCTGACAAGAGGACTGGGTCCTGATGGCTAACACGCTGTGTAATCAATCTTCTTGTGCCCTGTTTATCCATATGTGCAAAACCTGCAAAATTAAACACCCCCACATTACAAATCTCAGTGGATGGAAAATTATGATCTTCTCCTATGGGAATCTGAATAATTTAAAGACCACATGATTGTGCCATGAACAACTGAAGCCAAAGAATAGAATAACTTAAAAAGCCTTGTGATAAAATATAATTTGGAGGAGCTACATTAAGACATAACCCACTTATGAGATATTTATAGACTTTAACTTTGTAAAGGAACTTTGAATTTGACTGTGTTTATTAGTGAATGGGAATTTATTTCTCTATTTTGAATGAGCATTTCTTGGCAGGCAAACTGTGCGCAGGCTACAATGAGCTTCAATGAAGTGCTTTCACATTCCCTTCCCACTGAGTTGAAAGCCTTCTTATATTCTCTCAAGTGTGTTTCTTTTCCCATGGAGGATGGCTTTGTTGAAAATTGCTTCCTCTTCTCTTGATTATTGAATCAGATATTATATTCAGTTCTTCAATACTTTATAGAGTGTTGGTGAAAAATGAAATATAATGAGTGTGATTATTCCTTATATTTTGAAGGCTATGTAGATTCAGCTCTAAAGAATTTAGTGGAGCTAAGCCAGAATTGGAAGAGAGATATTATTTAACTGAGTTTTCTCTTTCCTATAAATGTTCCCCCACTGCCTCTACCATTATGACACTCTTCCTTTCCAGCATTTTCTTTATGTCTCAATAGCCAGAGTCAGCCCTCATCTCCTCATGTCCCTTTGTTCCTGCTCAGAGGAATCATGTAGACCGAAGGTAATTTGCTATAATTTCCAAACAAACCAATGTCCTATATTCTAGAATTTTATTTTCTCTTCCTTCTTTATTCATCATTAATATTAACCCGACCTTAGAATGTTGCTCATCTGTTGAGAAGCAGCAGAATGAAATTAAGGAAGCAAAGACCCTAAAACTTAAAGTATAATAATAATAAAATAAAAAAAATCATGAATACCCTTTTCCACACTTCAAATTCAAACTGCCAAGAAATGGAAAAAGCCCTGAACGTTTATTAATCTTCGCTTTTGCCTCTTCAGAGTTATACTGTGCAGTATAAAAGTATAGACTAAATCTTACAGCTATATTATTTTTGTCTTTTGGGGTGCTATGTTGTAATAGTTTTACTTTGCTAATTCATGAACAATTTAATGTAGTTATTAGATTATAAATTCTGGAACAAAATTCTTATAACAGTGTGTCTGTCAACTTCTCTGTTGTGTCTCTGTGCCTGAGATTTCTCATCTATAAAATGAAGATGTTTGTATTAAATAAGTTGATATACGTAGTGCTTGACATATTGTATATGCCGTACAAGGGCTTTCTGCTATTGTTATTTATTATCAAAGATTTATTGAGCTCCTATATGTATCATAATGGTGACCTTATAGTGTTAACAGTGTTGGTGGAGGCAGATATTAATTAAAAATCATTTAAATAAATACAATATTGAATTGTGATACGCATGTTGGTGAAAAATACAGGGAAAGAAGAAAATAGAGTTGATGGAAAACAAGATTGAAAAATAGAGTTAGAGGAGGGGTCACTGATACTGAGAAACATGGGAAAGTGGGAGGGAAATGGAACTTGAATTGGCTGTAGGAAACCACCTATTTTAAAAAAGAAATAATATGAGACTATGACAAATGAAAGTATGTTCATAGGTTTGATGGCAGGAAATTTTCCTCTCATTGCATCTATTTACTCTGTGTAGTAGAAGGTGAAGCAATATACTGGGAATGAGGTTTCTGTGAAAGTCTGGTGGTTTGTAGACAATGTAGGAGGGCAGAAATTGTCATGGAGAACAGAAAAATTACCAATAAATATGGTAAAATTGCCAAGAAGTCTTAAGTAATCCTTTAAGATTGGTGATTATTAATTAATGTAAAGGTGTCAATATTACCGGTAGTGTGTTTTTTTCTAGCAAGGCGCAGCTGCCTGAAGTCAGGGCTGGAGAAGGAAGACTACTAGGGCCATCCAAATTTGGGGTCTTTAAAGTGGGTGAGATATATGTAAATGCAGAGAGGAACAGGAATTAGATAATATAAATGCAATGATTCGAACAAGGTCTCATAATGTAATCGGATAAGGATAGAGGTGAAGTTCTAGAGACTAATTATAGAAAGATAGTAGAGGAATCAACAAATTGGAGTTTTGAGTTTAATAAGTTTTAAGGTTATAGTTAGTTTAGTTAAATAATAATAATAATAAAATAATTTAAAAAGCTGATAGTGGCCAGGCGTGGTGGCTCACACCTGTAATCCCAGAACTTTGGGAAGCCAAGGCGGGTGGATCACAAGGTCAGGAGTTCAAGACCAGCCTGGCCAAGATGGTGAAACCCCATCTCTACTAAAAATACAAAAAGTAGCCAGGCGTGGTGGTGGGTGTTGTAATCCCAGCTACTCAGGAGGCTGAGGCAGAGAATTATTTGAACCTGGGAGGCAGAGGTTGCAGTGAGCCGAGATCGCACCACTGTACTCCAGCCTGGGAGACAGAACGAGATTCTGTCTCAAAAAAAAAAAAAAAAAAAAAAAGCTGATAGTAATCAGAATTCAGAACACTTAAAGTAACAAAATTAAGATTTGAAAAGTTTCAGGGATGCCAAAGTCCAGTGTTTGGGAGACTGGATGGCCGAAGAGACAGTCACTGGAGATGAGGAGTTGAAGAAATTGGGAGGCCAGAATTTGGGACGACTTGTCCATGTGGCTTTTAAAATTTCCCAGGATTATGGCAGAAATTGTTATGAATAGATATACTGTGAGCAAAGTACCAAGATTTTCAACAAATGAGAGGGCTGAGAGGAACAAATGAGATGTGATTTTGAAAGTCATATAATAGAATGGATTGCACTTCAAAAAAGCTGAATTTTATTATAAAAGCATAAGTGAATGATTGTCTACAGATATTGACATGAACAGTTCATAAAGAAAAAAACAATTTTATAACTCTTGCTTTCTAAAGAAAGTATGGTTTTCATGATTTTCTCATAATTTGTCATTAAAATACATTCTTTTGATTTTCACATAATTAAAGGTGAAATGTTAGTTTTGGCTTAAGGCCCAAACTGTCCTTTTAAAACTTGCCTGCCTTTAAAAATTTCGGTATTATTTAAAGAGCTTTGCCTTATAGTTAAGCACATAAACACATATATTTTCTGTAGGTAGAAATACCATCATATAAATCATCAAACAAGACCACGTATTTGATTGTATACTGAAATATTACAAATATTTAAATATTAAAAGATATGTTAGGATAAAATGTGTTTACAAGGATATGCAAAAACACACACACACACAGAGGAAAATTATGATGATGAACTCAGTGTGTGTTAAAACAGGATATGTAAAAATAAAACATACACAGAGGAAAATTATGATGAACTCAGGGTGTGTCAAAATAGTTGCATACAACTTCATCCATGTTCATACATTAGAAAGGTGGTTTAATCACCCATAAGAAATTACTAGCTTCTCTGTTCGTGAAGCACGACATTTCAATTGCACAGCCAATAAAAGAATTACATGAAGAGACTGAAATGATTTACTGTATGGAAAGCATCAAGACGAAGGTTACCATGGTGAGCTACCTTCCTGCACACCCAAGGTCAAGTGAGAGTGACCCATCAATGGGCAATCCTCAATCACAACCTACTAAGGGATTGTTCTGACGATCATTAGTTGGATTCCTTCCTAAATACTAACAATGATGATCCTGTACCTGTTACTCATATTTACCTTTAAAAATATCCATTTGAAATTTAAATTTATGACTTAAAAACTGACATCATTGTTAAAGAGTTATTAGAAGAGCATTGGTGTTTCTCAGAACCTCATAAATTGCAGCTGTGCACTATAATCATTTCCTGAAAGTGTGGGTAGGTTAGGAAATGTTTACACATTTTTAATGTAACATAAAAGAGATTCCAGTTGTATTGTAGTTTTTAATGTTTAACCAGAATCATCTTTATTGTAAATACTATCTTTATTCCACCGGGAGGGAGAGGGAGAAAGAGTATAAATGGTGTATACATATTATAAAATATTGTTATGTATAATTAATACCTTAAAAAATGTCCAAAATTCTGGGAAGTTCATATATTGCTTTCCTCAGATACATTTTGTTGATGCATAAAAAGAGGACTGTACTAATAAATGTCTTTTGAATTACACATGGTGTAAGAAAATGAAAGCCTTTGGGTTATGAATCTTGGATTTAAAAAGGCAATCATCAAATATTTAAGATGAAAATGCAGTAACACATGCTAGCTGTCATGTGTGAGTTTGGTGAGTGTTATGACAAGGTTTTTAAAACATTTATAGTTGGAGTATTTTTATGAAAATATTCATTAATTCAAACAGACATTCGTATCTGGCAATCTGCATTTTAATCATGATTTCTGGCTGCAAGAGAAAATCGGTAAAGCCATGAAGGACTAGGTGAAATATATAGCAATCATGTTTAAATTATACATTATAAAGCATACATATCTGTATGTTGTCATATTATGCATTAAATTTAATGCATAAATCAAATTGTTATAATTCTGATGTTGCCAAAAGGCACAAAATATGACAAACAGGAATAGGCATGTAGATATTATCATATTCAATAATTCAATGAGCATTTGTTTTATGTAAATTAACTTTCTGTTAATAAAATTTATACTCATTTATTATACCACTTCCATATGATAATTAAAAAAAGTCTTTTCTTCTCTAAAAATCATTACAAAATGTGAATAATGCATTTGTTTAATATCTATATAAACAAGATCTTACCATCAGATTAGTTCTGGAAATGAAAGTATTATTGATTTCTGTAATAATTTTGACAATATTGCTACACTGCAGCACTGAAGCTGCTAATCTCATTTTTGTGGAGAACTCTGCATTTAAAGCAGTGTTTAAAATTTCTGAAAGTAAACAATCTTTGGTTTTGTAGGACATGGCAATGTACAATTTGTAGAAAATATACTTTTGGAATTAAATAGAACATACTGTGAAGAACTTGGAAAAAAGTTAAATTCCTCCTCAATTACCGTATTATATTTTCAATTAAAATAATATTGAAAGCAAATCCAATCGACTCTTAAGTTCTATATGCTTCTTTCTTAAAATTAGTAGTTGTTATATTTGGGAGAATGGATTGAATAAACTCCCAAATGGCTGACTTAAAACCATGCAAAAAAGTTATAAAATGTCACTTTAAATGACAACAAATTATAATATTTCAGAATACATTGTTCATATTTATTTTGCAAAAGATGATGAAGCACTCTGTAATGGAAGGTATTTTTTTCACTTTCATTATATTTTCATATTTTAACGGTTTACTCAGGTCATATTATTATATGCATGGAACTTACCATCTGAATCATGCTACAGTTTCTAATTGAGCCCTGTAGGTATTCACGAAAGAAGTGGGGATGTTTTATAGATGCCTAAAGTTTTACAACTTTATTGTCATGGATGGAGATGCTTATGAAGTTTTTGACTTAGTTTAAATGAAGTAAGATTTCCTCTTCAAGGAAGGCCAATGAAGGTAATTTACAGAGTAATGAAGGAAGTTCCGTTTTAAACTTTAGGTAGCAAACTTAAGAATCAAATAAAGAACACTTAATATACACTAATTACATATCTCTGCTCTATGGTACCAATGGGATGTTTAGAAAATTGTTAGTAATGTTGGTAATACTTGAAAGTTTTTGACTGAGGAGAATGGCAGTTTCGTTTCATTTAACTTAAGATATCATGCATATGTACTTATTGTATAAAGTACTTACTGAATACCCTGTACCTTTATATAGCACACTATTTGTTAATCAGTAGTTTGTGAAAGCAACCAGTCCATAAGGAAAAGTATTCACACTTCCTTGAGTTCATGCATGCAGAGAGGATGTCAGCATTCCAACAAGATTAGGCTCGGGTAATGATGTGGGTACGAGGAGATTGCTTATATGGGTACTACCAAGTTTGTTTTATACTAATTCATCTAATCACATAATAATAAAAATATAAAATGTATATGAAAAATTGGGAAATAAAGAAGTTGAATTTTTTTTTTTACAATTTGTGACAGTGCTGACAAAACTGGGATACTTAAAGGTAAAATGATACAAAAATAATTCATATGTAAGCATGTGCAATACAAGCCGTAACATGATTATTAGAATAGTGAGCTTTCAAGAATATTTGGCTAAGTTACTGAATTTTCCATAATTATAAGAAAAATTTTTAAAAATTTTGGATAAAACTTGAGTTGACTAAATGCTTAATAGTAAAACTTAAAACTCATTGGGTTTACTGAAGGGATTTTTGACTTGAGAATCTAACCTCTATATAAGTTCAAAGATAAAGTTAGAAAAATCACAACTATCCTGAAGACAATATAATAAGATAACTGGACTTTCAATATTAATTTCCAAAACATGTCAGAGATAACAGCTTGTCATCAACTCTGGGGAAACGTTCTTCTGAGTTACATAAAATATTTGACACTTAGTAAGGGCATACTTAATATTTTAGGTTGTAGCAGTGCAAATGAAAAGTACAAGGACCCAAAATACTAAAAAAGTATTAGTATATAATCTTAATATGTATTAAGATTATAAATTATATGTATATATAATTATATACAAGGTTATATACTAAGATTAAAATTACAGTTTAATATAAATTTACTTTATAAAACTGAATGACTTTACATTTAAAAGCCTATTTCATAAGAAACTGGCACTCTTTCAGGTATTAATATCTAATATACAGATGGTAGACAAATGAGGTGAATTACTTAACAGTTTAGCGTTAGTCATTAATTGCTTTTTAACAAAACAAACAATCAAAAGAGAAGCTCTACAGTCACACAGAATATAATTAAGTAACTTTAAGTAGGCAAATTCCTTTATTAGACATGATTGGGGGACTTCAGTAAGCAATTAAATTGATAAGATTTTTTTTTAAAATGAACACTCTTGCTTCATACAATATAATTTCTTTATACTAAACTTCCTTTTTGGTAATAATGTACTAAAATCTTTTAGCTTTATTTAGAAAACTCTTACTTAAGAATAAATGTGATTTACTCATCTTAGTAAGAAAGAAAAGTATACAAAAGTCTAATTGGCATAACCCACTAGTCATTTTATTCTGGTATTTTTGTGTTGGTATATACAAATGGGCGAATTATTTGACAAAGTGTTGAGGGACAGCAGTTCCCAACTTTTTGTCATCAGAGACTGGTTTTGTGGAAGACAATTATCCCATGGACGGTGGGGCGGCGGGGAGGGGATGGTTTTGAGATGAAATTCTTCCATCTCAGATCATCAGGCGTTCGTTAGTAGATTCTTACAAGGTATGTGCAACCTAGATACTTTGCACATTCAGTTCTCATAGGGTTCGGGCTCCTATGAGAATCTAATGCCGCCACTGATCTGACAAGGCAGAGCTCAGGCTGTAATGCTCGCTCACCTGCCACTCGCCTCCTCCTGTGTGGCCCATTTCCTAACAGGACACAGACTGGTACAGGTCTGTGGCTTAGGGGTTGGGAACCCCTTTTGTGAGTGATACAAAGCAGAATAAGTTTGATAAGTAAAACAAAATTGATTAAAAAATTATCCATACAAGACGGGGTGGGGTGAATGCTGTGCTGAGTGCAACAGTGATTTCTAATACTATACCACAGGCAGATTTCACTTGCGATGAATGTTCAAGAGTCTGGAGTGAAATGAAGAAAACTGAATATAGCACTGTATACATGTTAGAATAAAATTATAAACTTTATAAAGTTAATCTAAATTTATGTTCATCCTATCTTTTTGGAGTTAAAATGTCCTATGTTTAGTGAAATAATGACATTTTAATATTCCTACCTAACAAAATTAAATACTGACTATGCCAGGCTCTGCATTTATTCTTTTTAATAACTTCTTGCTCCATGAAATGTGAAAGTCTTGGAACAACTGGTGCAGACCAAAAACTATAGGGGCTAAGTTTAGGAAATTTAGTTTAAATGAAATAATCCATCCTGTGCAAGAAGAATCAGGAAGTTTCCTATTTTTTACATCCTGCCATCCTTTTTTTATATATTCAATACTGAGAACAGATTATTTTCCCATATGATGCAGTCAAGGGATGTACTTTTCCTGCTTGTATGTCTGTTTTGAAAGTAGAACTGGGTGTGTATGAGGAGAGAATTGGCAATTAAGTGTTTGGATTAAAGATGCTACTCTTCATGCCAAATAAATAAAAATAAATAAAAAAAAGATCTGAAATAGCAATAATTGAGTCTGCATTCTCAAGATAATTGGGATTAAATTTTCATAGATAAGTCAATATATAAATAATTTGCTGTCATTTTATTGAGTTGGATATATGTTAAAAAATTAAGATAATATTTAATTTTTTAAGGAAAACTTGTCTTGCAAGAATGCTTTTTTATGCCATGAAGCATAGGTACAACACACTCATTCCTCTTAAAAAGCTTCAATTGATTTTTCAGTTAAGATAGCAAACACAAGATGATCCATGAATATGCTACATATTGCCTGAGAATATTTGGCTTCCTTAATTGATGAACTTAAGTCTATATTAAATCTTAAATTAAAAATACTTTTGGTGATATTCAGACAATTCCCTTCATAAGATGTTTACTTGAGAATACAAATGAACACCATGTCAGACTGGAGAGAGGAAACCAGCATAATGATATTAAAATTATAGTCATTTTAAAATAAATGATAAACAATGTCATTAATTTCTATCAATGTGATAACAAGTTACTATGTTTAGAAACAAGGAAATAGATATTAAGCAGTTTGTATTTGTCCCAGAGATAAAACATGGGTAACTGAGTAACTTTATAAAAAGTAAATTAAATAGTTTATCCCCTCCGTGTTAAAATTATTATCTGTTCCAGAAAATCTCTTAGGTTTATTTTGACCTTGTGAAGGTCCATACATTTATGTTTCTTTATTTTTCTTCAATAGCTTTCTTTCTAATTTTCTTTAAGCTTTGACCTTTATCTCAAAATCAACAAAATTAATTAAACTCGATATTTTACATGTTAATTTGAAACTCCAACTGTAATTTATTGCACTTGAAGTGGAAGAAACACAAATGGTTAACGCACTTGATCAAAATTCTGGATTGCTTATAGAACAGAGTCTAGGGAAATAACTTTTTGCACTCTGTGGGGCAGTCCATGTAGACAATTGATACTTTAAAATGTTAACAACGAAAGTATTAAAAACCATTGTAAGTGTACCTGGAAGAACAAAGCAGCCTCACTTTGATTTTGTTTGTAGAAACAAGGAAAACAGATGTCTAGCTTCAGATTTTAAAGATCAGTGAGCAGAGGGTGACTTGGCAAAAAGTAAAGAAATAGTTTTAACCTTCAAGGTCTGCCTGATTTCTCTTCTGTGTAAGGAAGCCATCAAGGGAGATGGCTCTATTATTTGGCAAAGGTGTTAATAGGCTTAATTGTTTGTGTACCAGCATCTAGCTTTTCTACAAGCACAAGACTGAAACCAGTCCTCAAAATAATCTAAAGCACTACCTGTGATTTAGGCCAGGGAATCTGAGGGACGATAAGGTAGGACTATATCCCTCTTCCTTAATGTGGATATGGTCTACATCACCTCTAAAAATCATGGTGTGTTTTTTGAAGTGTGTGTGTATGTGTGTGTGTGTGCCTGATAAATGTGAGGTAATTAGAAGTTAGAATAAAGCCAGGATGGGGAAAGAAAGTATATCCATGTTAATTTCCCCATTTTTTTTAACAGCAGAAAGTCAATAGATGCAAAAAAGAATAATTCCTTGAAAAAAGTTTAAGTAATTTTTGTAAGGTCAGGGTCTATAAGATTTACATTTTGTTGTGTAACCGTAATCCCCCGTTACTTAGCCTTATTTAATTGGATCCCATGCTCACTACTACATAATTTTTTTAATGATTTATCAATTTTAGAGCTTTGAAATTTTTGATTTATCTTTTTGTTAAAGAGATTTTTATGATCCACTAGCCTTTTCTTTTTAAAAAAATTCATGAGTACTCCATTCACTGCTTTCCAGCGTGGATGGCAGAGTGAGACTCCATCTCCCAAAAAGCCCCAAAAACCACAAAAATAAAAAAAAAACCTACACTAGAAGGGGTAATTTATGGAGAAAAGAGGTTTAATTGACTCACAGTTCCACAGGCTTAATAGGAAGCACAACTGGGAGGCGTCAGGAAACTTAGAATCACGGCCGAAGGCAAAGGGGAAGCAAGCACGTCTTCACAAGGAGGCAGGAGAGAGAGAGACAGAGAGTTAATGGGGAGGTGCCACACAATTTTAAACCATCAGATAGTGAGAAAGCTCACTCACTATCACAAGAACCACAATGGGGAAATCTACCCCCATAATCCAGTCACCTGCCACCAGGCCCAGGCCCCTCTTCCAATTTGACATGGGATTTGGGCAGGGACACAAATCCAAACCATATCGCCCTCTTATGACTGACTTTCCCTTACTGTCTGGATGCCTATATAAGTCTTTATTCTTGAAGTGCAATGACTTCAAGAAGACATGCTTTGGCAAGATTATCCTTTATCATTTTTTTTCTGATTAGATGCACTCCCTCTACGTGCAGATTCAAATGTATCTTCATTTCAGGAAAATGTATTCTGGTATATTTTTAAATATATATTTTAAATTGTATCTGTTTTCTTATTCAGAGATATCCAATATGCATACGTTAGGTTTCCTTTTACTGTCTTCTATAATTTCCTTTTTCTGTCTTTTATAATTATATTGTTTTTATGAAGGCTGCATGGAAAAAGTTATATTGGAAAATGTTTCTCTGCTTATATTAGACCAATATTTCCGACTACATAGGTCAGGTTGCTTACTCCTTAGTTTCCAATTTCTTACCACCATCCTTAGGATACATCTGAAATTTTGAACAAAACTCAACATATTTTTTTCTGGTGTCATCTGAGAATCTTCCCAGATGTCCATACAAGCTCCACTGGACTTGTTTTAGTTCTGCAAATGTAATATGCTCTAGTGCTCTTTCTCCTTAGGAACTTTCCATGTACTATGAATTCAACCTTGAATGAGTAAAAGGGAGTAGTTTAGGAAAAGTAATCTGACTCTAGTGTGTCCATTGGCATGGGGATTGTGGAAATTAGAGGTGAGGAAATCTGTTAGAAGAGTGTTAGAGATATGTGGACAATGTAATTAACAGCCTCATAAAAGGGAACCATGAGAATAAAAAAAGAATGGACTAACAGCCAATGAGAAAAAAAATATTAGTGCCCTTAAATTTGGAAAAGTCAGTGTGCTCTTCTCCACAAAACCAATTCAATATTTATATTTGTTAGTTTTTATCTCTTTTTCTAATGTTCACCAAGTTGCCCTAACCGGAAACAAAGGCATCCTGGATGCTTTTGTCTTAATCACAATATATTCACCAATTTCTGTCAATTAAATTTTATAAATTTCTTTCCCTCTATTCCACTGCTGTGCCCTTAGTTAAGAAACGTCAGTTTCTTCCTTCCTATTCGACTGACACTCTCTTACTTAAGCACTTTGTTATTCCTTGCTTAGACTAACGCAATAGCCATTTAAGATTACCAGCCTCAGCTCTTATTTTTCCTCAAGGCTTCTTCCATATTGTTCTCTGTGCAAACTTCATAATACATAATTTTGACAGCTTTCCTCCTACCTAACTTTCTTTTGTGCCTTCTGATTAAATTCAAGAAAATATACAGATTTGTTGCCATAGTTCACCAGGCCTATTTCTTATAAACCATCCTGCTTACATCTCTTGCTTCAATTCTTGGTCCTCTGTCTTTAACATTCCATAGTTCACTCATGACTGTGTGTGGTTGTGTGGACCCTCAACTATGCTATGATTATGATAATTTTTTGTTGATCTTTGAATATTTACATTTATATCTCATACACTCTCTCCTGCTTAATTTTTAATCATAATTTTATTTTGTGAAATTTAAAAGTACAGTAAACTCAAAAAACAATACGGCAAACATCTTTTCACACTTCACAGAGAATTAACATTTCATCATAATCTATTTGAATATTTTTTAATAAAGTAAAACATTACAAATAAAGGTGATGCTCCATTTTCCCCAGTGACATCCCTGTCCCAGCTTCTTCCCTGCTTCTTCCTTCCCCATTTGTATCAGTCTTTGATCACTAATTTGACGTCCACCCCTTGAGTCCTTTAAACGTGTGCATGTGTGTAGCCAATAGCATATGTAGTATTGCTTTTTTGAAAAAAAAGTATATAAATGACATTTAATTATGTAAAACCTGAAACTTGCCTTATTAAATTATGTTTTTGAGATTTACTGATGACATTCTATATCTTTTAAATTTTCATTTACTTTTTCTTTAAAAAAAAACCTTCATTTTAAAATCTGGGAGAGTGTATTTAGGTTCACAATGCTTAACACAATTTTAGTAAGTAACTTTAGTTGGCCATTTTGCCATCCCACCAGGATTCTATTAAAATAAACTAATTGCTCTTTTAAAAAGACTTTCCTGTCTCTACTGTCTTGAAAGAAAAAAAAAAGAACTTCCCTTTGTCTCTGAAAAAATACTCTAGGAACAATAGTTTATATCTAGAATTATCACCTGTATATTGTTTCTTAAATCGTAACCTGAAGTTTATTTTTCAAGTAAAAGAAGATTTAAAATCATGTAAACAAAATTAAAACCAAACTCTAGGGGAGATGAGAAAAATGTTTAGTAGATAAATTCCCTTGGAACAATTTCTTGTGTCCCTTTGTTTTGTCTTATGTAACTGTGTTGCACTGCAGACACATCTGGGTATATGTTTGAAGAAATAGAAATTGTTTATACAGAAGCCTACTTCTCTGTGAGCATGCACACACACACACACACGCGCGCGCACACACACACACACACACACCGAGTTTGTACATTATTTCAGCAGTGGGAAAAGAGTGAGCTCAAGTCATATCTAATTAAAAATGAAACTCCCTAAAGAAATATGCGTAGTATTAAATTCTAGTTTTTCATAAGTGTAATGAAAATTAAATAACTAAATTAGTATATATACTCTGGAGTTCATCTATCCATCAAAATAATTGTTTTTCTTCCCCTTTATTACTTTACTAATCAGTCTCTAGTAAGTAACTGATCTACTATTGGTGGAGCACATGCTTGGAGTGTTTTTTTTTTTTTTCCTACGTTGAACTGATGGAATTTTATGTTAATTCAATGCCCTTCATCTAATCAAACCAATTAATATATTAATGTTGAAGGAAACTTTGGCAGATTCTGGGACCAGTATTATTTGTGATGTCCACAAGGCTTACAAGGCCAGCGATATAGGCAGCCACATGAATCCCTCCAAATGATACAGAAGTGTCTCTACTTCTTCTACTTCCATGCTAAGGGTTCTATTGCCCGAATCAGACCTTCTATTTGTATGTTCTGCTGTCCCAAGATATCCACCCTCTGTTGGCTCAGTGTGGAGGTTAGGGGTGCCATGTTTACGGTTTTATAGCTCCTACCCACAGGTTTAGTCTTTTTTATCGAGGGGTCTAGACTAGAATTTGTCACCCTCAGCACTAATTGACATTTTGACTGGATAATACTTTGCTGTGGGCATGGTGGAGAGGCAACTCTCCTGTGCATTATGGAACATTTAGCAGAGTTTCTGACTTTCATTCAGTGGATACCAGTAGCACATCCTCACTCCCAGTCATTACCAACAAAAATGTCTACAGACATTGCCAAATGACCACTGCAGGGGGAGATCCCAATTGCGAACCACTCCCCTAGACAACACTACCATTGTCTATCATCACTACAATCAGTCTTACAAGTTTGAACAAAATTTGTATTCTTATATACATTGAAGTCTGATCTTTGGGGCTCTGTTGGCTCCTGTTAGGCTGAATTTATATATAGAGGTATACTATTTTATTTAATGTTTTATTTGAGGTAAAAAAAATCACAACTAGATTTTTCTATTTCTGAGTCTTGCTTCTGAAAAGCAACTTTACATTCTTTTAGATGTGTTTTTTGGTAAATTTCCCTTTGTATTTCAGAAGTGGGTGCTATATGGGATAGAGCTACAAATATATGGCTTTGGTTTATTGGAAATAATACAGGAGTGAGGGCGCAAATGTTAGAAGCTGAAATGTTGGCATAAGATTATACCAGGGAATAATATGTGATAAACTGTTGCCTGCCATACATTGGAAGACAAACAATGAGCTACATGAGCTCTAGAAGATATTAAGAATGTGTTTTCTTAATATTTTTATATAGAGAAAGTGAAGATAGGTCAGCCTACTTGCCAAGTTCTCTCTGCTTACAGCTTGCAATGTAAGTTGACTGAGAGTTGGATAGTTTGGGATCTCAAATTTAAAAAAGAAACAAAGTCTACTGATTCTTTTCTTACCAACTGAAGGAAGCAGATTTCTCAGCCTGTGATAGGTGCCAATAGAGTCCAAAGATGATATGAGTGGGGTTGACTTCTCACCCAAGCCTGTTGTTTCACAAGAGAGGCAGATGGCACAGATCAGAGACCAAAAATTAAATATCTGACTTACCAGATTTATAAACTATATCTTGAGAGAATATGGTTTGTGTTTACTTAAATATACAAGTGATCAGAAGCAAGGGGACTGAATTTCTATTAAGTTATTGAGGCAAGTAGATTATTAGAGAAACCACAAGCTTAGTTAACAGAAGCTGTGATCAGGTCACCTCTAAAGGATCCCCAGTCTGCATAAGCAGAAAGAGTGCTATAAAAGCAGTGCAGTCTCTAAGAGGGACCTAAGCTGTAACGCCAACTACAGTCAAGTAGCTGATAGAAGAGCCAAGGAATTTTCTCCACTGGTGAGGAATGGAGTTTCTTTCATTCCAACTATTATTTAAAACACTTAAACTCCCTTGAGTTGGATGAGAAATAGTGGATTAAACTTGGCTTCACTCACTAAACAGGCAACATCTAGGTTATGATTTCCTTTGTTTATTCTCTAATGAATATACTTACTCTCTGCTGTGCTCCATGTGTGCTCTCTTTCATTATTAAAATTAGATTATGAGAATCTTTGAGTCTCTTTGATTTCTAAAAACCATTGACATAATTGTTGCCCATTATTTATGTTTTTTTGAGATGGAGTCTTGCTCTGTTACCCAGGCTGGAGTGCAGTGGCGTGATCGCAGCTCACTGCAACCTCCACCTCCTGGGTTCCTATCCAGCAGGGATTGAATTGCTGTGGGGTACCCTATTTTCCAAATGGCAGGTTTAATTTCTGTAACCTTATTTATGCTTTACCCTGTATAATGGCCACATAGTAGGCATATAAAGTGATATCTGTTCTCTGTATCTTTCCAAAGAATTCTCTCATGACCCATTCTAACTGGAAACAAATGCAAACTGAAATTCTGGGAAATGTAGTTCAGTCTAGCCAATATGAAAGAGTACAGATTCACAGATGAAAGAAAGCTGAAGCTGAAGTCTGTTATTCCTTGCGTGTTGGCTAATCTCTGTCACTCTTTGTATTCCCAGATCGGTTTTCCGTCTTTCTTTACTTTTCTCTACAACACTAGAGGCTGCCTTCTATTCATTGCAGCAAGCAAACTCCCTTGCATTCCGGCTTCTGGTTGGGTTTGGCTAATGGGAAGTGCTGACATGAGGAATGAGCAGACAATGAGCAAGATGCGGGTAGTTATTTCACACTGTCTCTCTGACTGGCTGGGATTTCTGCAAGGACTGCATTTCACAACGGTCACAAGTGCTGTCCAAAGGCTCCTTTTCATGTCTCCAGTCCTTTCCAAACTCCTGAGGACACATTCCTTCTTCTTGCCCTTTGGGTTACAGTTGGTAATAACATCTCACTGTTCTGGTCTCTGGGTGTTCGCCATTCATTATTGTCCCCTTAAGTGTGCTCTCACATATGTAAGTAGTCGCTTCAATAAATTATCTTTAATTAAACCGTTTATATTAGGTCAAGGTTTTGTTTCTATTTTCCGTCATTCATTTGTATTTATTTCTTTTATCAAGTTCTTGTAGGATGTGTAAATAAACACATGGTTAACAGGAAATTGAAGAAGTCTATTTTTTTAAAAAAAATTCCTAGTTAGAAAATAGAAATTTTGTGGCAATTATAGATTTGAAACTTAAAATGGATTTTTTTCGCTTTTCTTCAAAATAGGTGCTAATAAGGATCAGTTATATTGTCACACGGATTCCAGTTTGAAGACAGCTGACAATTGCTTTATTTTTACAAAGCCCCAAGCTGCTGTTGCTTAAGCATCCATGTTATTTCATAACTGCCTTACTAAATTCGGCACCTTAATTGATCATTCTCCTCCCACTGGACAGAAATTCTGGTTCCATCTACGATCACTCTCTAGTATATTGTCTTATCTCTAAAACTTTCTTTTATATACCTTTTTACCCCTGGAGGGCTCTTACTAATTGAATTTTCTCATGGTAAGAACCTTAAAATACATCTTCCTTTATTTCTGAATCTTTAGCAAGTAGGTATTTAATCACTGAATCAATGAATAAATAGGATGGAAGCCCCATTTTTCAATTTTAGGCTCTTTTAGACAGGTTATCTATATATTTTGTCTTTGCTTTTTCCAGCATTTGGTGGATTTTTTTTTTAAATTTATTAAGCCCTCCAGAAAGGTATGTTGGGCAAAGTAGAGGTCAGAGATCACACAAAAAACACTAAATGCAAAGAAATTGTAATAACTTCTCAATTTTTTCTGAAACAGCTCTCCCTCCATTACACGTGGCCTGTATTAAAGCTATTCTATTCCAGATTTCTCTCTGATTCCCTTTTACTGTGCTCAAAGACAGCTTCCAAACTTTCTTTAGATTGTTACATGGTCTGGGCAAATTGACCTCTACTTGATCATTTCCAAGGTGGATAGAATGATTTTGAGTAATTTGGACTTTTCAAAATGTTTCTTAAAAAGAGTAAAAGGCATGAAGACAACTATTTGTAGCTTGAGTGGTAGTTGGCAATTTTTTTTCCACTTCACCAAATCTCCTATTTTCTTTCATTCCAAGCATTATTGAAAACATTTAAACTCCCCTGAGTTGAATGAGAATTAATGGATTAAACTTGGTTTCACTCACTAAACAGGCAACGTCTAGGTTATATTTTCCTTTTTTTCCTCTCATGAATATATCTAGTCTCTGTTGTGCTCTGTGTGTGCTCTCTTTCATTATTAAAATTTAGATTGAGAATCTTTGAATCTCTTTGATTTCTAAAAATACTGACATAATTGTTTCCTGTTATTTTTATTTATTTATTTATTTTTGAGACAGTCTTGTTCTGTCACCCAGGCTGGAATGCAGTGGTGTGATCTCAACTCACTGCAACCTCTGCCTCCTAGGTTCAAGCAATTTTCCTGCCTCAGCCTCCTGAGTAGCTGAGATTACAGACATGCACCACCACGCCCAGCTAATTTGGTATTTTTAGTAGAGATGGGTTTTCTGCGTGTTAATCAGGCTGGTCTCCAACTCCTGACCTCAGGTTCTTTGCCCTGCTTGGCCTCCCAAAGTGCTGGGATTACAGGCGTGGGCCACCATGCCTAGCCCCCGTTATTTTTAAATGCAGAAAGATGAACAACAACACTTTTTAATAATAGTGCTATGAGGGAAATATAGAGGCAAAATAATGCAAATAAAGAAATTACTAACACAGATTAATAGTTACAATTTAAAAACGAGAGTTTGAGGAAACAGTTATTAACAATAGGTCAAAAATAGGAGAAAGATGAGTCCTAAAGATAATTGGTTTACTGTTACCAGAAAAGGTGAGGATGGATGTTAGAGAGGCATAATAATAAAATAAAAAAAAATTTAATAGTACTGGCATGTAGTCGTTACTGCATGCATGTTTAATAAATGAAACTACTAAAGATGGAGGTAAAACACCCAGTTGCAAAGAGTTTTGTTTATTGATTAAGAGTTACAATAGAATATTTGCAGGTTAAATGGGGAAAGCTGATTTTAATACATGATTTGTTTCATAAGTATATGCATACTTTTACCCTTTTTAATACAAATTATGCTGTTTTAAAAATTATTTAATTTTTCAATTATACTTTATATCTAACATTAGTTTGTATTGTATAAATTAATGCTCCCTAAATTCAAACATATCCAACTTAAAATGATCAATATGGTAATTATATATACAGTTATGCTTATGTCCTAATGAGAGACATATTAACAGCTTATTACAGAGTGTCTGGATAAGATATCGCCATAAAATACAGAAAGTGTAAATACATGTGTGCTTCTTTGGAGTTCAAATACAGGATCTCCTATGATCCAGACAGATGGATACTATTCTTTGATCCTTATACCTGTTGGATAACTTTGAAATAAAATTGGAAATGCAGGCAGAGAAATTTTAGGAGAAGCAACTTCCAGATAGTCTAGTCAAACTCCTACAATTCTGATTGCTATTTCTTTACTTTATTATTTTACAAAGATCTTATTAATTTTTGTCAAATTATTATAATATGTAAGCTGAATTGAAACTATTTATAAATACCTTAATGGCCTTTCTGATGAATTCACAGGTGAAATTGTTTGACCCATGAAAATCTGAAACATATGAGGTCTCTTGTTTTCATTCGGCATATGCCACTTAAGTGCCTAATTGTTCACCCAGCACCCAGATCCTGACTCACAATTAATTTTATTTATATAGCCTCACTGCTTTGCTGCTTCCCTACTTGTTATTTTGACTGTGGGGGCAAAAAATGGTAACAGGGAAGTTGGGTCTGGTAAATATTACTGAGTAAATAAACAGATATATACTCTGAACATGAGAAAAATTCCTGAACTATTTCAAAATTTCATGTTTCAGAATTTTACATACTCACATAAAAATGTTCTGTGTACTCATTTCATATGTACAACAGGTTAAATACCATAAACCCTATTCTATTTTAGGTTTACAGTCTAAAATAAACACTGGCAAGGATAAGTTGTACAAAACAGATAAATTAATTACATGTGTACATTGAAAGAACTGTTGATCTGGAGAATACATTGAAACATCACACAGTTGATCTGCTACTGATAAAAAATCATTTTCATTTGGATGGCTCTACTGTTTTCAGGGTTTCATTTATTTCTCATTTTTAATAAAATTCTTGCCACCACTAATGTGCTTTTAACTCTTGATTTTTCTCTGAAAGTCTTCTCAGCATAATCTTCCTCACTTTAGTTTGATTATACATGTCTTCATCTCATTCATATCAATAGTATCATTTGTATCAACCTTAGCTCCACCTCTGCACTTGTATTGGGGTTTTTCAGAGAAAGAAAACCAATGCACGCTCACACACACACACACACACATCCCACACATATCCCATTTATATTAATTTATTATAAGGAATTAACTCACACAATTATGGAGGTTGAGAAGTTCCTAGGATCTGCAGACAGTAGGCTGGAGACCTGTGAGAGCCAGAGATGTAAATTCCAGTCTGAGTTCAAAGTCCTGAGAACCAGGAGAGCTGGTGGCAGTCTCAGAGTGTAGGAGAAAACTAATGTCCCAGTTCAACAGTCAGGCACAAAGAGAGTGTGAATTTTCTCTTCCTTTATGTCTTTGTGTTAATTTGGGCCTCAATGAATGGGATCGTATCACTCACATTAATGAGAGCAGATCTTCTTCATTCAGCTGATTACTACTGATTTAAATGCTAATCTCATCCAGAAACTCCTTCAAAGACACACCCATCCCAGCACTTTGGGAGGCCGAAGCAGGCGGATCACAAGGTCAGGAGTTCAAGACCAGCCTGGCCAACATAGTGAAACCCCATCTCTACTAAAAATACAAAAAATTAGCTGAGTGTGGTGCCAGGTGCCTGTAATCCCAGCTACTCAGGAGACTGAAGCAGGACAATCGCTTGAATCCGGGAGGCGGAGGTTGCAGTTAGCCAAGATTGCGCCACTGCACTCCAGCCTGGGAGACAGTGCGAGACTCCATCTCAAAAAAAAAAAAAAAGACACACTCAGAAATGTTTAACAAAATAGCTAGGCATCCTATGCCCCAGTTTAACTGACATAAAATTAAGCATCACACCACTCAAATTTATTACCCACTACACAGAAGCCTGATTCCTCTCTGATTAGTCAGGTCTTCTAATGATCATTACAACATTACAACATTGTGCCTTTGCTTCTTTCCACCTGCCACGACCCTAGTTCCATTTTCCTCAACGATCTGTAGCCCAGGCATCCTTCGAGGACTGAGGTTGCGTTTCTTCCTGGAGGCCTTGCATGCAATTCTATCTTAGCTCTAAGAGTAGTCTTCCTCACAGTCAAGGACTTGATTCTCTTCTACCTTGAATTGTTTCCTTATTGAGGCATATACCTTAGAAAGATTACAAACTTCTTGAGGATAATCAATTTAAGGTCCTTTTATATTACTTTTTCCATATCTTAGGTATCATTTAAAATACACAATTTTGAGGTCTAACTAACTAAAATATAAGGGTGTAACATTCATATAATTACTACTTTATACAATATAAGATTTGGAAGAGAAGTTAGAGATGTTGGGATCTCTTTCCCTAAAACTATACAGAATATTCTTGGAAGAACCACAGGTGAATAATAAAAGCAAAATACAGGCATTTTTATTTCCAGATTATTTTCCTTAATTTATCTATTTTCTACTCAGGTGAGTTAAACTATATAATATAACTCAGAAAATAAAAGTTCTGTTTTTCTTAATTCCTTGATTCTAGAGTCTGGAGTTTAGAATAAATACTAACTAGTCACACATATTCCTTTGTATAAGGACTCACTATGAGTCCTCTTAGCTCTCCAGAAGGTTATGAGAGTTTCAAAACCAACCTCAAAAACTGAAAGGCCTTCCTACTTTCAAGAATGAAGGCCATGAGGAGCCAGTAAGGGATATTAAAAAGAAGAGTAACAGTGTGTTTTAGCATGATTATCACACTTAGAGTATCTGAGGTCCATTTTGCAGATTATAGTGTTCCAGTAAGAAAAGATTGGTGTTGAAACTCAAAAATAAAAGAAAGAGTGCATCAAACCAAACAGACATTGTTGCTATTATTATTACTATTATTATTGTTATTATTTGAGACAAGGCCTCGCTCTATCACCCAGGCTGGAGTGCAGTGGCATGATCATGGCTCACAGCAGCCTTGACTTCCCAATCTCAAGTGATTCTCCTGCCTCAGCCTCCTGAGTAGTTGGGTTACAGGTGTGTACCACCACACTCAGCTAATTTTTTAAAAAGTTTGTAGAGATAGGGTCTCACTATGTTGCCCAAGATGGTCTTAAACTCCTGGGCTCAAAGGATCTGCCTGCCTCAGCCTCCCCAAATGCTGGAATTACAGGCATGAACATAGCACTCAACCTTAAAGATATATTATTAAAAAAGAAGCAAGAGAACTTTGTTACTAAATTCATTTGGAGGAAAAAGGTAGCACTAGAAGATAAATTATATGAATGCATGATTCCAATGCTCAGATATTTTAAATCTAATCTTGAGTAACCAACACAAAGAATATTATTTATTTTTCATTTTAAATTTACTGAAAGAGTATCTATTATACTGAACACACATGTTCTTCAAAATAATACAAATACCTGATAATCAACTGGAGAAATGTAGTATAGATTAGTTAGCAGAAAGGTAAGTTAGAATGTCTACTCAACTTTTTCTCTGAAATCTAGACATTTAAATATAATATTCAGAAGGATTTATTGTGACCTCTTGACTAAACAGGTTAAAAGACTGTTTATCCTATTTTTTTAAATTTTTTTTTATTTCCATAGGTTATTGAGGAGCAGGTAGTCTTTGGTTACATGAGTAAGTTCTTTAGTGGTGATTTGTGAGATTTTGGTGCACTCATCACCCAAGCAGCACACACTGCACACTATTTGTAGTGTTTTATCCCTCACCCCCTTCCCACTCTTTCCCCCTGAGTCCTCACAGTCTATTGTGTCATTTTTATGCCTTTCATCCTCATAGCTTAGCTCCCACTTATGAGTGAGAACATATGATGTTTGGTTTTCTATCTTCACTTAGTATAATAGTCTCCAATCTCATCCAGGTTGTTGTGAATGCCATTAGTTCACTCCTTTTTATGGCTGAGTAGTATTCCATATATATATACTATATATAACATATATATACACACCTATATATACTATATATAACACATATATACACACCTATATATACTATATATAACATACATATACACACCTATATATACTATATATAACATATATAAACATATATGTTATATATAATATATATAACATATATAAACATATATGTTATATATAGTATATATAACATATATAAACATATATGTTATATATAGTATATATAACATACACATGTATATATCTATATATATCACAGTTTCTTTATCCACTCATTGATTGATGGGAATTTGGGTTGGTTGCACGTTTTTGCAATTGTGAATTGTGCTGCTATAAACATGCTTGTGCAAGTATCTTTTTTGCATAATGACTTATTTTCCTCTGGGTAGATACCCAGTAGTGGGATTGCTGGAACAAATGGTAGTTCTACTTTTAGTTCTTTAAGTACTCTCTACACTGTTTTCTATAGTGGTTGTACTAGTTTACATTCCCACCAGCAGTGTAGAAGTGTTTCCTGTTCACCACATCCACGCCAACACCTATTATTTTTAGTTTTTGTTATTACAGCCATTCTTGCAGGAGTAAGGTGATACTGCACCCAAATACTTACATAAAGTGGGGAAAAGGCATCCTATTCAACAAATGGTGCTGGGATAATTGGAAAGTCACATGTAGGAAAATAAAACTAGATCCTCATCTCCCACCTTATACAAAAACCAACTCAAGATGGATCAAGGACTTAAATCTAAGACCTGAAACTATAAAAATTTTAGAAGATAACATCAGAAAAACCCTTCTAGACCCGTCTAGACATTGGCTTTGGCAAGGATTTCATGACCAAGAGCCCAAAAGCAAATGCAATAAAAATAAAGATAAATAGCTGGGACTTAATTAAACTAAAGAGCTTTTGCACGGCAAAAGGAGCAGTCAACATAGTAAAAAGGCAACCCTCAGAGTGGGAGAAAATCTTCACAATCTATACATCTGACCAAGGATCAGATCTACAACAAACTCAAACAAATTATCAAGAAAAAAATACCATCAAAAAGTGGATTAAGGACATGAATAGACAATTCTCAAAAGAAGATATACAAATGGTCAAAAGACATATGAAAAAATGCTCAGCATCAGTAATGATCAGTGAAATGCAAATCTAACCTGCTTTTCACATGTTATAATGAACACTTTATTTTCATAGGGACAATTTGAGCGTGATCTTAGGCAGGAAAATAACTTTACAGAAAATATGCATGTTCTTTGCAACAAAAATCACTTGAAGACATATGTAATATGTTTCATTGTAGTATGTAAGATTACCAAAATCATTTTTTTTTTTTTTTTTTTTTTTTTTTGCTCTTGTGTCCCAGGCTGGACTATAGTGGAGTGATATTGGCTCACTGCTACCTCTGCCTCTGGGTTCAAGCAATTCTCCTGCCTCAGCCTCCCAAGTAGCTGGGATTGCAGGCACGGGTCACCTCGCCCAGCTAATTTGTGTATTTTTAGTAGAGACAGGAGTTCACCATGTTGGCCAGGCTGGTCTTGAACTCCTGACCTCAGGTGATCCCCCTGCCTCGGCCTCCAAAAGTGCTGGGATTACAGGCATGAGCCACTGCACTTGGCCTAAAAACAAAATTTAAAGTGGTAAAACATATTCTTTCTCCATGTTCATTAGAAATAATACCTTACTTTATTAACATATTAGTAATTAGCAATAACAATATAACTTTCTATTGATGATTTGTATATAGACATCTGGCCTAAGTTTCTGTAAATGATTAAGATTTAAAGCCAATCTTAAATCAGCGTTTAGAAATGGAAGACTGACAGAGAGCCTTCTCTTAACTCTAATTTCTGCTCTAATCCTAATTATAGATAAAAACATATACATTGATGGGCAAGACAGAAGAACTGGAAATGTTTCTGTAATAATTTTTTTTATTCTGGGAAGCAAAGCAAAATTTTTTTCACGTCTGTGGAAATGTGTAGAGTAGGATAATGAGTGCCTATCCTACACTAAAATAATTATATTAAAATCCTTACTTGATAATTTGCAATTAAGAGGACAATAATATTTTAATACTTGAGAAATTTTTAAACATTATGAGAAACAGTTAACAATGAAATGAAGTGAATGGTTACATATTTTTCTCTGCATTTTTCAACTATATAGAACACTTTCTGTAAGTCTATTATTTTGATATGCCATAAAAATACATTATAAGTCAGAATGACTTATAATGAAATTTCTGGATGTGCTCTGGGATGGATCCTTATTCATTATAGCATGCATATTGATAATTTAGCCTCACATGATACAATGGGAAATTTAGATTCAGATTTACCAGTTGTATCCAATTTGAATAACTTTAGCAACTTTATATGCCAATTTGGCAATAAACATTTTATGGGGAATAAAATTATTATGTCCTAGCTAAATTTCACATAATACTAGTTGTTATTGTTATTATAACAGTTAAATTATTTTCATCATAAGAATCTCCAACTATTTTTTTAAGATATTATTGCCAATAATTGCAGATTTTATGCATATATTTAACTTAATTTTAGACAAGGTCTTGTCCTCTCGTCCAGGCTGGAGTGCGCTGGTGTGATCACAGCTCACTGCAACCTCGACCTTCTGGGCTCAAGCAATTTTCTCACCTTAGCGTCCTGAGTAGCTAGGACTACAAGTGCACACCATCATGTCTGGCTAACTTTTTAAATTTTTTTGTAGTGATGAGGTCTTGCTATGTTGCCCAGGCTTATGCATATTTTTAGAGAATATGTTAAGAAAAGTTCCTAAAATTTAGAGAAACTTGTATATATCTACATTTGGAGCTATACCCATATATTTAAAACGAATATTCATAATCTATTAACAATTTGTTAATCTAGGGGGAACAAACAAATAAGATTATTACATTTTCAATCATGCTCAGTGTCTCTAACCATTTGTCAGAAACATTAAAATGTAACTTGGCTAGCATAAAAGCCAAATAGAGTAGAATATTAAAGTAATTCTGTTTGGAATAATTTTAAATTGTTTCTTCACATGGCACATTTTTACTTCATCTTGAAGGTCCAATTGAAAATTTTACTCCCCACTGATATACTGCAGTAATTATGTTCTTTTAAGTTCAATGTTTACTTCCTTATACTCCCTGGTATAGTTTGAAATTTTTTTCTTATAGATTCTTTCCTGAACATATGACATTTGAAGTTTACATATTATTTTATTCATGAGTATATTTTAACTAATGAACTCTCCTTATCCTGGCAGCAAGGCAAAGCTCTAAGACTAGTTCTAGCCAATGAAGTGTGATATCTGTCACTTACAGGTTGAGGAATTTAAGATCTGGTTAGGAAACTCCATGTTGTCTCTTCTCAGGTTCTAAGAGCCATGAAAATCATGAAAGCCTCATGTGAGACGATTACATCCTAGAGTGAAGGCAGCCTGGATTCCTGAGCCAATGAGTATTCAAGAACCTCCACTGACCCACACTGGATTTGCATGAGTGAGAAATAAACTTCTGAGGTTAAAGCATTGAGATTTGGGTTTTTTCTCTTCGTGAAAGCCCATATATACATGTGTACAGCCCTAGTTTCTGACTTTCTAAAGTCCTAATTTTCTATCTGCCACACCTAGTAACTGCTTAAAATATTTCAATAATAATGAACCATTTTTTAAAGCTTTTGTATAAAATCATTATTAGAATAAAATGTCATACTTATTTATCTGTAAACTGGATACCAAGTTTATTCACACATTTATTCATTCATTCAGTGAATGTTTCTTGAGTGGTATTACGTGCCAAGAACTGTCTGTCTTGGGTGCTGGTAGTACAGCAATGAATAAAAAAAGACTAAAAATAAATCTATTCATATGAATTTTAAATTCTGCTGTGAGAAATGGACAATAAACCATATAATGATGCCAAATATAAAAGCTAAGGGAAAAACATAGAGCCGAGAGAACCGATGAAACAAGATTGTTTGCTTAAATTTTAGCTTGAGTAGCCAAAGAAGACTGCATTGAAAAAGTGACTTGAATGAAGATCCAAATGAAGTGAGGAAACTAACCATCAGACTGTGGGAAAAACTCCAGTGAGGAAACAGAATGTATAAACTCAGCAGCATATGCAAAGCAGGTCTAGACTGTAAAAGAAACAGCAAGGAATTTGGTGACCATAGCCGTGTGAATGAGGGAAAGTGTAGGAGCTGACACATTCGGTCAGGTAATGGCTCCCAGATTATTTAGGGCCTGAAGACAATTTTAAGACTGGCTTTTATTCTGAGATGAAAATTCGTTGGAGAATTTTGGCAGGGGAGTGACATGATATGGATGAGATTTTAAAAGGACTACTGTGGTGCTAAATGAGAATCTACTGAAGGATGATATCACTGAAACAGGAAGACTTGTAGAAGTCTAACTGACATAATACTGGCAAGTGATACTGGTGGTTTGAA
Source organism: Hylobates moloch (assembly GCF_009828535.3). Lineage (NCBI taxonomy): Eukaryota > Metazoa > Chordata > Mammalia > Primates > Hylobatidae > Hylobates > Hylobates moloch. Next base: position 57,509,862 of record NW_026652284.1, read on the forward strand.
CTAAGTTAACAGTGATGAAGTTGAGATGTGATAAAATTCTGAACATTTTTGGAATTCAAGACCACAGGATTTGTTGTCAGACTAGATATGGAGTTGAGAGAAAGATTTGTCAAGAATGACAACAAGATTTTTAACTGGAAGAGTGTAGTTGCCATTAACTAAGATGGGAAGACAGCAGGAGGAACAGTTGTAGGAGACTATCATAGATGAGTTTTAACTGTGTTAAGCTTGAGGTATAATTAAACAACTAAGTAAAGATGTCAAGGTTCTTGAAAATATGAGCTTATCATTCATGGGGAATCCAGGTAAAAGGTATAAATTTACAAGTTGTCCGTATAAATATATGTTATCAGAAGCCGTAAAACAGATGACACTATCAGTATAATGACTGAATAGAGGATGAGTTCAAGGACTGAGCCCCAGAACATTCCAAAATTTAGAAATCAGAGATGAAGACTTTGACGGGGAGTGGACAAAAAGGTAGGAGGAAATCCACATGGGTGTGATGTTTCGGAAGCTATATTTAAAAACCAAATTTGAGGAGAGAATAATTAACTATGTCAATTATTGTTGGCTGATAAAATAGGGTGAAGTCTTAGGAGTGACTATAGGATTTAGTAAAATGAAGGTCATTGCTTGTGATGGTTAATAGTGTCAACTTGACTGGATTAAAGGATAAAGCATTGATCCTGGGTGTGTCTGTGAGGGTGTTGCCAAAGAGACTGACATTTGAGTTAGTGGGCTGGAAAAGGCAGACCCACCCTTCCTTAATCTGGGTGGGCACAATCTAATCACCTGTCAGTGTGGCTAGAATATAAGCAGGCAGAAAAATGTAAAAAGAGAGACTGGCTTAGCCTCCCAGACTACATCTTCCTCCTGTGCTGGATGCTTCCTGCCCTTGAACATAGGACTCCAAGTTCTTCAGTTTTGGAACTAGGACTGGCACTCCTAGCTCCTCAGCCTGCAGACGGCCTATTGTGGGACCTTGTGATAGTGTGAGTTAATACTTAATAGACTCCCCTATATATATTCCATTAGTTCTGTTCCTCCAGAGAACCTTGACTAATACATTGCTGAAGTTGATAATGGCTTCCTTGCAGTGGTGGTGGTAGAAATTAACTTAGTGGATTTAAGAGAGAATAGGAAGAAATAAAATAAAACAAAACAAAACAAAAAAAACAGTACTGCTATGCATAGATTCCTTCGAAGAGTTTTGTCATAAAACCAGAGGCAAGAAATGGAGAAAGGTGCTTGCTCAGAAGAGACAGACCAGAGCTAAATTAGGATTAGTTCTCAACTAGTACGGAAAAAGGGATATAATCCCATTAGTCCTGATATTCCAAAGGCAGTAATAGCAAGGCTGTGGCTGCCAAGGGGAGAAGAGAGTGGGAGTGGGAAGTAGAGTGTTTGAGTCCTGCAGAGGAGAAAGCACAGGGTCAGTTTTCTAACTCTCACTGATGGTGGTATATGTACAGGGGATGTGCTCCAAGACCATAGTCTCCCTCTTGATTTGGTTGTTACAGGTCTAGGTACTTTAACAAACAAATTCAGCAAGGCTGATTCACTCAGTAGAGTGGAAGACCAGAATGAAGTAAATGTTATTTCTTTTTCTAAACTGTGTAACCTATCAAATTTGTCTGAGCTGTCTTCCTTAGATTACATTTCTCACGTATGTCTTTCTATACTCAACAGTGAAAATTCTGCTAACCAGATAATCAGAGCAAGACCAAATGAGACCAGCCGCTCTCTGGAAATGACTTTTTGATGAAGTATAAAAGTAGAAAAGCAGAAGTAATTTTCAAACACAAGACACGTGAGGAGGTGCTAGGTGATATCATCTTTACTATATGTCTTTCACTTTTAAATTAATATTTTTACTTTCTTCTTGTTTCTAGTCTGCAACAATCTTATTTTCTCTGCTCTAGTTTAATTTCTATTCCAGTGCTCTATTCATTATTTATTTTCCTCTGTAATAATTCTGACATTCATCTAATTCTGAAGATATACCTCCACTTAAAATAATGCATTACCAAGCACTGCTTATTTTTACTTTATTTTATTTCAGTTTTCTTTTACATATAGTACATTTATTCTTTTTAATGTATAATTGTATGTGTTTTGACCATTACATAGAAACATGCAAACACCACCACAATCAATATATAGAATAGTTTCATTATTTCTAAAGATTACCTCATGCTGCCCTTTATATCAAACCTCTTCTTCCACCTCTAGCCCCTGGCAACCGCTGATCTGTTCTATGTCCCTATAACTTTGACTTTTCTAGAATGGAAATCGAATCAGAATGTCATTGGTCTTTATTCATGACAGAAATCACATTCCCCCAATTATTCAGGGCAGATATTTGAGAATCATCTGAAATAATTCATTCTTCAGACTCCACATCTAATCAATTTATGTCCTCCTTAATATTTTCAGAATACCTTCTTCCCTTTCAATGAGCTAGAAGAAGTAAGAAAAGGAAGTTATGTGAATTTCATGTTTAATCAGAATGGTTTTGATAGTAACTTATCTTCAGTTTTAATTGAGACTTCTTCCTAGAAGGTAGACTTTATTAATCTGTTTTTAGATTTATGTTGGTGTTATGAGGAAAAAGTTGAGATGGTTCAGGACAGATAATTTTAAATGTATGCTGTAGCTTTCACTGGGCAAAGTGCACAAAACAAATAATTTGATGATGTAAAAATATTTTCTTGGGATGAATAGAGATCTTGACCACAGAGAATTCAACAAATTCGGAAAAACAGAAATCATACCAACCACACTCTCGAACCACAGCACAATAAAAATAGAAATCAAGATCTCAAAAAAAGTATAGTTACATGGAAATTAAACAATCTGCTACTGAATGACTTTTGGTTTAACAAATTAAGACAAAATCAAGAAATTCTTTGAAACTAATGAAAACAAAGATACAAAATACAAGACTCTCTGGGACACAGGTAAAGGAATGTTAAGTGGAAAGTTTATAGTGCTAACCACTCACATCAAAAAGTTAGAAAGATCTCGAATTAACAACCTAACATCATTCTTAGGGGAACTAGAAAAACAAGAGTATATCAACCTCAAAGCTAGCAGAAAAAAAGACATAACCAAAATCAGAGCTGAACTGAACAAAATTGAGATGTGAGAAACCATACAAAAGATCAACAGAATCGAAAGATTGTTCTTTGAAAGAATGAAGATGATTGACAGAGTACTATCTAAATTAATACACACAAAAAAAGAGAGAAGACTGAAGTAAACACAATCAGAAATGACAAAGCGGACATTGCCATTGACCCTGCGGAAATACAAACAACCCTCAGAGACTATTATGAACACCCCTATGCACACAAACTAAAAAACCTAGAAGAAATGGATAAATTTGTGGAAATAGACAACCTCCAAAGATTGAATAAGGAAGAAATTGAAACCTTGAACATACCAAATGACAAGTAGTAATTAATTTAGTTATTAAAAAACCTCCCAACCACAAAAGGCCAGGACCAGATGGATTCACAGCCCAATTTTACCAGGTGTACCAGGAAGAGCTGGTAGCAATCCTTCTGAAACTATTTTAGAAAATTAAGGAGGAGGGACTCCTCCCTAACTCATTCTATGAGGCCAGCATCATTCTGATACCAAAACCTGGCAAAAATACAAAAAAAAAAAAAAAAAGAGGACTTTAGGCCACTATCCCCGATGAACTTAAATGCAAAATCCTCAACAAAATGCTAGCAAACTGAATCTAGCAGCACATCAAAAGGCTATCCACAATGATCAAGTAGGGTTTATTCTTGGGATGGTAGGTTAGTTTAATCTGCACAAATCAATAAATGTGACTCATCACATAAACAGAAATAAAGACAAAAACCATATGATCATCTCAATACATGCAGAAAAGGCTTTCAATAAAATTCAACATTCCTTAATGTTAAAAACCCTCAACAAATTAAATATCATAGGAACATATCTCAAAATAGTAATAGCCACATCTATGACAAACCCACATCTATGAAAAACCCACATCTATGACAAACCCACAGCCAACACTATATTGAATGGGCAAACGCTGGAAACATTCCCCTTCAGAAATGGACCATGACAAGGATGTCTGCCCTTACCATTCCTTTTCAAAGTAATACTGGAAGCCCTAGCCAGAGCAACCAGGCAAGAAAAAGAAATCTAAGGCACCCGAATTGAAAGAGAGAATGTCAAACGATCTCACTTCACAGATAATATGATTCTGTACCTAGAAAACCCCATAGTCTCTGACCAATGTCTCCTGGATCTGATAAACAACTTCAGCAAAATTTTAGGATACAAAATTAGTGTAAAAAAATCAGCAGCATTCTTATACACCAATAATGTTGAAGCTGAGAGCCAAATCAAGAGTGCAGTCTCATGAACAATAGCCATAAAAAGAATGAAATACCTAGGAATATAACTAATCAGGAAGGTGATGGATCTCTACAAAGAGAATTATAAAACACTATAGAAAGAAATCAGAGATGACAAAAACAAATGGAAAAACATTCCATGCTCATGGATAAGAAGAACAACTATTGTTAGAATGGCCACACTACCCAAAGCAATCTACATATTTAATGCTATTCCTATCAAGCTACCAACACAATTTCTCACAGAACTAGAAAAAGCTACTCTAAAATTCATAGGAAACCAAAAAAGATCTAGAATAACCAGAGCAATCCTAAACAAAAAGAACAAAACTGGAAGTATCACACTACCCAACTTCAAAGTATATTCTAAGACTACAGTAACCAAAACAGCATGGTACTGTTACAAAAATAGACACCAAGACCAATGGAACAGGTTAGAGAACCAAGAAGTAAATCCGTGTACTTGCAACTATCTGATCTCCAACAAAGTCAACAATAACAAGCAATGCGTAAATGAATCCCTGGTCAATAAATGGTTGCTGGGATAACTGGCTAGCCATAGGCAGAAGACGGAAATTGGACCCCTACCTTTCACCATATACAAAAAGATGGTGATTAAAGACTTAAATGTAGAACCTAAAAGTTTAAAAACTCTGGAAGAAAATCCAGGAAATGCCATTATGGACATAGCCCTGGCAAACATTTCGTGACAAAGACTCCAAAAGCAATTGTAAACAAAACAGAAACAAAGATTGACAAGTGGGACTTAAACTAAAGACCTTCTGCACAACAAAAGTATCTATCAACACAGTAAACACCTACAGAATGGGAGAAAATATTTACAAATTAGACATCAGACAAAAGTCTAGTATCAAAATTTATATGTAATTTATACAAATTAACAGACAAAACCGAAACAACCCCATTAAAAAATGGGCAAAGGATGTGAACAGATACTTTTCAAAAGAAGACATACACATGGCCAAAAGCATATAAAAAATGCTCAGTATCACTAATCATTAGAGAAATGCAAATCAAAACCACAGTATGATACCATCTCACACCAGTCAGAATGGCTGTTTTTAAAGAGTCAAAAAGTAACAGATGCTGGTGAGGTTGTGGAGAAAAGGGAATGCTTACATAATGCTGATGGGAATGTAAATTAGTCCAGCTGCTGTGGAAATCAGTTTGGAAATTTCTCAAAGAACTTAAACAGAACTACCATTAGACACAACAATCCCATTACTGAATATATAACCAAAGGAAAATAAATCATTCTACCATAAAGCTACATAGACCCATATGTTCATTGTAGCACTATTCACAATAGCAAAAACATGGAGTCAATCTAGGTGCCCATCAATGGTGGACTGGATAAAGAAAACGTGGTACATATATACCATGAAATACTACACCACCATTAAAAAAGAATGAAATCATATCTTTTGCAGCTAGAGGCCATTATCCTAAGCGAGTTAACACAGGAACAGAAAACCAAATACTGCATTGTTCTCACTTATAAGTGGGAGCTAAACATGGTACACATATGGACCCTAAGAAGGTAACAACAGACAACTGGGCCTGCATGAGGGTGAAGGGTAGGAGGAGGGTGGGTATTGAGAAACTATCCATATGCTCATTACCTGGTTGGTGACATAATCTGTACACCAAACTCCTGTAACATGCAACTTACATGGGTAACAAACCTGCACATGTACCTTAAATACATGTGCTTAAAATAAAGGTTGAAAAAAACAAAACAAAAGAAAACAAACAAAACAAGTCATGTGACCTGGAGGATCTCTCATTCTAAGTCCTTTTACAGGAAATGTCAAAATTTTCAGATTTTTTTTTTTTTTAAAGAACAGAGTATTGGTAAAATTGGAAATGAAAACAAATTTTAGTAATTGAGTCCATTAAAATTTAAAATCAAAAGATTACTTTTTTCTGCTTCCTCACCATTTATTTAATGCTGTGCTATAACTAGACTACTCAGCATTTTCTTTATGACATGCTATTCTATATTTTTCCTCTTGATTCTCGTTCTGAGGAACAAAATTGAGTTAGCTCAGGTAGCTATCTTTAACAATATTTAAAGTACATTTTATCTTTAAGCTTTATATATGTAAATATATATATTAAGATTAATTGAATCTGAATTCTGTATTGAGAATTGCTTAGAGTTTGCTATAATATTTATATATGATGGATGATACTGTATAAATTCCTTATTAAGGTACTGATGATAACCCTTAACAATGTGGCTAAACTGTGTGCTACAGCCCAGATTGCTTTATTCCACACGTTTTGGAAAATGTTATGTAGTGTGAATTTTACTGTGAGTAAAATAAATGCCTCTTAATCTTAATTTTGAGCTTTTTTCTTTAATATAATGAATATGTGAAGACCTTAATCCTGAAGAGAATGGAAATTTATCAGGTAAAAGGAACTTAATAATAGAAAAAACAAAAACAAAGAAAGAAATATAGGAACAACACATATAAGCACATACAGAATGTTTTTATATCTGATTAAGTTCTCACATTTCTCATCAAATTATAGTAAATATTGGGACTATGTTGGCAAGTAAATTGCTAAACTTAGGGGATAAAGTCTTTTTATTGTATGGTGGATTCAAAAGGAATGAAGATGATTCGTGTTACAGCAACTAATAAAGAAGTTGTCAGGTGTAGTGGCTTAGGGGTAAGGACGATTGGGTAGGTCTTGAAGGTATGTGTCCTTTAGAATGCCCACAAATCCATCATATTCGAAGACCTATCCATGCTACCAATTTTCTTTGAGTCAGGGCCTTATTTTTGTTGGTGAGCAAATGCAAATGCAAAGACTGTCTCTTTGCTTTAAGCTTTTCCTGTTGGAATGCTCCGTTCTATTTTAGACTTGAACATAGTGAACTCTAAGAGTTAAGCTGCCTGTCTCAATCTGTACTTATTCCTGAGTGTTATCACAGAGTATTTATCAGTCACCAACATTAATATGATTTGGGTATCTTTAGAAGCACCGTCTTGCACCAGTACAACAATATTTTGATCAACAATGGACAGTATATATGATGGTGCTCCCATAAGATTATAAGAGAGTTGAAAAATTCATATCATTTAGTGACATCATAGCCATTGTAACATCATAGGACAACTAGTTAAAAAATAAATTTGGTGTACCCTAAGTGTACAGGGTTTATAAAGTCTACAGTAAGGTATAGTAATGTCCTAGGCCTCCACATTCGCTCACCACTCACTCACTGACTCTCCCAAACCAACTTTCCGTCCTGCAAACTTCATTCATGGTAAATGCCCTTTACAGATGCACCATATTTTATTTCCAGTACCATATTTTTACTGTATCTTTTCTGGGTGTAGATATGTTTAGATACACAAATGCTTACTGCTATGTTACAATTGTCTGCAGCATTCAGTACCACAACATGCTATATAGATTTGTAACCTATGAGTAATCAGCTATGACATCTAGGTTTGTGTAAGTGTATTCTGTGTGTGCAATGACAAAATCACCTAACAACGCATTTCTGAGAATGTGTCTGAAGTGACACATGACTGTGTTGTCTGCTCTGACCACATGCCTCCATTCCATCATATATGGATTTCTATTCTCTGATATGAAAGTAGTTTATTTATTAACTAAGTAAAACATATTGTCTTACATGTCTTTCATTTTTTTTAGTATATGTTAATTCAAAAATTGAATTAATTAACTTTTGGAATGAGATTTACCCTGAGTAATGCAAAAATTTATAGTAGAATAATTTCTTTACTACATTGTCCAATATACACTTTCTATCAACCATTCTATATTCTCAAATATAGTAAACCACAAAAAAATTATTCCTGGTGAATTAAGGACCTTCATTGCTATTTTCGTGGTTCAAATTTTGGTTCTGCTACCAGCTTGTCAATTATTGATGTTCCTAGTTCTGATTTTATTCATTTTTAGATGGTAGGGTTGAATTAGCTTAGTTGATTTCACAATTTATAACAGATTTCTTTCTGCGAATAAAAATGCACACTGAAGTCAAACGTATAAAGTAAATCAGATCTTCTCTGACTAAAGTGTTGAGAAGGGGATGAGAAACTCAAAACCCCTGAAAGGAGCCCCTGAAAAAAGTCCATTTTGAAAACCACTGTTCTGCGTGATCTGGAGCATTACTTGAACTTCTAACTTCACATGAGTCCAAGTTGTATGGAGAGTATGTGAGGATTTAATTCAGACAATGTGCATCAAAATCTGTTACAAGGAGATAGGAATAATAGGAAAACAAAATCATTAAAGAGAGTTTTAAATTTAGATTTTTATCTTAGGTGAATGTTAGATTTGAGTCACCATTTACTTAGGGATCAAAACCAAGCAACTCATTGCAGCCTCAGCTGCTGGAGTCTTTGAGCCTGTAACTATAGATAGCCTAGGTGTTATGAGAAAAGATAATCCGAGAGAAGAGTGAGGGGCTGGATAGCAGGATCAAGTTGTGAGTACTGACTGCCTGCCCTCATCCAACTCTGTCCTTCTCATGCCAGCTAGTATGAACAGCAGTTTCTCCTTTAATTTAACCATTTACTTTCCTATCAAGTATTAAACTTACTTATTTCCGTTCTGTTCATCACTCATCGAAGGCCTACTGAGAGGTGACAGCATGCTGGCAGTCCTCACGGCCCTCGCTCACTCTTGGCACCTCCTCTGCCTGGGCTCCCACTTTGGTGGCACTTGAGGAGCCCTTCAGCCCAAGGGGTTGGGCTGGCCAAGGCGGGAGCCGGCTCCCTCAGCTTGCAGGGCGTGTGGAGGGAGAGGCGCGAGCGGGAACCGGGGCTGCGTGCGGCGCTTGCGGGCCGGCTGGAGTTCCAGGTGGGCGTGGGCTTGGCGGGCCCCTCACTCAGAGCAGCCGGCCGGCCCTGCCGGCCTGGGCAATGAGGGGCTTAGCACCCAGGCCAGCGGCTGCGGAGGGTGTACTGGGTCCCCCAGCAGTGCTAGCCCACCGGCACTGCGCTCGATTTCTCACCACACCTTAGCTGCCTTCCCACGGGGCAGGGCTCAGGACCTGCAGTCCGCCATGCCTGAGCCTCCCACCCCCTCCATGGGCTCCTATGCGGCCCGAGCCTCCCCGACGAGTGCCACCCCCTGCTCCACAGTGCCCAGTCCCATCGACCACCCAAGGGCTGAGGAGTGCAAGCACAACTGGCAGGCAGCTCCACTGCAGCCCTGGCGCGGGATCCACTGGGTGAAGCCAGCTAGGCTCCTGAGTCTGGTGGAGATGTGGAGAACCTTTATATCTACTCAGGGATTGTAAACACACCAATCAGCACCCTGTGTCTAGCTCAGGTTCTGTGAATGCACCAATCCACGCTCTGTATCTAGCTGCTCTGGTGGGGCCTTGGAGAACCTTTGTGTCTAGCTCAAGGATTGTAAATGCACCAATCAGCACCCTGTCAAAACAGACCACTCGGCTCTACCAATCAGCAGGATGTGGGTGGGGCCAGATAAGAGAATAAAAGCAGGCTGCCCCAGCCAGCAGTGACAACCCACTCGGGTTCTCTTCCACGCTGTGGAAGCTTTGTTCTTTCACTCTTTGCAATAAATCTTGCTACTGCTCACTCTTTGGGTCCACACTGCTTTTATGAGCTGTAACACTCACTGTGAAGGTCTGCAGCTTCACTCCTGAAGCCAGCGAGACCACGAGCCCACAGGGAGGAATGAACAACTCCAGACGTGCCGCCTTAAGAGCTGTAACACTCACTGCGAAGGTCTGCAGCTTCACTCCTGAGCCAGCGAGACCACGAACCCACCAGAAGGAAGAAACTCTGAACACATCCGAACATCAGAAGGAACAAACTCCGGACACGCCGCCTTTAGAAATGTAACACCGCGAGGGTCCGCGGCTTTATTCTTGAAGTCAGTGGGACCAAGAACCCACCAATTCCGGACACACTACTTTGTGGCAACCACTCTAGTAGGTGCTAGAGGTACAACGATAAATTCCAGATATACTTAAATCTTTCAAACAGGTGATTTCAAGGGCAGTTTACAGAAATTGCAGTTGATGGAGCAAAGAAGAATTAAAAATTAGTACATGACTTTTTTTGTTAAAATATTGGTTTGGGAAAAGAAGGTGAAAAAAGATCTGAGAAAAAAGATATGTGAATATGTTTGTTTTCAGGTAGTGCAACTGAGTTATACTGTGTTCTAATCTCTGAGACCTTAATTCTTGTATTTGTTTTATAGAGAATTGAGTTTCCTCTCTCACATCTATTATATTAGGAAATGAATGAGAGATGAATGGGCCAGATAGGAAGTAAAGAGGAGGTAGCAAGTGTGTATATGAAAGGTTAATGGGAAAGCAGATAGAAGATTAAGTTGGAATTGAGAGGAAGTGTTAGTGGAGGACTGAGAGAGAAATTGAATGGGACTAACATATGTTAAGAAAAAAAAAGAGAGAGAGTCACAGAGAGCAACCGGAACAGAACAGAAACATAAGTACATATTTGAGAAATTTTCCAAGGAGACATCTTTAATCAATTTTTGTTTCTATTTCATTTTAAGTGCTACTGAAATTTTAGGTTTCAAATTTTCAATTCAGATACAATGTTACTGCAATCATTGAGGAGGTATAATTTTGAGGAGAGCTGAAAAACAAAATAGCTCTAGGTAATGGTGCTATTTCATTGTAGAATGCAGCATGCATATAACTGATGAAATGGTATTTAAATACATACAAGACTATATCAATGATTTATGTAATATTTATATAATATAAATTATATTTAAATATTACTCAATGAAAAGCCTGTAATAAAAACTTTTCTGTGCCTTTGCTGATACCATGTGCTAACAATGTACCGTTGATCTCAAAAGACAAAATTCAGTGCTGTGAGTGATTTGGTAATATAAAAGCTTATTTCTAGTTCCAGTTTATGCAATAGCTGTAGTTAAAGACTAGGCACCTGTACACTCTTAAAGTATAAAATTGAGACTCTTCCAAATTTTAAATAATGAAGCATAAACTAGATCTTCCACCCTTGGAAATGTATACAAGTGGACTCCCTCTTAATTTCAGCCAGTAATTCACGTGAAGAAAATGTAGCTGACTTCATTGTATTACACCTTTCAAGGTATGAGGTAATTTTGATGGATGAATATGACAGTTGACTGGCAAGTTGGTCTGTATCAGTGCATCTGCAGCACAACACAGGGAACAAAACGCTGTGAGTGAAGGAGCCAGTGATTTGGTACTCCTGGCAGTAATTTTTCTGTAGCAGAGTCCATGGCATCCTGCCTTTGGACTGCATAATGTGATCCACTAACATACAGTTCTCTTGCCTAATTTCAAATTCATTGTACAGAAATTTTGGTTCAAACATTGAGTCCAGCTCTCAAAACTGTAATCTTGGGCAAGTTACTAAACTCCCTTTTACCTCAGTGTCCATATCTGTAAAATTAGGGTAATAATTATAAAAATGTCATAGAGTTGTTATGAATATTACATAAATGAATGCATATAAAGTACTCAGAGCAGTGCCTGACACATAGTAAGTGCCAAATAAGAGTTAGCTAGACTATAAACTTCATAAAATGTTTTTTTCTCTCATCTAGTTTACTGCTTTATCTCAAACACCTACTACATAATAGGTGCTTAATAATATCTGTTGACTGAATGAACAAGTTTAATGTCTTAAATAGCCTTTCAAAAATGAGATCATGAAATGCAGAAAATACTATTCTGGCTGGTCTACTTACCATTTCTATACATTAGTAGAAATTAATAACATTTATTAATTTTGTATGAAATTCTGTCATACCTGTTAGTAAATCAGGACTTATCGTTTCTTGAAAATTGATAAAACACAATTTCTGAACCTGTATAAATTAAGAGTTGGCTGGTTGGAGGCAGTTAGTATAATGTCTAAGAGAACTTGGAATCTCAGATTCACCATTTACCATCTGTGTGATTTTGGCCATTAGTTACTCTCTCATATGTTATCTCTCACACGTAATCTCTCAGTAGTAGTCATACTTATTATCTTAGAGGGTTCTTTTTGAAAATAAAATGAGATAATTTACATCTAATGCTTGGGAGGGTGTGTAGTATATAGTAATCCCTAAAAAATTGGTTTACAAACATAGTATTAATTCATTTATTAATGCGATCAACAAATTTTTGTTGAAATACTTGTCATATCAGATATACAAAAACAAGTAAGATTCGGTTCCTATTTTCAGGAACTTCCACTGTAGTAATGCAGGAAAACAAGTAAAAAGGCAATTACAAAATAGTGAAAGTAGTCGTATAGAGAGATAACAGGGAATTTTAGGAGCACAGATATGGAACTTGAATCAATGCTGAATAGGCAGAGAAGGTCAAGAAAGGATTCCTAAAAGAACTCCTGTCTGAGCTGAGTTTTGAAGTAAGAGTAGGTTTAGATGCAGATGGAGAAAGCTACAGCAGCTCACAGTATAGAGAAGAGAGAATGCATGAATAGTCTCAGCAATTTGTACAGTACTCAATATAGCTGGGAGAATAAAAGTATGCTGCTTACATTTTCTATTAAGAATAATGGGCCAGGCTCAGTTACTCAAGCTTGTAAGCTCAGCACTTTGGGAGGCTGAGGTGGGTGGATCATCTGAGGTCAGGAGTTCAAGACCAGCCTGGCCAATATGGTGAAATCCTGTTTCTACTAAAAACACAGAAAATTAGCCAGGCATGGTGGCAGACTCCTGTAATCCCAGCTACTCGGGGGGCTAAGGCACGAGAATCGCTTGAACCCAGGAGGTGGAGCCAAGACTGCGCCATTGCACTCCAGCCTAAGCAACAGAGTGAGGGTCCGTCTCAAAAAAAAAAAAAAAAATAGTAATAATAATAATGAAAATAATAATAATGGGCATAGCTCTTTAGAGGTTATAGGGTTATATTTGTATATTTTTTGAATCCTCACCCCAAACTCTAAGATAAAAGCTGGTATTATTTTCTGTATTTTGTATTTGAGGACACAATATCTGATTTTAAAGACAGTCTTGTGGTCATATACCCATTGTTGGAAGAGAAGATTGAGTCTTGGTTCTTCTTGTGTTTAGCTTCTGGTAAAGTCTGAGCCAGGGCAGAAACAGAAAGTTAGGTAACTTTCGCCTGATTTTGCTTCTCCGGGTAATGGTGCTTAGCAAATTATTATTTTGTATATATTATTTTGGCATTAACTACAAGACTTGCTTTATCATTTTCAGCTACATTTAAAATGGTTCTGTTAATGAGTGCCACTTTAAAAATTCTGTCTGATATAGGGTTAAACATATTGTGTCTGGTACATACTGTTCAATGAGTTTGTTGAGTGAATGAGTGATTGAATGACTTCATAGCTATTTGGATACTTGTTAGTAGGGTTATTCCAGATACGTTTTTGCAGATACAGTATAAATGTTTTCTTAATTACATTCACATACAAATGACTTGACTGACAACATATTTTGAAATTTCAGTATTTTATTAATTTTGCATCATCACGAGACATTTTTATTAATTAATTTTTTTCGCTTGGCCAAGGGGTATTTACCATAGACCTACTATGTACTAGGCATTGTGCCAGGTACAACATATGTCATCTGAACTAATTATCACAACAACCCCATAGGAATATTCTACTATTTTCTGCTCTTTTTTTTCAGAAAAGGAAACTCTCAGAGAAAAATAAAAAGGTCACCAGAGCTAACAAATGGGAGAACTGGGATGTTAAGCCAAGATCTGTCTGCCTCCAGAGCCCAGGTGCAATTCAGTTTTTGTATATCATAGCAAATCATTAAATTTGCATCTGTTGATTTTGTAAGGTTTTGCCTAAGTTATACACATTTTCCATGTGAAATATGCTAACTAGACTGAAATAGTCCATTTCCTAAAATATGGTATTAAGCATTAACTTCTTTTTGTTTTAGAATACTCTATTCTCTTCAGTTTTTTGATATTTTATAACTGTTCATGTGTTTTCTTAGATGTCTGTATAAAACGTTCTTCTGTAGTATCATTCATCGGAATCCATTTCAAAAAACTTAATATTTCAGTTTTTGATTGCTTACATTTATAAATACTAATAATTTGCATTTCTTTAGTTAGAGATTAAAATAATGAGTAAGATTTGCTTTTCTTTAATAAGGTCAGCTTTTCCCCTATTAAATACAAATTTTTTAATCCAAAATAGTGACTTATTCCATTGTTATATTGCTATCAATGAACATCATTTTATTTTTGGTGTTAGTCTGAATGAAAAAAGTCGAACAGTATATAAGCCTGTGTCTTAGCATTTGAGGGTGGCAATGATTCTTAAATAGGTTGAAAATGTCATCTCTGTTTTTTGTTTAGCAGGACTAAGACATAAACTTCCTTTAGGTCAAGGCAAAAGCTTTGGAATAAGGGTTAAAACTCAAGCATTACTTTCTGTTTTACAACACTGGCCTAGGTTTCTGTTCTGTTTATAGAGTGTCACTTTTTATTTATATAGCAATCAAATGGAGAACATCTATAATTATAATTGTTGTTCTTTTCGTATAACTCATGAAGATACAAGAGTTTGCTTATTTTTCACTTCTTCTCCAATTATGATATTCAGAGAAGTACATTATGGCTTTGTGTATCTTCTAAATACCTGAAAGTCATTTAGAAGACTCTGTGCGTACTTTCATTGTATATACATCCGTGTTTATGATCGGAGGATGAGTAGAACTCTGATTATTTTCTATCCAGGCTGAACAAGTATGAGGCTTTGTTTAATACTCCTGATGCTTTAATGGCCCATTTGAGATCTTGAACACTGAGGGGAAATATGTACCTTTCTGTAAAGCCTGTGTGATTCTTATACTGCACATAGCATAGAGAGCAAAAAGCATGGAAGATATCTTGTTTCACAGGAAGAAATGGGTGGCCGTATAATGCCAGTTGCATATATTACTGAACTGTTACAGAGAAGAGGAAATTAGCCAGTCAGAATAGATATGTCTCTGTAGCCTTGTATCCGCATTCTAATAGCCACAGAGTTTATCTTAGTCTGAATGGAGCTCTAAGTTATTAATTGTTTTAATGATTTCATTGATTTCTGTTAATCTAGGTAATGTGCCTTACTAAACGCGGTAGTTTATTTTGCTTTTCAATTAACCTTTTACTTTTGTTATATCATTTTTTATTAAAAACAAAGGTTTTATCTATATTTTAATGATATGCCTATCTTAGTGCATTATGAATTATATTTGGCTATCTGTACAGCAGTTTTCATGAATACTTCAGAGTAATGGCATCCATAATGGCTTAGTATTTTTATTACAAGTTATCATTGATACAACGGATTTAAAAAATACATTTGAATAAATGCTAGAATTCTTTATGTATAACCAACAACTTTTTAAAGTTTTTGAAGACCATAACTGTTTTAAAAAATGTGTTAACCTATGCTTTAATTCCTGAAGTTTAGGAATAGTGCTATCGTTTTGACTTAATTACAAGTTGTTTTAATTTTTAAATTAATAGATGCAAAAACATGTTGAAATGCTCTGAAAAGTTAAAAGTGATTGGAGTAGCATATTCCAAAAGAAAAGATGCGGTATGTACACCCTTATATTTCAGTAGCTTACTCATATAGACTACTTAATATTAAAATACGTTCTCCCTAAGTAAGGTCTTAACTTACTTTGAAATATATAAAATTATCTGTGTGTTCACACACGCAAAGAAACATTAGTGAAATGGTCCTACAGAATGCTGAAATATGTTCTCTTCTTTTCATTTCTGGAGAGTCACATTCACATACAACTTTTATACCAATTAAAAACTGTTAATGGCAAAACATTGTAATTGATTAGTCTTTGTATGTTTACAGCTTACTTTAATTGCTGAAAAACGCCATTTGTCAGCTTCATGTTCTATTGACAATGCTATTGATTTATCTGAATTTGGCTTTGTCTTGTCTCTCGTACATAAAACTCACATATGCAGTTCAAATGGGAAATGACTGTATTGATTTCCTTAACTTGAGCCCAAATGCTAAAGATTTTTGGATAAGCTTTCTCATTACTTAAGCCAAAATCAATAAGAAAGAGCATCTTTTAATGAAAGAGCAGTTTGAGCAACGTACTTCAGAAATAGGGTCCTGTTCATTCTTTGCTTTACGAATCGATCTCCTAGGTTCCTTAAGTTAGGTCCAATTGGTTGACATTGTGGTTTGTCTTTGTGTGTAAACTTGCAGCTTGAGAAAAGAGATGAGCTTCAGAGACATTGGAAAAGAACTCTGCCTGAGAAAGAAGATCGTCCACCAGCAGGTATAAAATCTAATGTTGGAATGCAACACAGCTAACAAATATACCAATAAATTCTTACATCTCTCAAGTTCATGCTTATATAAATTTTATGACTGCACAATGTTTTATAATTCCTTAACTGGCTTATCTTTTTAATAACTATATTAAATATATGCATATGATGTACATTTACACAAATATTAATTCAATATTCACTTTTATTTTAAGAAAACTTCTATTTCTTTTTACAGTTTATGTTTACTTTATGTAATGCACAATAATTTGCTGAAATATCAGGTTGTTTTTCAAATAAATTGTTTAAGTGTTCTTTTGTCTTCATTTTTTAAGTGTCAAATTTCCTATCAGCTGTAGGAAGACAAGCATAGACAGTGGGCTACAGAAAAAAGTATCTGTTCTGAGGAACAACAGAATGAACTGAATGGATAAAACAAGTTATGGACAAGTCAGACGTCAGGTACTGTACTATTATATCATTAACTTCTGTGAACTACATAAATTAAGCTGATTATGCCTTCACTTAATTAACTGACAATGACCTATTGATGTATAGGCTGAGTTAGCTAGAGACCCCTTGCTGCACTGTACTTAATTTATTGGTTTTCAATTAGTTCTTCTCTTGCCTGTGATTGTTGTGGGAAAAAAAAGTCCATTTACATCTATGTCTTATAGTGTGTTTTTATGCGTAGGGGGTTTATATTTAAAACTTTATTCCAAGCAGTTGTTTTCTTTGCCAACAATGCTTCAAATTTTGTGAGCAACTTTTTCTTATTGTTGCATGTAATTTGGCTTCTGGGTGAAATAAATATTCAGATTAATTCTTCTTGTTAGTGTTGTGATACTATTAAATGATCATTGCAAATGATCTCATAAATTCATTTCAAGAAATATCTTGCTTTAACTAAAATTTGGAAGTTAATTTTTACTTAAATTATTGTTAGAGTATTTTTTTTTTGTGAAGCAGTCTCTGTGAAGAAAGTTCTTAGGTAAATGTTTAGGTTTTTGAAAATTTTGTATTGAAACTTACTCTTATTTTTTTTACATAGAAAGGTTATAGTATTAATTATCACTCTTAATGTTTTGTGGTAAGATTAACGTATGTTAGAATACCTTCAGAGAAGATTTATCCTTTAAATTTTGCACTTTTTAATACTGATTTTGTGATGGCTGTTAGACTTACTGTGCTGTCCTCTACTACGCAGCTTTTGTAATCCACAAATCCATAGATGTTTATCAGACCTTTCTTATGTTTTCAGTGTCTTCACATTATATTACTTCATCAGACACTGGTAGTCTGATTTTAGGTATTATAATTATTTTGAACTGTTTACTATTGATAGTTATTAAAATAGGGTCAGTTTAAGTATGAAAGTAAAATATAAAGAAAGTATATCACTTTGCTTTGGCAAATTGTTTCATCTTTCTCGATCTCAGGTTTTCATATGAGAATGGAATTAATAATGGGACTTGGATTCAAGACTCTGTTGAGGTATCTGCCAACTCTCTTATATATGTTGCATAAATATTACATGTTTTGGAACTTCAGAAGAGATAAATATTTCTGTGAACTGGAGCCGTCAGGGATGGATTAGAGATTTAATTGCTCCTATAAGACATACATGAGTAACATTATAGTTGCTAATCCATGTTAAAATTTCATGCATAATTTAATTAATACTGTAGGAGCTTGTGGGCATATAAGGATTTAGTATTCTCATTATTTGTGAATGACTCTGAAAGCCCACTAATAGTTGTAGTAATCCACAAATTTGAGTCACATACCCTGAACACGTGTCCTAGTGTTGGGAGAGCAATTTAGCAGCCATTCTCAAAGAGGCATTGTTGTTTTCCACAGATTTTAATATTTGCAATAATTGTGATTGAGAATTTGACTGGCCTAGTTAAACTTTCAGTCATATTATTCTGAATTTTAAGAGAGAAGTTATATGCTATCACAGAATTTGTGAATTAAGGGATACACAGATGACTTGGAATGTCCTTTGAAAATATCTAATGACTACTGTTCCTTGAAAAACAAATGTAAGTTTACATGGTAAAGCAGTAAGTGGTAAAATATATATGTTTTAGGAAGACTATCCAAAGCTCAATTTTAGTTTTCTTTTGTATTATCTATCTATTGGACACCAAAGTGGAGATGTTATAGATGAGCCTTTGTATGTGTGTGTGTTTGTGTGTGTGTGTGTTTGTGCATGTGTGTGTTTACACATTCAGTTGAAGCGTTCAGGGGGAAGGTTTTGAATTAAAGATATGAATTTGAAAATTGTCAGCATATAGATTGTATTAAAGGCAAAAGAAGGGATGAGAGACCAAGAAGTGAATGTTGAGAACAAAGAGAAAAAAGGAAAAGGCCTTGTTAGCACTCCAATTTTAAGAGATCAAGGATGTGAAAAACAAGGAAAGAATGGAACAGTGAGGTCAAAAGAAATCCAGGAGAGTAGAAATTCTTGGAAACCAAGTGTCAAAAGTGTTGCAAGGAGAGAGGAGTAATCACCTGTTAAAAATGCTGTGGATAGTAAGATAAGAACTAAAATTCACCATTAAACTTAGCTACATAAGACATTGGCAGTCTTGACAAAAATAGTTTCAGTGTATTAATGGGTTCATGCTTATAATGATTGTAATGATCAATATAGAAGAATAAATGATCTTAGACAACTTTATGAATTTAGAATAATTGACTTTTTAAATGTATATCTGACAAGAGTCTTGAATTTATTTACACTTGCCTGAGACTATAGTCTGTGGGAATGTATAGTTTTTTCCACTTTCCATGCTTGCTTATTTTAAAGTTAACATTTTTTACTATCTTATTGCCTAAAATAATTACTTAGAATTTGTAATTAAAGTAATGAAATAATTGTTTAGAATTTGTAA
The DNA here is from genome assembly GCF_009828535.3 of Hylobates moloch. Taxonomy (NCBI): domain Eukaryota; kingdom Metazoa; phylum Chordata; class Mammalia; order Primates; family Hylobatidae; genus Hylobates; species Hylobates moloch. Next base: position 57,529,469 of record NW_026652284.1, read on the forward strand.
TTAAATTGATGTGATAGCTATTGTCATTTTCAAGTCAGAGTACAGGATATTACTGTAATAATCTTAGGCAAATCTTCAACTATAATTTTAAAAGTGGAGTAAACTCAGAATTTACAATCTCTTGTGTATTTTTAATCAGGTGATAAATATCATATTTATTATCAATTTTCATATTTCATCTAATCAGAAAACATTTACTACAGCCATTTGTAAAATTTCTGTTTTCTTCATTTTAAAAATGAGTATATGTCCAGACACATATTTTCATAGAGTTCTAACATACTCTATAGATATTTATGAGAATTCTGCTGTAAACATGTAAAGTAACAATATGATATATCCAAATGGCAAAATTTTTGAAAGTTTTACATATCTTAATGATACAATTCAGTCATTTGGTATTCAATATCCTATAGTTCTAATGTGGGAAGGGACCTTAAAATTCATTTAATCTAATCTTTACATTTTATAAACTAGCAAAATTAGGTCAGATGTAAAAAAGCCCTCCTGCACTTATAGGACATCTTTAAATGTGTTGATTAATATAACATCACTATATTAAAGTGCATATGGCTTGGGCACATAACTTCTCCAACAATATTGAATGTATGTAGTATATAAATATAATAATATGTAATTTTAAAGTTTGCAGGCTTTTGGGAGGACAATGAGTAATATGTACTTGAGCAAATATTTTGGTGTAACCATTGAAATTTGAATAAACTTGCATCTTTTTTTCTAGTCTTAGAAAATTTATTCTAATACTCTCAAATACATTTCTTCTGAGTTTTAAGACCAGTGACATTTTTTTTTCTGGAGAGTCTCGTTGCTTGCAATCAATTGCATTAGTTCATACTATTCAATATGAGAGAATCTCTTACCCCATTATTTATGCATTACCTAAAGCAGCTGAATATTTATACTTTCTATTCTATCTAATACCACTTAAGTGGAAACAATTCTGAAGGTTCTAAGGTTCTTGGTGATATTTCCTTATGTTAAAGGTTTCATTAGACATGTCTCTTTGGGTTAGCATCCCTTTACTATAGAGTATGGGCATCCTCCCACAGGAACAACCAACCAGCTTAGCAAACAGAATAATTGGTATCATTCTTTTCACACACACAAAAGTAAGTTAAAACAGGATAGAGCTTTTATCATCAATTGATTCTCAGAAGTCCTTTCTTGATATTTCAGCCCCAAGGCTTATATCAAAGTTGTTTCCTTCAATGTGAAAACTTCAAGCTTCCAATTCACCAGTCTGCAAACCCTGAGCATCAAAGCAGCCCTGCCCTGTGATCCACGGCTAAGCACTTACTTTCTTGAAGTGATGCTTAGTGCTCTGATTCAGCATTGAGATCTAAGGGTGCTGTTACAAGAAGATAAATTAGGGAACCAGACGATTACACCCTTTGGCCTCCACTGAGATTTCCTGAGCAGGAGCACTTGTCTCCAATTCCTCTTTGACCCTTTATTGTTTCCATATGGCGGCCACTGCTCAGGATTCTCGCTTGACTAACACCGTTCCTGAGAGATTGACTTGTGTAGAGCCTGACTGCTTGAGAGGGTAGTTGTTGACAGTCCATGTAAACCAAAAAGTCTACCCAACTGCATATTATCTTCTTTTTAGCTACTATTTTATTTAATGCCAGAGCCCATGTGTTTTTTTCAACTATACTGACCATTAAAATAATTTGTTTTTTTAAAAAATTATACGATAGTTTCTAATTTCAGCCTATCAGTCTGTTTTTATAATTTCTTCTCCTTACTTGGAGAAATCATGATTTTAAAATAATCATCATCATTTTCGTCATCATCATTCTTTATCTTATCTAATTGATATTTAAACAAGAAAATTAAATGATATATAACTTATTAATATTACCTGGTTATCAAGTTTTCATTATTTTGTCCAAATTTCCACAGGTATCATGTGTTTTTTCCTGTACTGATGGGGTTCAAACCATGCTACTCCAAAATATGGCACCTTGGCATTTGAGGAAACAGCAGACTCAGGAAGCGTGCTTTCACTTTCTCCTTGCCTTTCTTCCCTGAAGCAATTCATAAGACCTAAATTTGAGAGGTGCCATTCCTATACCCAGAGGAAAGGAATATCCTTATCTTTGAAGACATAGGTACACGGAGAAGAATCTAAAAAGGCAAGACTAGTTAATCCCCACCCCCAACCTGTTTGTTATTGTCTAATCGTATTTCTTCATGACCATTCACTTTTTAAAATCAAAAATAACATAAAAAATATACAGGTTTACCTACTTCTTTAGGTTCTCATTTCCTTACGAAGGCGTCTGTGTCACATAAAACTTATATTAAATAAATTTTTATGCTTTTGTCTTGTTAATCTGTCTTTTATTATAGGGACCTCAGCCATGCATCTTGCAATGAATGAGAAAAAAATCTTTCCTCCACTATGGTTCTCATCTACGACTGTCTGATACATAGTAAATGCTCACTAAGTCACTTTCTTATTCTGCCACAGGTGATCAGACAGACATGTGATAAGGTGGAAATATTATATCTTTGTTGTTTAAGGGTATGAATTAATACCGGGGGACAGGAGGGGACCATTTCCTAGATACTTTTCCCATTGATATTCTAGTCAGGTCAGCTACCCTGCTAAAATGTCTTAAATTCCCCCTTTTTCTCTTTCTCTTGTCACTTATTTCAGGTCTTCAGCATCTGTCTCTTATACTTCAGCATTCTCTCTGCCCATTGGTATCATTTTCCATTCAAACTCCTGTTACTAAATTGGCTCTAAACATGTACAGTATGCACAGACACACATTTGATTGTGGTACTCCTCCACTTAAAATTCTTTTATATTCCCAACTAACAATCGAATTTCCTTTAAACCAAGGGCACCAGGAAGAGGTAAAAGAGAGCTAACCAAAGTGCTGTTTTGAGCCTCTCACTGCCAATCAACTCTAACAATTCTGCTTTGCATATTTTATATATTAGGCCCAGCTAAAATTACATTTAAAGAGAAAGCATTAGTCAACAATTGCCTTAATAATGCTATATAATAAGCATCTTTCAAAGTCCGTATCTTACAGTGACAAACATTTTCTTTGTTCATAGGTTTTAGGATTTGCTGAGGTGGTTTTGTGACAGGTAGTTCAGATTTTCTTCACATGTTTTTTGGTATGAGTGGCCTTTTGTGACTTGCTGTCCCCATGAAGCATGCAGATGTCCTAGAGACAGATCAAATAATACAAGTATATCTCAAAGTTTGCTCATATCCTATCTGTCCAAATGACGTTGGCCTATGACATCACGGTCAGGAAGCATACTAAACCCATAGTGAAACCATGGCAAGGGCACAGAGGTCGTGGGAGATCATGAATAAATAATACTATCTACTCCATGAAGCTTCTGCTGTTCTAAACAAAATTTTAAAACAGTTGATCTGCCGAGTAAATAGAAAACCTCAAGAGAAGAATAAAAACCTTCATGACTTCTTATTTACCTTTCAGTTTATTTCAGGACACTCACTGCTGTATCTTAGCATCTTGCAGCAAAAGAATCCTAACAGCTTCCTTTGCATAGATCTTTTCTCCTGTTTTGAATGCTCTACCTCCTCTGCCTGGGAAAATAATTCTCATCCTTGGTTATCTAGCTGATGGTTAATTGTGCTATTCCCAAATAAACATTTTGTTGCTGACATGAACAGATACTCTCAATCTTGAAATCAAATGACTCACATATAGGCTTAAATCCATTTAGTTCATCCAAGCAAAAACAAATCCCATTAAAGCAAAGTATGTAAGGGAATGCTGCTGAGACTGGTTTTGCCCACCCCTGTTCAAGAATGTTGATTAAAATAGGCTAGATTTGTTTATCTGAGCCTTTAACATATATTTTTAAAAAGAGGTATAGCATACAATGGCATTCATGTTTACTTTGCTACCATAATTTATGTAGAACAGAAAATAAGTGACATTCAGTAAAACTTTTTTATTACTGTACCATTAGGGAATAATTAAAAGACTAAGTTTTTCTGGGGTTCACATTGCATTCTTTTTGTCTTTTCCATGTTCTTCTAGCACTTTAATGTGCATCCTATACAGTTCTTTCAACCATGTTGTGCTACATTGGAATGTAACTCTATTACTTTCTTGTATAAGAAATCTTGATATTAATTGTCTAGTTGGGTCTACTCCTTAGCGTGTGTACTGTAATCACGTCTTTCGACCATTTTATTCATGCAGTCAAGAAAGGACATTTTATTTTACTGCCTTTGGAAAAGGCAGTATTTGGGGGCAAAAGCTGAATATAGTTCTTCATGGAACTGAAATGTGAGTACAAGAATACTAGTTAAGTAAATATTGCCTTGGCAGCTCAGGCTTATCTAGTTTAACCATGTTATGTTCATTGTCTTGTAGATTACATATACATTCCAAAAACAGGAAATTCAATTTGTGCTTGCAAAGAACATCTCAAAGTAGATGAGGAAGAGCAGAGCGAAGGTATGCTGAAGCCAGTTCCCACTGGATTGTGAGACTAGACTGTTAATGTGTCTTCCCAGTTCCTTGTTCAGTGATACTAAGTTGATAGCTTGCAACTGACCATGGTAGGAGTACTTACACCATGGATATTGGCAAACACTCAAATCAGAATTTACTTTCCAGGGGGCTGGTTTACCAGTATACCAGAGCCAGGACTTGGACCTTGGACTTTCTGTAAGTTTCTTTATCTTTCTTATGATTGTCAAATTTATAAGTTGTATTTAAACATTATTTAATCTAATTTCTTATGTTTTATATTATGACGTATTCTATCTTATTTTCACCTAAGATAATTGTATTTAGCATTACTTTTTTCCTTTCTTTTCATTCTCATGTTCTTTTTGTTCCCTTACTATTCTGGACATATATTTATGAAGATTCTAACATAATGCTATATATTTCTTTTTTTTTTTTTTTTTTGAGATGGAGTCTCGCTCTGTCACCCAGGCTGGAGTGCAGTGGCGCAATCTCGGCTCACTGCAAGCTCCGCCTCCCGGGTTCACGCCATTCTCCTGCCTCAGCCTCTCCGAGTAGCTGGGACTACAGGCGCCCGCCACCGCGCCCGGCTAATTTTTTTGTATTTTTAGTAGAGACGGGGTTTCACCGTGGTCTCGATCTCCTGACCTCCTGATCCGCCCGCCTCGGCCTCCCAAAGTGCTGGGATTACAAGCGTGAGCCACCGCGCCCGGCCCATAATGCTATATATTTCAAATTAAATGAATATCTTGCTTATTATTATAAATGTTATGTTATGTTAAAACATTATGTGTAAGCATTCAAAGACTGTTTATTCCAACTGTTAGCTTACAAGGAATTTTATTTTATTTTTTGGCAAGGAATTATAAATTGATCTAAGGAATTTTTTAATTTACTGTATATATAAAGCTAGAAAGTAGTGTGTTTAAAAAGATCCCCTCCCCTCTTTGTCAGGAAAATCCATATCTCCAAAAAAGCAGGCAAACTATTTTTTTTTGCTATAGATAATATTCAATTAGATTATAAAATATGTGTAAAATAGAAAATAAAATAAATGTTGTAGAAAAGTAGCTCCGCAGCTACATGTAAAACTGAAAAATAAAAAACACAAAATTTATAATGTTGTCAGCTTTTGTGATTTTCTTGTTGGAATTGTGGTGCTGTGTCCATAAAACTTTAGCCTGGGCCTGAGGATTTAAAATATTTACCACAGTGCCCAGCAAACTATTTAGTGGTCCAGGATTTTATTATTATTTATAAATCATTAGAAATATAAACTGAGGTGGTGGGAATAAGAAAACAAAGGAAAAATAAATCAATATTGTTGCTAACAGAATCTCAGTTTCCAGAAAGCAGTGACAAAACTTTATCCTTTTTATATACAAACTTGAGGAGTAAACAAAATCATTCTTACCGATTTATTATCAGAATATGATTAGAAATATGTTCCACAGTTTTTTTCTGTTTTAGTGCTGTTTATATGTGCATTTATATTGTCTTACCATTGTCTTTTGAAAATGTCCTCTCTAGCTTCAGAGTCTTTCTTCTCTTACCTTTTGTTCAGGTTAAATTTCAGAGCAGGGAAAATCCAGATTGTGGCACCTTATTAGTTTGTTACCTTGAGCAATTTGATTTACACCCCATTTTCTCCCATCTGTTTACTTGGGAAAACAACACTACTTATTCTATAGTGCTGTTGTGAGATTAAACAAGGGCATGCTTATAAAGTATTTAGGGAGCGCCTAGCAGATAATTAGCATTATTTTCACAAACCACCTTCTTGATAGTTTCATTCTTAGGTCTATTGATAATCACTCACATTTTTAAATACCTGAAATATTGATTTTAACTCCCCTTTTTAATTTCCTCTTTATTTACTTGCTCTAGATTGCAGGGTCTTTTTTATTCCCCATAGAATCCAAACTCCGTAATGTATTGTCATATTCAAAGTGGATCTAAACAAACATTTATTGTTGATGGTGAGGTTGTTGATAGAGGAATGGGGGAACAGTTCAACTTGCTTTTCATAGACTTATTATGTTCAAAAAGAGTTTGCATTTGTGCTCATACTTTCTCTTGCACATGACACTCAAATATGTAAGTACTTATTTTCTTGTGCATGTCATGTGTAGTTTATTTTTAGAATTTTTGAGATCTGAATGAATGACATTCAAATAAATTAATATTAAATTATTCAAAATGGACAGTGATACATTGGACAAAATTATAAAATAATTTAATAGTAAATGTAGACTCTATATCAGGTTTTTGTTTCATTTGCTGAAATATTTGTATTTTTTAAGTATTTGGTTATTCTATGGTGGGTGTGTTAATTTCTCATTATATATTAAATGGTTCATCTCTTCAGATGTTTGTATCTCAACTCAGAAATTCTTGAGCAGCTTAAATTTTAACTCAATAAGCATATGATACAAAATAAAAGTACATAAATCAATAGCAATTTTCAGAAATAAAGATTAATATTGTCTATGCAATGCTCAAATGAATGGAGGCCATTTATGCCAATGACAGTTGTATTTTGAACTAGTTTATCTCTAATTCCTTTGTTTCCCTCTTACTTGTAAGATTATTCCTGAAACAAGTACAGTGGCAAGCTAATTTTCTACATTCATTTACATAATTGCCATCATAACTTATTTTCTCTTTTCTGTCAATTTACAACTAAAAGCTCACTCAGAGTATTTCTATGCAAGTTTTGTTTTTTATATTGTTTCTAAAGAACTATTGAAAGTGTTTATGATTCCAAGCCTCATTTTTATCAATATTAATCTAGAAAAAACAAACAGGTGTCTTCGCATCGACATTTAGAATAAATAGGGAAATAATTTGAACACAGTATAAAGATGAAAATTTATTTTAGAAACTCATAATGACACGTTCTAACTATTTTAGAATATAGATAAGATTGGGGAACATGCAACTAAATGAAAGGAGATAGTTTCAGCTATGGCTTTATGAGTGATTTAAGATGCTTTAAAATTAAAGAGTGGATGAAAGATTCAAAACACTCGTTGTTAACCTTGACCAAATGCTGGTATATTGATTTCCCCATCCTTTAAAAAAATTCATGCTTTGGCTACAATCAGATGGCCAGTTTAATCAAAGATTGGATAGGTAACATATTTTCCCTAACTCACTACAGTGGTCTCCCCGTATCTCCTGGAGATATGTTCCAAGACCTCCAGTAGATGCTGAAAGCTGTACATACTATGTTTTTTCATATACATACATTCCTATGATAAAGTTTAGTTTCTAAACTAGGCACCATAAGAGATTAACAACAATACAAAAATAAAACAATTATATCAATATGCCAGCATCACCACTCTTGTGCTTTGGGCCATTATTAAGTAAAATAAGGGTTACTTGAACACAAGCACTGTTTATATCCAGGCAAAACATCTGATAACTGAGATGGCTGGCTACTAACTGACTAATGGGTGAGAGGCTAGCACAGAGAAGGTGAAGATGCTGGACAAAAGGAGGATTCATGTCCAGGATACACAGAGTGAGAGGACGTGGGATATAATTATGCTACACAGAAAGGTGCACAATTAAAACTTATGAATTGTTTATTTCTGGAATTTTCCTTTTGATATTTTCAGGCTGCAGTTAGTTGACTGTAGGTAAGTGAAACCTAGGCTAGAGAAACTGCAGGTAAGGTGGAACTACTATACTAAAACTTCTGTGTAAATTCATTTAATAACTTTTAAGATAGCTTAGGGTCTCAGCACTTTGGGAGGCCGAGGCGGGCGGATCACAAGGTCAGGAGTTCGAGACCAGCCTGGCCAATATGGTGAAACCCCGTGTCTACTAAAAATACAAAAATTAGCCAGGCATGGTGGTAGGTGCCTGTAGTCCCAACTACTCTAGAGGCTGAGGCAGGAGAATTGCTTGAACCCGGGAGGCAGAGGTTGCAGTGAGCTGAGATCGTGCACTGCAGTCCAGCCTGGGTGACAGAGTGAGGCTTCATCTCAATTAAAAAAAAAAAAAAAAAAAAAGTTAGCTTAGGGACTTGAGTAAACAGTGTAAATTCAGAATAAACTGTGATGAGAAATAAACTACAAAACACAAAATGAAGTACACACATCTCTGTAAGATTTACAAATATAAATATTATGAAGAAATCAAACAAACTTATATAATAATATGCATATGTGTGTTATGTATTTAATAAAAGATTCATCTTTTAAAATGTGTATTTAAATAAATGCAATTGGATTCTTTCCATGGTCAACATAGATATGTAAAAACAAAAGTAAATACATTGTTTTAGTATTTGTTATGCAGGATAAATAGCAGAATGCAACTTCTAGGATGGTTTTTTGAATAAAATTATTGATTTATGATTTGACATTCATAATATTTTAACTTGCTTAATTTATAGAAATTATGCATTTTACTATTTAAAAGACAATTAGAATAATTTATTATGTGCCTATTATTATTTAAGTGATTTATACATTTTTGAATTCTGACAAAACACTGTGAGATTACTATTATACTTACTTAATAATGAGAAAGCTTAGAGTTGTAGACATTAGCTAACTCTCTGAAGATTATTTCTAGTTCACAAGAAGGCCAAGATGTAAACTCAGGCTGTTTACCTGTACAACCCATGCTGTTTTCATTACAATACCCTATACCTCATTTCTCAACAGCAGCATTACTTGGGAAATAAATATTCATGCTTCAATGGAATATTGTCAGAATATAAATTGCAAAATTTAAAACTCAAATAGCACAAATTACAAAATTGAAAATAAAACACAATAACTCAAGTAGGTAAATGAATCTAGAGAGTGTACTTTTCAAACTGTACCACTGTTTAATCATAGCAAGAGTAATATCTACTAGCTACCTCTCCCTCTCTCACAATTTTTATAAAGAAATCAAATCTCCCAAAGTCATACCTTACAGAGCCTGGGTAATTTCTCCCAATTTATTGTATTTGGTGTTATGTTTTGTTTTATGTTTTCTACATGGGTTCAGAAATCAAAGAAGGGGTGTTAATGGGAACAACTTTTTCAATAGCACCCTTATTAATCCAATAGCTTCCTATCTCCACAACATTAGACTCTGCTGTTCTAATGTTTTTAGTTTCCAAAGATAAAATATTTCCACTATGGGACACATAGTAGATTGCCTTAAACTGGAAGTTGAGGTTAACATGGCTATTTTGGGTACTGATGCTGGTAAATTATATGGCAAGGTACTGAGTTTTTACTACTTGAAGTGATTGTGAATTTCAAGAGGAATTTGGGTTGCTACTACACAACGTGAATAAAAAACAGATTATGTCAGGAATGCAGAAGATGCCCTGAGATGCCTCTTTGTACTTCCATATCCTGTGGTTCAAGTCAATGAAAAATTGAAACAACCCAATTCAGGCAGGGCTGAGCCAATTCAGCAACTCAGTTCAGATAGTAGTAAAAGTTTGAATCACACCAGTAGGCAAGGAACTTCAACAAGCTAAGGGCACAGGAGATATGGAGATATAGAATGGATAGTGGCAGAAGTTAGCTATTTACCAGCTACACCCATGTTACCAGAGGCAGAAATGAAAACTGTACAAGTCATGTGTATTTCTTTTAGTTTTCATGACTACAATAATACATTTATTAACCAATTATTTTCTCTTTCCATTTCTTATTCTTCAGCTAACATCGGATTTGTTAATACTAGTTAATTTAATGGGTCAATGTCTTAGTTTTAGACTATCAAGGAGGATTTGTGACTCAGCCAGAAAAATGAACACTAACTAACAATGGATGAAAGGATATTGTACCCTTTATAGGAAGAAGGTTAGCTTGCTTTGTGTTTGTATGCAGGATAGGGGCATAATACTAGGTTGAAGCATGACTTTGCTAATGTCTTTCTTTGGAAGTTAACTGTGGTAAGAAGGGGAATGTTTGGATGACTAGCTGACAAAAAATAGTTTATGGTGGCTTTAGAATGTGTTAACTTGGCTAAGCTGAACTACATTTTCCCCAATTTTTTTCTTGTTAGTTTTTGCTTAGATTTAGCCACAAAAGGTATCTGTAAGATTGGGAAAGTAAAATAAAACAGTAGCTGTGTTCACTCTAGGAAGGTTGATGAAGACTGGATGTTTTGAGGCTCGTGAAAGTTTCTGCAGATTGCTTTGTTCACATCGGCATGGACAGTGGACCAGTCCAGGTTTTCAGCTTCTGCTCAAGATCTTCTGTCAACATCTCAGTTCTGAGCAAGGTTTAAGTTTGGCTCTTTGGCTACAGTGACAGCGTCTTCCACAAGTCATCTGTGGCACTGAGGTTGGAGGCTTAGAAAGAACAGGCCACTATGGGTTTCCATGGGAAACGGACACAAGTTTCAGTTACTACTTTTCTCCACTTGCCCATTTTTCAAACATCACCACCATTCCTGTGTCATCAAGCTCAGTAGCAGTTGGAGTAGAAACAGCAGACCAAGACTATTTTAGCAGCTACTAAAATCACATGAAGTCAAGGCCCTAGAGTAAATAGCTTATTCTGCGTGGTCCCTAATGGTTTTATTTCTCTAATTTAATTCTGATAGTATCTCTTTTATGATATACCACCCATAGGAAACAAATGGTTTTACTTCAAAGGCATATTGTCAGAGCAAAAATTTTAAAATGGGAAAATGAAATATGTCAAAAGTTAGCATACAATCTTTTTTAAGAAGTTTATTTCAAATTCTATGACTCTTTAGACCATATTAAGAAAAATATCTCCAAATACCTCTTTCATAGTTGGTGCAGCAGAATCAAGCCTCTAAGAAAAACTTTTCATTTCTTTAACCATTTCATTATCAGGAACTGCAGTACTACACATTACGAAGACTGACATAAACACCAAAAGTGATTTCATCTATTAGTTACAGTAAGAACCTAAGCTAGCAGATAAAAATGAATCCAAATTAACTCAATTACATGTATTAAAACATAATACTCTTTTTTTTTTTTTTTTGATGGAGTCTCACTCTGTTGCCCAGGCTGGAATGCAGTGGCACAATCTCGGCTCACAGCAAACTCTGCCTCCTGGGTTCACGCCATTCTCCCACCTCAGCCACCCAAGTAGCTGGGACTACAGGCGCCCGCCACCAGGCCCAGCTAATTTTGTTTTTGTATTTTTAGTAGAGATTGAGTTTTACTGTGTTAGCCAGGCTGGTCTTGATCTGCTGACCTCGTGATCTGCCTGCCTTGGCCTCCCAAAGTGCTGGGATTACAGGCGTGAGCCACTGCACCCAGCCCCACCTCTTCTTTTTACATGTGGCAGAATTCAGCTATGAATCTGTCTGGTCTTGGGTTTTCTTTGGTTGGTAGGCTATTTATTGCTGCCTCAATTTTAGAACTCATTATTGGTCTGTTTAGGGATTCAATTTCTTCCTGGTTCAGTCTTGGGAGGGTGTATGTGTCCAAGGATTTATCCATTTCTTCTAGATGTTTTAGTTTATGTGCATAGAAGTGTTCCTAATATTCTCTGATTGTTGTTTGTATTTCTTGGGGTCAGTGGTAGTATCTCCCTTGTCATTTCTGAATATGTTCATTTAAATCTTCTCTCTTTTCTTCTTTATTGGTCTAGCTAGCAGTCTATTTATTTTATTAATTTTTTTCAAAATATCAGTTTCTGGATTTGTTGATCTTTTTAATGGTTTTTTGTGTCTCTATCTCATTTAATTCAGCTCTGATTTTCGTTAGTTTTTGTCTTCTGCTAGCTTTAGAATTCGTGTGCTGTTGGTTCTCTATTTCTTTTAGTTATGATATCAGGTTGTTAACTTGACATCTTTCTAACTTTTTGATGTGGGTATTTAGTGGTATAAATTTGCCTCCTAACACTCCTTGGCTGTGTCCCAGAGATTCTGGTATGTTGTATCTTTGTTCTCATTAGTTTCAAGAAACTACTTGATTTCTGCCTTGATTTCATTATTTACCCAAAAGTCAGTTAGGAGCAGGTTGTTCAGTTTTCATGTAATTTATGGTTTTGAGTGAATTTCTCAGTCTCAATTTCCAATTTGATTGCTTTGTGGTCCGAGAAGCTGTTTGTTATGATTTCAGTTCTTTTGCATTTGCCTAAGAGTGTTTTATTTCTGATTATGTGATTGATTTTAAAACAAGTGCCACATGGCAATGACAAGAATGTATATATTCTGTTGTTTGGGGGTGGAGAGTTCTGTAGATATCTATCAGGTTCATTTGATGCAGCGCTGAGTTCCAGTCCTGAATATCTTTGTTAATTTTCTGTCTCAATTATCTGTCTAATATTGTTAGTGAGGTGTAAAATTCTCCCACTGTTACTGTGTAGGAGCCTAAGTCTCTTTGAAAGTCTCTAAGAACTGCTTTACGAATCTGGGTGCTCCTGTGTTTGGTGCATATATATTTAGGATAGTTAAATTTTGTTGAATTGCACCCTTTACCATTATGTGATGCCTTTCTTTGTCTTTTTTGATCTTTGTTGGTTTAAAGTCTGTTTTCTCAGAAATTAGGATTATAACCCCTGCTTTTTTCCATTTTCCATTTGCTTGGTAGATTTTTCTCCATCCCTTTATTTTGAGCCCATGTGTATCATTACATGTGAGATGGGTCTCTTGAAGACAGCATACTGATGGGTGTTGGTTCTTTATCTATCTTGCCATCCTGTGTCTTTTAATTGGGGGCATTTAGCCCATTATATTTAAGGTTAGTATTGATATATGTGGATTTTATTTTGTCTGTCATCATAACATTAACTGGTTATTTTGCAGACTTGTTTATGTGGTTGTTTTATAGTGTCACTGGTCTGTGTTCTTAATTGTGTTTTTGTACTGGCTGGTAATGGTCTTTCCTTTCCATATCTAGTGCTTCCTTCATAATCTCTTATGAGGTAGGTCTAGTGGTCATGAATTCCATCAGCATTTGCTTGTCTGGACCTTATTTCTCCTTTACTTATGAAGCTTAGTTTGGCCGGATATAAAATTCTGGGTTGAAATTGTTTTTTTCTTTAAGAATCTTGAATATTGGCCCCCAATGTCTTTTGACTTATAGGGTTTTCACTGAGAGATCTGCTGTTAGTCTGATGGGCTTCCCTTTATAGGTGACCTGGCCTTTCTCCCTAGCTGCCTTTCATTTAGACCTTGAAGAATCTGATGATTATGTGTCTTGGGGATGATCTTCTCATGGAGTATCTTACTGGGGTTCTCTGCATTTCCTGATTTTGAAAGTTGGCCTCTCTAGCAAGGTTGGGAAGTTCTCATGGATGATATACTGAAATGTGCTTTCCATGTTGGTTCTTATCCTTGTCTCATTCAGGTACACCAGTCAGTTGTAGATTTGGTCTCTTTATATTATACCATATTTCTTGGAGGTTTTGTTCACTAATTTTTGTTTTTTCTTCTATTCTTGTCATCCTGTCTTTTTTCAAAAAGGCAGGTCCTCAGGCTCTGAGATTCTTTCCTCTGTTTATCCTATTCTTCTGTTAATACTTGTGATTGCATTATGAAGTTCTTGAAGTCCCTAGTTGCTTTGGATTTTCCAGTACCCAGAGGTATCACCAGTGAAGCCTGCAAAACAGCAAAAATGGCAACTTCTCCTTTCCCTGGGAGCTCCATTTTAGGGAGGCATGAACCTGTTGCTGGCCAAAACACACTTGTAGGAGGTGGCTAGAGACCTCAGATGGGAAGTCTCACCCAGTCAGGAGGAACAGGATTAGTGATTTGCATAAAAATGTACTCTGGCCACATTTTTGTAGGGCAGCTATGTTGTGCGGCGAGTCCACTTCAGCCCCTGGTCACCTCGGACACTCCAAAGGCAAAAGGCTGGAATGGCTTAGTCACCCAAACAGCAAAGATGGTCGCCTGCCTCTCTTCCTTGGAGCTCCATCCCCCAGAGGTCCGAAACCTCTGTCAGATGGAGAACACCAGTGGAGGTGGCTGGAGACCCTGATTGGAAAGCTCCGCCTTGTGATGAGAAACGGCCAGGGACCTGCTTAAAAAAAGCAGTCTGACTGCATTTTGGTAGAGCAACTGTGCTGTGCTGGGTGATCCCTTTCACCCCCAGTTGGTTTGGACTCTCCAGAGCTCGAAGGCTGAAATGGTCAAACAACAAAGTTGGTCAAATAACAAAGATGGTGGCCTGCCCCTCCCCCTAGGAGCTTTGTCCCAGGTAGGTGCAACACTGCTACTGGTGCCTAGCTGCAATTCCAAACTAGTGGGTCTTATTCTGTGAGGTGCCATGGAAGTGGGGCCCACAGACTTTCACTCCTTGGCCCCCTGGATTTAGTCTCTTTCCTAGGGGTATGCTATGAGGGTGTAACCTCCCACTTTGCTGGAATTGCAGTTGCTTTTGCAGGGAAGCACAGGGCCAGAGTATCGAAAGGTCTTTTGACTCCATACATGCCTGAGTGGCTGTTCTGCTGAGACTCCATGTGGTTCTGTGTGATAGACTGAGGGTTCTGGTGGAGTGGGTTCATAAGGGGAACTCCTGACCCTAGGGTTGTGAAGATCCATGGGAGAAGTGTGTTTTCCCAGGGTTGCACAATCACTCACCACTTTCCTGGGCAGTGGAGGTTCCCTTGGCTCTGTGTTTCTCCTGGTGGGCCATCATTCTGCCTTGCTTTTCGATCTTCATGGGTCAAGTTGTTTCCTTGATTAGTCCCAATGCAAGAACCTGGAATGAGGAAGTCTTTGCTCTTGTGCTGTAAAATGGACTGTGAAGACATGAAAACAGTATATCAGAATTAACAGGAAGGCAATTTGTTCTCAGAATCTCATGTGCTAATGTGGGTCTGAAAGAACAAAGGAAGGAAATAGTGTCACTGGCACAGTAGAGGAAGGACCATAGGCGGAGGTCAGCAATGGAAGAGCTCTTTATTTTGTTTTGGAATATTAATTGCAAAGTTTCTAATAAAATAAATATAAAACACAAGCATTTACTGCTTACAGATGGTGTATTTGATACTATTAAGTAATTAGTGGTAATAATATATACCCATTCACATTAATAGAACTAGTTCCACTTACATATTTGAGTTTAGATAAAACTACCATTTTCTAACAGTTTCATATATCAATGTTTCAATTGGGTTAAAAGCACATGACTTTTTTTTTTTTTTTTTTTTTTGAGACGGAGTCTCCTTCTTGTTGCCCAGGCTGGAGTGCAGTGGTGCTATCTCAGCTAACTGCAACCTCCGCCTCCCAGGTTCAAGTGATTCTCCTGCCTCAGCCTCCTGAGTAGCTGGGATTATAGGCGCCTGCCACCATGTCCAGCTAATTTTTGTATTTTTAGTACAGACAGGGTTTCACCGTGTTGGCCAGGCTGGTCTCGAACTCCTAACCTCAGGTGATCCACCCAACTTGGCCTCCCTAAGTGCTGAGATTACAGGCATGAGCCACCATGCCTGGTTAGCACATGACTTTTTGATTGCTATAGAATCCTAGATATAAATATTAAACAACATCAGTTGAAAGTCAAACAGATATAATGAAAAACAAGAAAAAAAATTACTGCTTGTCAGAATTTGTAGAGTATATTATGATAATATACTCTAATAATGCTCTTGGCATTGCAAGTTTATGGCTTAGTTCATGTATTTGGTTATAAGCTTCTTGTAAGTTTCAGTTGCGGTAGACACAATTGTTTTCTAAGCAATTGTACTAACTATTTAAAAAGGTACTGTTTTGCTAAATGTTTGCTTATTATCAAAAACTGCTGTTGGTACCTAAATTATATTCAATGCCCTTCCAATTAGTGCCTGCTTTTGATGTTAACACCTTGTATGAAAGACTCACTGGTACAGAGGCAACAATATTTTAATTATTCTGACAATTTCCCCTTTCGTTAAATGTAGGAACAGGGGCACTGGAGTTCTAGGTCTTGGGTTATTCTGAAATTGTTAGGCTCTGACACTAGAAGGTTTCTTCTGTCTTGTATACACAGGCAATGGAACTGATGCAACTTTTATCACTAGTCATCTATCTTGTACATAGATTTCATCAGGAAGCAGTCATTTCTAATATCTTTTATACTAATTAAAAATTCTCGTGTTGTATTTCATAACAATAGTTAAAGGTATAAGTAACCATTTTCTGGAGGGCCGCGTCCTATTTAGCATATGTGCTAATTAATGGTACATGAACTTCAGATTAGAGTTAGCTTGGACACAGATGAATTCATCACACTGTTTTTCTCAGATGTTTCTTTAAAAAGTGAATGACTATACAGGTAATAAAACAGGTAATAGATTTTGCAGTCCATATTTGATGTGTTCTGTCTGATTCTGATAATACTCTCCCAATTTTCCTTGGAGACCTGTCCCCTTAGTTATTATTCTATGTGATGAAATTGACTCCATTTTCTCCAAAGGGTGGATTTGTGACCCAAGGTTGGCCTTTTAGAGCTCTGATTCTTGTGGTTTATTCAGACAAAGTAATGCTCATGATTAAACCAAGCCATAGAACCAAAGGCTCCAATACAGAACTTTGTTGAAACTACTGAGAAAGATGTTTGTTTTATTTTATTTTTTCACTGAATTTGGAGTTGTGAAGGTATGTAAATAGAGAGCTTTTCTTTCCTTTTTTTTTCTTTTTGAGACAAAGTCCAAAGTCTCACTCAGTCACCCAGGCTGGAGTGCAGTGGCACAATCTCGGCTCACTGCAAGCTGCGCCTCCCAGGTTCACGATATTCTCCTGTCTCAGCCTCCTGAGTAGCTGGGACTACAGGCACCTGCCACCATGCCCGGCTAATTTTCTTTTTTGGATTTTTAGTGGACAGGGGGTTTCACTGTGTGTTAGCCATGATGGTCTCGATCTCCTGACCTCGTGATCCAACCCCCTCGGCCTCTCGAAGTACTGGGATTACAGGCGTGAGCCACCGCACCTGGCCAATAGAGCTTTTCTGCAACTGAAGCTAGCACAAAGGAAAGCAGAATTTAGCCGCGTAGTGAGAAAAGTCCTCATGGAAATGGAAAACCAATAGCCATTATGTTTTCATTTATAAGTGGGAGCTAAGCTATGGATATGTAAAAGCATACGGAGTGGTATAATGCACATTGGAGAGTCAGAAGCAGTGAGGATGGAAGGGAGTTTTGGGATAAAAGGGTGCATATACTACGCAGGTAATGAGTGCACTACAATCTCAGGCTTCACCACTATACAGCTTGTCCATGTAACCAAAACCACTTGTACCCCAAAAGCTACTGAAATTTAAAAGTATATTAAAAATAAATAAATGAAAACTATTCACATTAGCTGAATGCTTATCCAGTCAGAATTGAAACTTTAGAATTTTTAGTTATGGGACAATGTATTGTTTATTGTTTTTCTGTGATACATAGATATATTTGTGCATAAATCTATAAAACTTTAACTTGTATATGCAAATCAGTTAATTATAGGTACAATGTGAATCACTGTCCAAACATATTTTGACTAGAATTTATAATTGTCCCACGGGTCTGAGAGATGTCAGCCAGTACCATGCAAAAGGTGATGTGAAAACTCTTTCCAGATAACAACCAGAGAACATTGAGTACATCCTCCTAAATTGGTGCTCTAGAATTACAGCAAGAGCCTTATACTGGAAATAAAACAGTCTTACAAATAGTTTTACTTTCTCCCTAAATTTGGGTCTGGATTACAGAAGTCACTTGATTTCACCTGGATCTGTTACTTCATGAGTGTAAAGATAAAGCTGGATTATGACTTCTGAAGGCTTTTTTGTTCAACACTTGAGATGAATGATATTTGAAGAGCACATAAAAGGAGTTGTGCTTAATCTTGGGAGGTGTGGATTAAGACACCTGGGTCAGAAAGCCGAAGTAGAGTACATATGGTATGAACACAAAATGTGCAGGTTGTAGAAGTTATGGTAACATCTCTGCCACATAAAAGAAAGAGAAATCTGAGATTCAATCCCAATCTTGCATCTAGCCAGTGGTGTACTGGAATTTTCAGGCACAAGTTCCTTCATCAGTGAAATGAGAAGAAAGGAAAACACAATCTCTAAATTCTCTGAGCTGCACCATTGTGGAAACTACACACTTTTGCTCTTCTATAAGAGCAAAACCTAGCCAGTATCCTACGCTATTGGGCTAGACACCCTAGGGAAGCAGGTGAGCAAGATTTGATATGATTTCTTAAACAGTAGTGGCAACCTGGTGCGAGCTTTGGTTGTTCCTTTGTCTATTTTCCTGAGCTTAAATAGACCATTGTTTACTTAAATTCCTTATTCAACCTAAACTTCCTTTCATAAAATGTCACCAGAGCCTCATCCCTATGTTAACTCTGGCCAGTGTCTTTTTGATCATCATCTCCAACTTCTTTTCTTCACTGACATCACTATTATTCCGTATTTTCATTTATGTCTATAACTTCTTTTAATGACCAAGATCAGCTATCAAATCCCTTCTCAAAAACCATTTTATAAGGCAACTCTTCAACTTTTGGTATAAATACATGATGACCAATTATCTAGTTGCATATGACTTTCCAAAATCTGTGAATATGTTTCTAGCTTATTCAAAGTTTTTTATTATTAAGCAAAGCAAATAAAATAAGAAGGCATTAAATATGTTTTAAATGATTTTTACAAAATTTCAACCCCATATTTGGATTAAGGGGGAAGAAACATGACCAAATACCTAAGTCAAAATATCTTAGAGTCATAAGTTCTAAAATTATGTTTACTACTAATATAAATCAGTCAGATATCTACATATAACTTCCATAATACATAGTTAAAAATTAAAACTATTTAAGAAGGTAATAAACTCTAAAATTGTCAGTTTTGATAGTAATTAGATATAGTACTATACTTTTTAATTTGAATGCAATTAGGTATGGAATTATATCAATAGTCCATATATTAATGATTGATACCAGTATCTTAAAATGATTAACAACATATCCTAAACTAAAGACCTAGATAAAAGCCAATTTGAAATAAATTTTTAACAAACAGCCCCCAATTCCATAAATATGATAAAATCCATGTTTAGGAATGTCCATTCCAGTGACTTTTTTTATAACAAAAATTTGCAGAAAGAATGTATTCCAAAATATGGTACTATTTGAAAAAGAAATTGATTATGCATTCTTATACAAGCCATGTATAGCCATTTAATATCATGTGCACCTATAAGTTTTGATATAGGAGGACCATCAACAATATACAGCTAAGAAAATTTGTTCTGGAATAGTAATGATAAAAAAATTGAAATAGTAAAAATAATATATATGTACAACACTTACTAAATGTTTACTATGAAGCAGGCACTTGTTTCCTTGTTTCCATTGTTTTACAGATACTGCCACATACTGCCACATTTAATCTTCACTATATTTTTTTTTTTTTGAGACATGGTCTCCCTCTGTTACCCAGGCTGGAGTGTAGTGGTACGATCTCGGCTCACTGCAGCCTCTTGCCTCCCAGGTTCAAGCAATTCTTGTGTCTCAGCCTCC
Organism: Hylobates moloch; assembly: GCF_009828535.3. Lineage (NCBI taxonomy): Eukaryota > Metazoa > Chordata > Mammalia > Primates > Hylobatidae > Hylobates > Hylobates moloch. The sequence goes on from NW_026652284.1 coordinate 57,549,418, forward strand.
TGAGTAGCTGGGATTACAGGCGTGTGCCACCACGTCCGGCTAAGTTTTGTATTTTTAGTAGAGATGGGGTTTCGCCATGTTGCCCAGGCTAGTCTCAAACTCCTGATCTTAAGGGATCCACTTGCCTAGGCCTCCCAAAGTGCTGAGATTACAGTCGTGAGCCACCACACCCGGCCAATATTCACAATTGTTAATTGGATACTATTACTATTTTCTTTGTACAAAGTAGGAAATTGAACGTCCAATAAATGGAGATTAATAATTTGCCTGAAGACACAGACAGTAAATGATCAATAATCATTTACTGTGTCTATGATCTTGTGTCTATAATGATCTATTTATCTATCTATATCCTACTTTAATTGGCAGCATACAATTTGAGTAGGAATCAAGCATGGGATAAACACTTGGAGACACTTCAGGATGAGTAGCTGATATATACACACAGTTGCCCTTTGCTATCCCTGGGGTATTGGTTCCAGGACCCCCAAAATCTACAGATGCTCAAGTTTGTTATCTGGTGGATACCAAAATTCACAGATGTCCGAGTTGCTGATACAAAATGAAAGTCGGCATATAACCTATGCATGTTCTCCTATACACTTTAAATCATCTCTAGATTACTTATAATACCTAATCTAATGTTAATACTATATAAGTAGTTGTACTGTATTTTTTATTGGTATTATTTTTATTGTTGCATTGCTATTTTTAATAATTTTTTTCTGAATATTTTCCATCTACATTTGGTTGAATCCCTGGATGTGGAACCCACAGATAACAAAGGTTGACTCTATATCTATAGAAAATTAGGGTCAATAGTTTAGGAATTAACCCTCTGTAGGATACTTGTATTAAATTTCCTTGACCACAGTAAGTGGACTGGCAAGACTTTTGACCTCCAAAAGAAGATGGTGTCTCTATTTATATTTTAACATTGTGGGACTTCCAAATACTTCAGAGAGAGTATTTCAGATAAGACTATATTTTACTTTCTTCTTATGAAGTGTAGTTTAATTAATAGTTATACTGCTATTTGACAAAGAAGATAGACATAAACTTCAGCAAATTAGCTTATTATGCATGTTTACCTTTCTTTTATTTAATCTTATTTATCAGAAATGTTAATATAACAATGGGATACAGAAAATACATATGAAAAGGATGACTATGGAAAAGAAAATAAGCTAATATCTATGATGAAAAATCCCCATATAATTTGCAAATTAGTAATAAGATAATGTTAAGACTAATCAGAAAAAATTTTATTTAAACAAATTCCTTAACACAAAAATTATGAAAATAGAGCATCATACAAGTACCTGTTGCTTTAGTTTTCAGTCTTCATTCATATAATAATGATTTCTTATAATTTGCTTTCTAATCTGCTAACTGTGAAATGAAGTGGCTGCAGATTTTTTTTTTTTTTCCATGTTCCAACTAAGGAAATCAGGCTTGGAGAAGCTCAAAGGTTTTCTCAAGGTCACAGAGCTGGTTCAGGGAACAGAGCTCCTAAGTACCTAATGTTTTTTTCAGCATGCTTCACTGGTTCTTAATAGAAATGATGATACAGAAAAGTTGCACCAAAGGGAATATTGTCAAACTTAGCAGAAGCTAATTAAAGTGCAAAATATTCTTAATGCAGAATTTGATAGCAATTTGTTTCAACAGCAAGTTACATGTAATTTTGCAGTTATCTAAGTGGCTTTTATTTCTGAAATTGTGTTGTACTGACTGCTATTTTCTTGCTCTTTGCATTCTTTGTCATTTTTAATATCTTTAGTGATTTTGAAATATTTGGTGCTGGATCATTCTGCTGCAAATATGACCTGCCATTCCAACAAATGGACTGATTGAATCTGTCACACTGGTGGGATTTATAGTAAATTCACCACAGCACAAGTAAAGTCATTAGAAATTTCATTGGTTTAAATGACTGAATATAAGAGTCCCCTGATTTTATCAGCAGACTGGTTTATATTTTCCCTCCAAATGACCATGGAGAATCTTAAAATTACTTCAATTTTAATGTGCATATGTTGCTGTGTTGATTTCCATTTCAGATCTGTAACATGGTTTTGGCCTCTAAAGTCTCCATATTGAAATAATTTATGGGAAGAATTAATGGGATTTTATACTGTAAAATATTTTGCTTAGAAACCAATGAATATATCTAAAATATTCATTTTTTCATTTTAATTGTGTGTATGTGTACATTAATGTATATAAACTACTTTTTAGTGTATATGTTAGAATACTTTTAATCATTTACTTTTTTTACGTTAGCTTTCACACTAACTCACAACTGAAATGAAAAAACAACATTAAGTTGTTAAGAAGAGCTTATGTTCTGGAGTAAGTTTTCAGTATTGATAATTTGAATAATTCAATAATATTGTCATAGTAGTTCATATAATCCTTGCTATTCTAAGTAAAATATTTTGAATCATTTTCACCTCTGAAGTAAAACTAAATTTAACTTTCAATTCCTAAAACATGAGTATTTTTTCTCTACTATGAAAATATATTATTTTGTATAGATAAAATAGATTTTACTTTCTGTTGTTAGCCTCCACTTACTTGATTACCTGTATTTTTTAGATTTTTCAGATTTAATGTAGTTATGTTTCCCAGTTTATTTTACTTTGTTAACATACAGGTCAATTTGATACTATCCCTATCTGAATACTAAAACTACAATAAAAAAAGCAGTTTAATAGTCTTGTAAAACAGAGCACATAAAACAAGAACGATTTATTTTAGTTGAAGACGTGCTAATTTTTTATTGAGAAATGCATTAAACATTGATACATCCAACCTCTGATTGAACCTTCAGACTTGTCACATGTAGGGGCTGTTGAAGATTTATTGCACAATATAAAATTAGGCATATACAGTAAACTTGATAGTAAATGACTTTTGCAGACAGGAGACTGCCACAGAGAATAGTTGCACAATAGAGGAAGATTTGAAAAACATATTTAAAGACATTCAAAGATGAATGATGAAAACTGAAAAACATAAAGGAAAAAATTCTCAAATGAAATATATATATAGAAAATGCACTTTCTAAAATGAATAGATGTTTTTAACATCTCTAATTTGTTTATTATAGAACAATCCATATTAGAGAGATGTTTAACTCGAAACATAAATATTTCTATTTAGTCACGGTAGCTTGACAAAGTACCAGCAAAATATTCGTAAATAAAGATCTGTTTGATCCTCAAAAAAGTACAAATTAATAGAGCAATAAAGACTCACATAAGAATGAATATCATGTGTCAAAATCAGGGCACCTTGTAACCTGACAGGAGGTTGACTTCACTGTGAATTGAATTTGGTGCACACTTTATTATATTATCTGTGCATTCATCCCTTTTCTTTTCTCCTCTCTCCTTTCTCTCTGTCTTTCTTCATCCCCATCGTTCTTCATTTCTTTCATACTTCAGTTGATTGTTCATTGGAATGAGTTTTCTTTTGTGGACAATTACAACTGTGTCTGCTGCATCACAAATTTATTGACATGAGGCCTTAATGATTCTTTAATTTGAATTCATAAAAACTGGGCAAAAAATGTTGAGATTTTAACATTGCTTATTCAAAGTACGTAAATTTAAAAAGTTGCATCAAGCTAACCAAAAGCAATATAAAATTATTTTAAGATAGTTGCATTTATTTCCTACATATGAGATTAGGTCTATTGGTTTTAAAAATAATAAAACTCATAACCATCAGAAAACAGTGCTAATAATGAGTCTGTCTAAAAATAAACCAACTTTTCTCAACATGATAGAATAAAATTCATATTTATAAAATCTATTTTCTATAATAAAAATAAAGACTGCACTAGAAGTTTGTATTAAAACTTCTAAAGTAATATTTTCTTGAATTTTATGTAATTTTAAGCCATATTTTTTGAATCCATGTGGTTTCTTTTTTACATGAAAGATAAAATATTCAAAGAGTCATATTAAGCTTTCTTTGCTTTTTAAAAATATTGGGAAACATTTGAGTTTTTTTATCAGATAAAACTACTACAATTAATCTGTTTTCTAACAATTTTTGTTCTATTTTTTTAAAAAAAAACAGGCTGACCATCTCCCATCTGAAAATCCAAAATCTGAAATGCTCTAAAATCTAAAACTCGTTGAGCACTGATGTGACACTACAAGTCGACAATTTCACACCTCACCTCATGTGATGGGTTGCAGTCCAAACATAGCAAAAACTTTGTTTCATGAAAAAAATGTAAAAATTGTGTTATCTTCAGTCTATGTATATAAAGTATATGTAAAGCATAAATAAATGTTGTGTTTAGACTTTGAGTTGCATCCCCATGATATATCATTATGGATATGCAAATATTCCAAAATTTGAAAACATCCAAAATTTAAAAACACTTCTGTTTCCAACCATTTCAGATAAGGGATACTCAGCCTGTAATAGCATTTATAGTACTTTTAGTAAAATTGACATAGTTTACTAATGTTAGGTATACATTCTTGGGCCACACGATGAAAAGATATTTCAGAATTCTGAGAATCGGATGCAATCATTCACTTCTCAGTCCCAGGACCAAACAAGTCTGAAGTAATAAATAGTATTCTGTTTTTAAAAGGGGTGTGGAGGGAATGGAAAATCCTCCTGAAGTAAATATGACCATATCATAAAACTCCATTAAATAGGTGATACTATTTAGCTGTGAAATTCAATTCAATAACAAGCAGTTAAACATTTTCTTAGATTGAAATTATGAGATATGATACAAGAAGGAAACGGGAGACTAGCACTGAGGTCTGATCTTGATGGCCAGCACAGCATGACCCTGTCTTAGTGTCTGTATTTTTTCCTATTTATATGCTTCTCTGGGATTTTGTTTAGATGTTCCACCTTTTTAATTCTTTCAGTACTAATTTTACTTTTTCTCTAGTTCTTTTTTAAAAATTAAGTTTCTATTAGATCAGGCATTACTAAGAGGGAAAAATAATCAGCTGTAATGCTTTCCAAAAAACAGAGTTCAGAGGAAGATTTATTTACTGAAATAAAGATCTCACATGAAGAAAAAACTTTTTTTCACCTGACTTTATTCTCTCCCTTGCCATCTATATAACCTCATTGAAATCCATCATTATTTGGAGACTTGTAAATTCCTTCATACTTGTAATGCAAATAGATTTTAAAAGATTCTGACATAAAGCCTTATGCATGAGGGAAAGTTGGTAGATGACATCATTCACAAATTGCAGTGCTACCTCCTCCATTTTCTTCTGCCTTCCACGTGGCTTCAATGCTGGTAAGTCTAGTAATTTCCTAATTTCCTTCACTGTGCAGCCTAGAATGCTTCCTTGAAGACCAGTGTAAACATTCTATCAAGATTTGTGTGTTTTGCTTTCTTCAGATTGTGCAGTTACTAAGGTGATTGCCGTCAAGTTTACACATGAGATTGTTTAGTCTGAATCTTGCTGCAGCCAATGATAGATGAATGATTAAAATTTGGGATTTGAAATTTTTAATTAAAAATTAATTTATACTAATGTTCAATATTGAGCTAAAATGGTTCAAAGAATAAAATTATGCACAATAATTATTTTGATTCACAAATTATATATTTTATGTAAATAAAGTAAGTTATCTTTTACGTTTTTAAGCCATTCTCCAGTAATAAATTAGGAATTGGTCAGGATATTCTTTCATCATTTCACAAATTTTTTTTCAATGAATGTTCTTTTTTCCGTCTATATTTTCATCACTATTGACCCTTTTATTTCTTTTTCCTTATTTATTCAGCAAATTTTTATTGAGCACCTACACTGTGCTAGGTACTATGTTGATCTTGAAGATACAGCAGAGAACAAGATGAAATTTATCTTCAAGAAATTTACAAACTACTTGGAAAAACATAAATAAATGCATGTAATAAGTTCTATACTGAGAGTAATTACTATGGTAGCAAGTGAAGGTATGTTTTTAATTCAATTCTTCTGCAATCATAATAGCATAATCTTTTTCCTTTCCTTCATTTCCACACTCAATCTTGTCCCACTTGTGAAATTCTTTTCTTTACATTCTACTGCATACTTTAGCATCTGTAATATAGCTATTTCAAAGGCCTTGTAGAATAATTCAACATTCGGGCTATTTTTGTGTCAGCCTTTGTTCGCAATTTCTTCCCTTCATCATGGGTCACACTTTATTGCTTTCCTGTTATGTCTTTTTATTGACGACACACTGCACATTTGTGTTAAAATGGTAAAAATTAAAGTGTGCCACACTGCTAAAATGTGGGACTTATTTTTAGTTCTGAACTTGTACTCACTTGAAACTTTAGTTTATTCAGTTTATTATTAGCAGTAATTAGGGCATTTTTTCCTTCGAGTCTAGAGACCTGAGCTCTGGAAATACTGCTGATATCTCCTTAAGCTTAAAATTGAATCACCAGTTCTCTGAACCATGGAAGAAAGACCTCTTTCTCTCTCTCTTTTTTCTTTCTTTCTTTCTTTCCCTTTCTTTCTTTCTTTCTTTCTTTCTTTCTTTCTTTCTTTCTTTCTTTCTTTCTCTTTCTTTCTTTCTTTCTTTCTTTCTTTCTTTCTTTCTTCCTTCCTTCCTTTCTTTTTCTTTCTTTCTCTCTCTCTTTCTTTCTTTCTCTTTCTTTCTTCCTTCCTTCCTTTCTTTTTCTTTCTTTCTTTCTTTCTCTTTCTTTCTTTCCTTCCTTCCTTTCTTCCTTTCCTTCTTTCTTCTTTTCTTTCTTTTTCTTCTTTCTTTCTTTTCTTTTTTCTTTCTTTCTCTCTCTCTCCTTCCTTCCATCATCCTTCCTTCCTTTCTTCCTTCTTTCCTTCCTTTCTTCCTTTCTTCTTTCCTTCCTTTCTTTCCTTCCTCCTCCTCCTCGTCCTCCTCTTCCTCCTCCTCCTCCTCCTTCTTCTTCTTCTTCCTCCTCTTCTTCTTCCTCTTCCTCTTCTTCTCCTCTTTCTTTCCTTCCTTCTTCCCTCCCTCCTTCCTTCCCTCCCTCCCTCTCTTTTCCTTTCTTTCTTTCTTTCTTTCTTTCTTTCTCTTTCTTTCTTTCTTTCTCTTTCTTTCTTTCTTCCTTTCTTTTCTTTCTTTTTCTTTCTCTTTCTTTCTTTCTTTCTTTCTTTCTTTCTTTCTTTCTTTCTCTCTTTCTTTCTTTCTCTCTTCTCTTCTCTTCCCTCCCTCTCCTTCCCATCCTCCCTCACTACTTGGCAGCTTGACTCGAAGCCTTTTGGCTTGCAGAAGACTGCTTCTGGCATCGTGTAACACAGGTGATGTGTCTGTCTTTCTATGTGACTCTGATCCTGTCTCTTCCCCTCTCTTTCAGCATCATTTTCAGGTTTTGAGTTTAGGAGTGTAGCTGAATTATACTCTGTGAGGGCCCAGAATGCCCCAGAAGACTTGTATCAGCTCTCTTGCCCCTCTCCAGAGTCTGAGAGCTGAAAACCCAGAGAATTTCTTTCATTTTCTATTTTTGATATTTTACAGATGTTACTCCACTCTCTTCTTGTTTGCATTATTTCTGATGAAAAATCTTTTGTCATCTTTATTTTCGCTCCACTCTTTATGACATTGTAGTTTATGTTTCTAGATGTTTGATTGTGTTTTGTTTTTGTATCTTTCATGTCTCTAAATTTTTCAACATATGAAATATAGTTATAATAACAATGTTAATATATTTGCTATTCACAGAATTGTTATTCACAATTGTAATATCTGTGTTAGTTCTGGATTGATTTTTATTGCTTGATTATGAGTCATTTTTTTCCTGCTTGATTGTATGCCTTTAAGCTTTGATTAGATAACAGATACTGAGAATGATATTTACTAGGTACTGGATATTTTTAATTCCTGTAAGAATTCTTGAGATTGGCTCTGAAATGCAGTTAAGTTGCTAAGAGAATGTTTGATCTTTTTACGTCTTGCTATCATGATTTTTTTTAAATGCAGAACTGGAAACATGCCCAGTCCATGGTTAATTACTTCCCCAAACTGATACAAAACCCTTCAGATGGTCTACCTAATGCTTCTTCAGTAGATTTTTTAAAGCTGGCTGGTGTAAAAAGACACTGTTCCTGGTCCTGAGTGAGACACTCTTAACACTAATCCCTTTGGGTGATTCTTCCTCAGCCTTGGGGTGGTTGGCTTAGATGCACGCACTGACCAGTACTCAGATGAATACTGAAGCAGACTCTACGTCTCCGCAGTTCTTTCTCTGGGCAGCTTTCTTTTTCCTGGTAATCTGTCTTGTTTACTCTAGCTGCTACAGTCTCTCTAGACTCTTAGATTCATTGCTTCAAGAATTTGGTGTCCTCCTTGAGATTTTCTCAAGGTTGTAAACTGGGAAAAGTAGAGCTCACCCTCTTCACTTGCCATTTCTCAAAGACCACTGTTTTCCGTTGCTTGATATCAACTATCTTGAAAGCTGTTTCATATATTTTGTCAATTTTGTGATTGTTTCAGGCAGTGATAACTCTTGCTCCTGTTATGATGTCTTGGGTGGAAACCCTTTCCCCATTCTTAAGACTACTGCTGCTTTATACTTTAAGGGAGTTTCCAAATACCACAGGAATTACTCCTTTTCAGCTTACCTGACCATTTCCCAAACCTTGGTAATATTCCCGAAAACTTGGTAAAGATTCATGAGAAGGAGTTGGCAGATGGTGTAGAATTGCGCTGTGCCAAGGCTCACCTCTTATGTAAAATCACACCCAGCCATTAAAGCTTGTTAAAATTTGTCTGCTGGCTCCATAGTCTATGTTGTTTAGCTTTTCCTCCTCTCATTTTATCAGGGGATAAAAGCAGCTATGACTCTCTTTTTTCCTATAAAGGTCTAAGAGCTTTCTAATGTTTAGTTCATTGGGGTTTCTTTGCATGCTCAGCTCTCTGATGAGTTTGGAAAAAAATGATGATTTTGTAGTATTTTAAACTAGTGTTGGTATTAGTAAAAGCCATGCTATTTTAAGAACTTTCTACAACCTATCCAAAGGGATTTGTTTCTTGTAACCTATGCCTTCATTCAGGTTTACTTTTCTTTTTTGCAATGCATCCTCTTAATGATTCCTTTGGGGAGAGTCTAAGGAAGGTTATCTATGGATACCTGTTAATGTCTGTAATTTATCTTTGCTTTTGAGTAATATTTTAATTGCTAAGTGTATTTAATAAGATATAAAAAGCTATTTTCATTGAGACCTGAATGTATTATTCAATTGTCCCCTGGTATTTTTTGCTACTCAGAAGACGTCTACTCTGGACCAAATATTCCTTTGAAGGTAATCTGTCTTCTTTTCCTCTGGTAGCTTTTGAGATTGTGTCTTTATACATAAAGTCTGCGGTTTTTCTATAATATGTTTAAGTTTGTATATATTTTAGTTTAACCATCCTAATATGTGGAGTATAACTATGTATAAGTCTCTTTTTGATACTGGGAAATCCTCAGCAATTATTTTTTCACATGTTCCTTTTGTCCATATTTTGATTCTTTCTATTCATTTTTATGCTGGAATATGTAATCTTAATTTTTCATTCATGTGGTTTGTTTGTGTATTGGAACTGGCTGAATTCTCAGCAGTATCTTTCATTTTCCAATTTACCAATTTGTCTTTTGATACTATTACATATTTATACATCTATGATTATGTTTTTCTAATAATTAATTCTTATTTTTCTTAACTACCTAATAGTAGCCTTTATTTAATAATTTATTGGTTTTTAATATAAGCTATGACCTAATTATTTCCTCTGAAAAACTTTAAACAAATTTGCAGTAGTTACCCCTTTATATATAATTTTGCTTTCTGCTGTTTCAATGACCTATGGTCAAATATGGTCCAAAAATATTAAATGGAATGTTCCAAAAATAAACAATTCATGCATTTTAAATTGCACAGTGTTGCACATGGCATGATAAAATCTCACACTGTTCTGCTTTATTCCATCTGGAATGTGAAACCTCCTTTTGTTTAGAGTCTCCATGCTGTAGATGCTATGTGCCCATTAGTCTCTTAGGAGCCATCTTGGTCGTCAGATTGACTGGTCAGGTATCACAGTGCTGTGTTCAAGCAACCCTTAGTTTACTTAATAATACCCTAAAACACAAGAGGAGTGAGGCCAGCAATTTGGGTATGCCAAAGAGAAGTCGTCATGTTTTTCTTTTAAATAAAAATGTAAAAGCTCTATATTTGATAAGGGAAAAATAAATTGTAGGCTGATGTTGCTATGATTTATGGTAACTTGAATGAATCTTCTATCCATGAAATTGTAAAGAAGATAAGAAATTTGTGCTAGTTTTGCTGTCAAACTTCCAACTACAAAAGTGATGGTCACAGTGTGTGATAGTGCTAAGTTAAGATGGGAAAGTCATTACATTTGTGAGTGGAAGACATGAAGAGAAATGTGTTCTGATTGATGGCAATCAGTTTGGTACTGTCATTTCAGGCATCCATGGGGGGTCTTGGAACATATCCCCCCAGATAAGGGGGGACAACTGTACCTTAATAAATTTTACATTCTTTCATGACACTAATTTAGTATGGAATAAATTCATGCGCCATGTGCTGACTTTGTTGGTTTTCTCACTTAGCTTTAGGTACTCATTTATTTTGAACTTTTAATTTGCACATTCATTTAGACTGAGCTTTCCTTTCCTTTCCTTTCTGTTCTTTTCTCTGTATTTCCTTCTGTGTCCAGTAGTTTTGAATTTCTGCAGCATTCCTTTTTGGCCTCCAGTCTAAAACAAGTTCTTATTATAGGATTTTAGAGGTCTTACCCCATGTTGATATGGTAAATTAGAGAGTCAGAGTTTTCAAAGAGCCAGTTAGTTGCTTGTTCGGGTTCCAGATTGTTGGACTACAACTGTGCCTTCTAGTGTCCCTGGGATTGCAGCTCCAGGCATCACTAGGGAGTAGTTTATCTTCAGACTCCTTAATGAGCTAGGAGATCTCTGTAGCCCTGTCCTTCCATAATTAAGATGATTTCCAGTCCTTATCTTTCATAAATACATTTAATCTTCATAACATCATCTCTTTATTTTGATTTTCTGAACATTAAGTATAACTATACAAAATAATTATTATTGGAACAAATCTGCCTGCTTTAATTAGTTACCAAGTCTTTTTATTCTTTAATGTCATGCTACTAGTATTTATCTGAGAAAATTTTTAACAAAGTGATATAGTGTGGATGCGTCCCCACCCAAATCTTGTGTTGAATTGTAATCCTCTGTATTGGAGGTAGGGACTGGTAGGAAGTGATTGTATCATAGGGGTGGATTTTTCATGACTGGTTTAGCACCATCTGCTTGGTACTGTCCTCATGACAGCGAGTGACTTCTTGCAAGATCTGGCAGTTTAAAAGTATGTAGCACCTCGCTTTCTCTCTTTCTTGCTCCTGCTTTCCCACGTGGCACACAAGCTCCTGCACCACCTTCCACCATAATTGTGAGCTTCCAGAGTTCTCCCCAGAAGCAGATGCCAGTGCTGTGCTTCCTATTCAGGCAGCAGAATGTGAGTCAATTAAATTTTTGTCTTTATAAATTACACAGTGTCAGGTATTTCTTTATAGCAATGTCAGAATGACAGAATACAGAAAATTGGTACCAAGAGTGGGATATTGCTATAGCGATACCTGAAAATGTTAGAATTGGGTAATGGGCACAGGTTGGAAGAGTTTGGAGGGCTCCAAGAAAGACAGGAAGATGAAGAGAAGTTTAGAATTTCTTAGAGACTTTTTAAATGGGTATGACCAAATGCTGATAGTGATATAACAGTTAAATCCAGTATAATGAGGTCTCAGATGGAAATGAGAAACTTGTTAGGAACTAGAGCAAAGGTCCCACTTGATATGCCTTAGCAAAGAAATTGGCTGTCTTGTGTCCATTCCCTAGAGAGCTGTAGAAATTTGAACTTAAGAGTGATGATTTAGGGTATCTGGTGGAAGAAATTTCTAAGCAGCAAAGTGTTCAAAAAGTGGTGTGGCAGCTTGTATTAATAACAGCCTATGGTCAGATGTGGGAGCAAAGAAATAAGTTGGAACTTATATTTAAAAAAAGAAGCAGAGCATAAAAGTTAAAAAAATGTGAATCTTAACCATGTGGCAAAGAAAGAAAAAGCTTTTTTTGGAAGAGGAATTCAAGTGGGCTGCTGAGCATTTGATGAAAAAGAGATGACAGGATTTTAATCCAGGTCAAGATATACCAAGAATAAGTTTTAGATGTATAAAATTTTACCATTTACTTTGTTTTACTTCGTTTTTGTAAGCTTTGTTTTCAGTAATGCCAATTTTCTTAAAGTATTTAAAGTCAAAATTTTGGCACTCTACTTACTTGAATACTTTATTGAAGTTTTCCAAGTTATTTTGAACAAGATATAAAATAATTGTGAGAGCGCATTTGCAAACGTATTCTGTACCATTAAAGTATAATCTTTCGAAGGCTAAAACATTATATAAAAGTTTTCATACCTATTTGTCTTCTAAATAAGTACCTACTCTTAGCAAGATTTCATTAATAATTAATATGCCTAATTCCAAAATATTTTTGTTTTATCTTAGTTGTGCTTGCTCCTCTACTCAATATAATATTACTTAAAATTGGAAATGAAAAGATAAAACAATTATAATTTGTACATTTTTTATTAAACTATGGAATGGCACAAAAATGGAAATAAATGCAGGTATTTGCTACACTTATTGGTATTTTTTAAATTAGTAATTATTTGCCAGGCCATTTAGGGAGTTTTCTTGAGCTAATATTCAGACACTATGTTTTTGGAATATTCCGTCAGAATATTTAGATTTTATAGGAAAAATTCCATTGACCTTTTTTTTTTCTAAAGGCAAATTTACTTTTAGCCCTCATTTAAGTGGACATGAATAGTGAACCATAAGACATTTCGTTAAGTTACATGCTTTTCAGTAATGAAGACACGTTAGCAAGTGGGTTTCAGATTCAAAGTAATTCTTTTTTCATCAAAAACCCAGTCAAGGCCGGGCGCGGTGGCTCACGCTTGTAATCCCAGCACTTTGGGAGGCCGAGGCGGGCAGATCACGAGGTCAGGAGATCGAGACCACGCTGAAACCCCGTCTCTACTAAAATTACAAAAAATTAGCCTGGCACGGTGGCGGGCGCCTGTAGTCCCAGCTACTCGAGAGGCTGAGGCAGGAGAATGGCGTGAACCCGGGAGGCGGAGCTTGCAGTGAGCCGAGATTGCGCCACTGCACTCCAGCCTGGGTGACAGAGCGAGACTCCGTCTCAAAAAAAAAAAAAAAAAAAAAAACAAAAAAAACCCAGTTGATCTTTAAACTTCCTTTGGAGCTTTAAACTTTTAGTAATGATAAATTATAAAATTATTGATGGATTTTTTTCACTTATATTAACTATATCAGAAAGGGATCATTTTGACAGAGATTATTATATTAAATAAAACAAAAAGTTTCATATATATCAAATGACAGAGAATCAAATGTATAATAAGACCTAGACAAAAAAAACTAAACAGACATTTCCTTTGGTGTCATTTAATAAATTCTTTTGTACAATATTTTTTGCAGAAAAAAACGGAAACTAACATTACAGAGGTGTGGTCTCTATTTTGTGTCTGATGTAAATTTAATTTTCTTGTTAAACAAAAATTACGGGAGACCACCATTTTGGACTGAGCTCCTGCACTAAGGCCCCAACACACCAGACCAAACTAAAATGGATTCATTCATGCTAAATGTCACATAATCAAGCAGAAACTGTAAGAAAATTGGTAGATTCTTGAAACAGGCCAGATTTTCCTGAAAACAGCAGATTCCAGTCTACCCAAGTCAGCATAATAAGATAGTCCCCTCTGCTTTAGCCTTTTCCTAAAAAAAAAAAAAAAAAAAAAAAGGTAAACCGAAGTAACCTGACATTAACAATCTGCTCTTTTTTTTTTTCTATTTTTTTGTTTCCTTGTCCCACTTTCAAAAATCAACTTATCCACCACTGCCTAGTGGGAGCTCTCATTGTGTTTTATAGAATGAAGGCTCCCTGATTCACGAACCACAAATCAAGCTTATTTAATCTATAAGTAAATTTATTGTAATTTTGTCTTTTGATGCGATTTACTAAAACTGTATATACTTTTTTCCTTAGTATGTGTTCAGTTCCTTTTAACAAATATTTTGTGTTATTTTTCTTATTAAAACGTGAACCCTTAAAGTTAAAAAGACACTTTAAAGCTACAAATACCTTCTTGAATTTCTTGAACCACTTCAAGAACAATTACATCCAGATTCTGATGTCCTTGGCAAATGCCATGCCATTGAGAACGGTGCCTGTACAGGGCTATTCCTTTTAGGATTCATCACACACTTGCCCAATAAATAAATAAATATCCTGAGATATAGCATAAAAGGAACAAATTGAGTATATTTTATTCTGATGGATTTTAGTTCTTTGTATTTTTAGCGGGTTTCTACTTTCCCTGTTCTTTTGTAGGCATATTTTGTAGGCCCGTAACATCCTATCTCTCAAAAGGTACTCTTGCTCTTGCTTTGGCCAGAGTCTGTTTTACTGAATATATGGCTTGGCCCTTTGACAAGGATGAATTGTTTGTTTGCTCATTTGTTTTTATTGCCCTAGGTCCTCAGGAGTTTTCTTACAGGATTGGCAATCACTGCTTGTTTGCTAGGTGCCTGACCCTTTTATCCTCTATGTCATCGCTCCTGGCTGCTGTGATCTCCTCTTACATCTTGGCATGCAGATCTTTTCTCAGTTATACTTTGGTTGTTACTAAACCCTTTGGTGGTATCCCTCAAATCTTCTACTGTCCTGGCAGTGTTTTCAAAGTGCTGTGTATAGTGATCCTCTGAATTTTTTAAGGTTTCTCAGTACATATTGTTTTTCTAGTACAATGAATGGTTTCCTACAGAAGTTTCTTATTTCATAGGATTTTATGAGAGTCAAACTATCTCAGTTATTTCAAAAGTGTGCTTATAACCAATGCACTTATACTTTACTGCTTATTTATTGTCATACCTAGTAGTTTCTATAAAGCAGAAAAGACAGTTTTCATCAAAATCCATTGATGGCAAAAATAATAAGTCAAGACTACTTATAGTTTTAAAATTGCAGTGTCAATTATTTCTTGGACAGCTTTGTGGGTTTTATTATTCTTCTTAATGTTTTCTTAAAGTTTTATTTTGAGTAACACACTTTCATATAGTATTTAATTTGACCACGCAACAATGTTATGAGAGATAACCTATCCTAGTAACTTCAGAAGCAACATCAAAAATATTTTAAAGAAATCTTCAATCTAAGATAATGTACTCAACAATTAAATACTGTGAGAAAATATATAGTAAAATAAAGCATGCTAAAATGTTTTATGAAGTTATACAAAGGTTAATTATTTTCAGTACTATTAATTATACCTTCTTAATGGTCCATGATAGTATTTTCAGTGTGAAGAGGAAAAAATGAATCAGACTGAAATTAATTCATTTATTTTATTTTTTGAGACAGAGTCTCACTCTTGCCCAGGCTGGAGTGCAGTGGCACTACCTTGGATCACTGCAAGCTTCATCTCCCTGGTTCAAGTGATTCTCCTGCCTCAGCCTCCCGAGTAGCTAGGATTACAGGCATGTGCCACCACACCAGCCAGTTTTTGTATTTTTAGTAGAGAGAGGGTTTCACAATGTTGGCCAGACTGGTCTTGAACTCCTGACCTCAGGTGATTCACCCGCCTCAGCTTCCCAAAGTGCTGGGATTACAGGTGTGAGCCACTGCACCCAGCCTCGTTTTTTATTTATGTAAGGACAGTGTTTTACTGGTGATTAGGACAATCTGGCTGATGCTTATCATTAAAATTTATCATCACCAAACATTATCATATTTTTCTAGTAAACTCTTTCTCTTCACAAAAAGAGGTGTTTTTGTAGTTGACAAAGAATGAATCTGAATGAACTATTTGCTGGGTTTGTATTTAAGCTCTTTCACTTACCTGACCTGAAATTTATTATCTAAAATTGGGGTAATAAAATGACTTATCTTAGAGAGTTATTATAAATCCAAAACAATTATAACTTAAAATTTAAAGATATTTTAAATAAAAAGTACATTTTTATTTAACAAGAAAAAATATTATTTTTTTCTCGAATATTTGACACTTCTTCCCACCTTCCTTTTTGGCATATGACCTTTCATATTAGAAGCCATTAGATGGGAACTTCCTCATGGTTTCTTCACCAAATCTGCAAGCCTATGGTCATCTGTGCTCATCTTTTCCTTTAATCCATTAATAATAGAGGAAACTTTCTCACCTGCCCAAGACAACTCTTTCTGTTTGCTTGAAACCCTTGATTTTCCTCTTTGTCATCACTGAGCTCCTTTAAGTTTTCCATCTCTTGTTAGCCTCAAAATTTTTGCTTTATAATTGATTATTCTCATTAGGATTCTGACATCATCTATCATCATTTGTGTTAATATCATCGGCATTAACTTCTTCATTAGTCTATTTTTCTTAATTATTGACCTATCCTCATTCTCCTTTAAGACCAAACTTCTTCAAAGAGTTGTTCATATGTGGTTGCTGCTATTTTATCACTTTTCATTTACTCTTTATTCAATAAAAAGCTTGGCTTCCAGTTGCACTTCTCCATCAAAACGACTCTGGCTAATATCACTTACCAAACTCCATGCTGTTTAATTTCATGCATACTATTTCTGTCATTTTATATGTTCTGACACTACATTGCACAATGTTGATTACTCCACTCCTTAAATTTTTTTTTTTTTTTTTGCTTCTTTTTTTTTTTTTTTAATTATACTTTAGGTTTTAGGGTACATGTGCACAATGTGCAGGTTTGTTACATATGTATCCATGTGCCATGTTGATTTCCTGCACCCATTAGCTCGTCATTTAGCATTAGGTATATCTCCTAATGCTGTCCCCGCCCCCCCCACCCCCCACCCCACAACTGTACCCGGAATGTGATGTTCCCCTTCCTGTGTCCATGAGTTCTCATTGTTCAATTCCCACCTATGAGTGAGAACATGCGGTGTTTGGTTTTTTGTCCTTGCGATAGTTTACTGAGAATGATGTTTTCCAGTTTCATCCATGTCCCTACAAAGGACACGAACTCATCATTTTTTATGGCTGCATAGTATTCCATGGTGTATATGTGCCACATTTTCTTAATCCAGTCTATTGTTGTTGGACATTTGGGTTGGTTCCATGTCTTTGCTATTGTGAATAGTGCCGCAATAAACATATGTGTGCATGTGTCTTTATAGCAGCATGATTTATACTCCTTTGGGTATATACCCAGTAATGGGATGGCTGGGTCAAATGGTATTTCTAGTTCGAGATCCCTGAGGAATCGCCACACTGACTTCCACAATGGTTGAACTAGTTTACAGTCCCACCAACAGTGTAAAAGTGTTCCTATTTCTCCACATCCTCTCCAGCACCTGTTGTTTCCTGATTTTTTAATGATGGCCATTCTAACTGGTGTGAGATGGTATCTCACTGTGGTTTTGATTTGCATTTCTCTGATGGCCAGTGATGATGAGCATTTCTTCATGTGTTTTCTGGCTGCATAAATGTCTTCTTTTGAGAAGTGTCTGTTCATGTCCTTTGCCCACTTTTTGATGGGGTTGTTTGTTTTTTTCTTGTAAATTTGTTTGAGTTCATTGTAGATTCTGGATATTAGCCCTTTGTCAGATCAATATCGTGAAAATGGCCATACTGCCCAAAGTAATTTATAGATTCAATGCCATCCCCATCAAGCTACCAATGACTTTCTTCACAGAATTGGAAAAAACTACTTTAAAGTTCATATGGAACCAAAAAAGAGCCCGCATTGCCAAGTCAATCCTAAGCCAAAAGAACAAAGCTGGAGCCATCACGCTACCTGACTTCAAACTATACTACAAGGCTACAGTAACCAAAACAGCATGGTACTGGTACCACAACAGAGATATAGATCAATGGAACAGAACAGAGCCCTCAGAGGTGATGCCACATATCTACAACTATTTGATCTTTGACAAACCTGACAAAAACAAGAAATGGGGAAAGGATTCCCTATTTAATAAATGGTGCTGGGAAAACTGGCTAGCCATATGTAGAAAGCTGAAACTGGATCCCTTCCTTACACCTTATACAAAAATTAATTCAAGATGGATTAAAGACTTAAATGTTAGACCTAAAACCTAGGCAATACCATTCAGGCCATAGGCGTGGGCAAGGACTTCATGTCTAAAACACCAAAAGCAATGGCAACAAAAGCCAAAATTGACAAATGGGATCTCATTAAACTAAAGAGCTTCTGCACAGCAAAAGAAACTACCATCAGAGTGAACAGGCAACCTACAGAATGGGAGAAAATTTTTGCAACCTACTCATCTGACAAAGCACTCCTTAAATTTTTATGCACCCTTCTCTTGTGGCTTCTATGACACAGTATTTTTTCTTTTCTTTATCTTCTTAGTTTTTTGTTTGCCAACCTTTTTTCTTTTATTTAAGAGCATCTCAAACTGGAGTGGGCCATGAGACAGTGCATCTCTAACAACTTCCAAGTAATGCAGATGCTGTTATTCCGTAGACCACACTTTGAGAAAAATGTTTCTACAGTATAACTGAAAATCCTTAAGTCACAGACAGCTCTTATTACTTCTCATTCAGAAATCTCTCCCTAGTTGACCTCATGCATTCTCTTGGCTTTAAATGCCATACACATGCTAATGACTCCCAAGTTTAAATATCCATTCTGGCCCACTTTCTTAATTTCCAGATCTATATGTCAAATCTCTACATGGCATCATTTCTTGAAAGTTTTACCGGCATTTACAAACTTTTAATTTCAAAAGCAGGACTCTTAAGCTTTCCTCCAGTTTTTTTGTTTTTTTTTTCCTCTTAATTACCCACTTAAGTCAATGGTGCCTCTATCTACCCAACAGCAAAACCAGACATTTGATACCAGACTTTATCTTACTCATCTGTCAAGTGTAATTCCTTACGAAGTTATATTTCACCTTTCTTTTAAATATATGAAGAAAGTACACTTATTCTTTTTTCCCTAGTTCTAGTCTAGCTTCTACTTATTCCTCAGGTTGTAGCTTAAATATCAATTTCTCAATGTATCTTTTGTAACTGTTCCTATGAATGAAATCATTTAAGTTATCTTGTTAAGAACTTCCGTAATATTATGTGGGTTAATAAAAGACCAGTGAAATTTGTGGAAGCAAAAGGAGAAGTTTATCTTCTAAAAGCAATTTGCATGTTGCATAGATGAAGCCTTTCATGCAAAACGAAAGCGTGCTCCAAGGAGGGGTTATAGGGTGAGCAATTATAAAGGCAAAAATCACAGGGCAGGGGAGTCAGCGGAGAGATGAACAGTCTTGATTGGAAGACCTTTAAGCCCCAAATCACCAGTCTGTCTTAATTGGCTGGTTCCGAGTGGTCAGTCTATTTATACCAGGTGTTCTGTTGGTGGTCAGTTGGGAAATTTCCAGTTACAGTTTATCTTAGCACTGACAATAGGAACTGGCTTGGCTTGATTATAGAAAGGGCAGCCTTGTGACACTTTTACAACTCCTTTCTGAGAACACAGTCATTTTCTCAGCACACAGGGTACATGACTGTTCTCCAACCCTGCCATGGCTGCCTGGATCTGCTTTTAATTTTTGGTTTCTTAGCCACAAGGAGTCAAGTTTTTCTCTGGGTCAGGGCATACTTTAACATGGCTCTTTTCAAAACCATGCACACCACACACACACACACACACACACATTTAAACTCCGTGTATTTATATATTTGTATGGCCAAGGGAAAGCATCCCATTCACCCTTTGAAGGTTCACTGAAAAAATCAACTGTCAAAAGGCAGATTTATATGAGAGAAGGCATACAAATGTAGTAACATGCATAATGGAGCATCACAGAGTGATAATTCCAGTCTCTCAATGTGGTACAGAAGCTTTTATACCATCTTGACATGACAGAGAGAATGGAGACTCAGAGCATGTCTCCAAATAGGTTATGGTAGTATAGTGGCAAGACAGTTATAGGAGGCAGAGAAGAGGAGTCCTGGCTAGCAAAGGTGTCCTGTTATGTAGATGAAACCTCACAGGTGACAGACTTCAGAAAGAATAGATGGCGAATATTTCTTTCAGATCTTTAAAGGTGTCTAACTCTCAATTAATCTTTCCTAGATTGGATAAGAGAGAGCCTGAGAGAAGGCCTGGTTGCATCAATGCAGATTTTCTCTACAAATGGCAAATCTTTCCACAAAAGAGGGCTTTTCAGCTGTTCTTGTATTTCCAGCCCTTTCAAACGGCCATCTTGAAACATGTGAAATAAGTATATTTTGAGGTGAAATATGTTGGTTTCCTTCATATTCATTTAATCAACATGTTTGAAGCATAGGCACTCTATGAGGTGTTGGTACAATGTTGAACAAAACTGACATAATCTCACAAGCTCCATAAACCAGAGATTATGTTAGTTTTGTTTAACATTGTACCAATGTACACAGGTTGTACTAACCTGTACCAGGCAGAATAAATTACAGAGTTAGAAGGTCAAGATATCTGGATTAAAACCCTATCATCTCTTTTTTATCTTTATTAAAATGTTCATTCAACAAATATGTTTGAAGTGCAAGCACTCTGCTCAGTGTTGGTACAATGTTGAAAAAACTGACATAATCTCACAAGCTCCATAAACCAGAGATGATGTTAGTTTTGTTTAACATTGTACCAACACCGAGCAGAGTGCTTGCACTTCAAACATATTTGTTGAATGAACATTTTAATAAAGATAAAAAAGAGATGATAGGGTTTTAATCCAGATATCTTGACCTTCTAACTCTGTAATTTATTCTGCCTCTGTGATACTTAAGTCACTCAAACTCACATTGAATTAATTTTCAACTGTCATTAATTTAAATAGCTGCTTGATTTCTCCCTCAGGCCCTTGCTGCTAGATAGAATAGTTCACTGTTTCTCAGTGTCAGCAGTGCTTTGTAATTGGGCTACCTGAAAACCAGGATTTGGTTACGTTTTGTTAAAGAACAATTAATTACACAAGGTATAGAAAAAGAACTGACACCTAGAATCGAGAAATGCCTAAGATGCTAGAGATTATCTAATCAAAAGATGCCAAATTGATTCCTCTTTAGTGTCAAAATCTATTAGTTCTTAATGACTCTGTGAAGGGCTAGGGTGAGAAAGAATGTGAGTCCAGCTTGGGCACAATGGCAGAGCACGCTGAGGTCTATTTGCAGTATTTGCAGTAGTTGCAGGATGGGAGACTGGGCCATTGTGATGTCTATTTCAACTCTGATTTGATACATAGATAAAGAATATGAAAATCAGGCAAAATATTTGCTGCAGCATAGGTCCCAGTACTAGTTTATTACAGAGTTAGGACTAGAATTTAGATTCCTAACTTTCAAATCTCTTCCATAGTTCCACTGCTATTCCTAAAATTTTCTATTTATTTTAACCTTTTCTATGTTTATCTAAATTTTTTTCTAGAGATTTAATGGACATGCAATCTTTTGTTCTTATAGAACAAGAATGGGATAAACTTCAATGAAACAAAATTAAATAAGCTTCTTTAAGATAGTACATTTGATTTTCATTTATTCAGATGTCTAAATACTATAAAAAGCAATTTTTTAAAAAAATCATTAAATTAGTGTGATAGTTTTTGTAGGTGTCAACTTGAATGGATATATGGTGTGATAGTTTTTGTGGGTGTCAACTTGACTGGATCAAGGGGTACCCAGATAGCTGGTAAAGTATGATTTAATTCTCAGTGCTTTAGTAGGTGTTGAGCCCCTTTCTCTTCTACAAGAAGGGAAATCCAAGTAGTTTGGCATATGATTAGAATGACTGGGCCACCCAGTTGTGGTTTTGAGGGTGTTTCTGGAAGAGACTGACATTTTTGTCAGTGCACTGAGTGGTTAAGTTCTTCCCTTAGTGTGCATGGGCACCATCCAATCAGCTGAGGACCCAGATAGAACCAAAAGGTAGAGGAAAGAAGAAGTTGGGCTTTCTCTTCTGGAGCTGGGACTTCTTTCCCTCTTCTTAGACATCAAAACTCTAGGTTCTGGGGCCTTTGAACTCTGGGACCCACATCAGCAGCCACCTGGTCTCTTGGGCCCTTGGCCTCAGACTGAGAGACACTATCAGCTTCCCTGGTTCTAAGACCTTTGGACTTAGATTGAGCTATGCTACTGGCTTCCCTGGTTCTCCAGCTTATAGACAGCCTATGATGAGACTCCTCAGCCTCTATATCGGAGTAAGCCAACTTCCATAATAACTCCCCTCTCTCCCCCATAGATAGTTAGAGAGATAGATACATAATTTATACTTTCTATCTTTCTGGAGTACTCTGACCAAGCTGGCTTTAACTGTTTTTAGACCCAAGACTATTTTGATTGTGTTGCTAGCAAATTTAACTGTATTTTATAACTCTAAATATTGAAGATTGTCTTAAGAACAATTACAAAATTCTTGCCCTACTATCTCTTTCCTTGCAAATGTTTCTCCTTGGAGCATGGCTTATTATAATGCTTATTTAAAATGGAAGTTGGAATTTAATTGTCCTTAGTAGGATTACATAAACAGTATAACATACATGGGTTACATTAGTTATTACAATTGCTCTTAAAAACTCTAATAAACATAAAATAATAACTCTATTTTCTCACTTTACTTGGTTGTCAGCATTGCACTCACCTATTCTGTTTTAAAAATTGTCAGACAAAAGTGGGAAAAGCTTAACCTTTTAATGAATGTAAAGTGAGAACCTATATCTAAGATTTGACTGGCTGAAGGCTGAAGTTATTTTAGGAGGTGTGATAAATAAGATTAGTCTCCCTAGTAGAAATCTATAAGGCTGTTCAGTGTTTAGAGAAATTAGAGACTAATCATTGAATGAGAAAAAAAATCCTGTTTTTAGAGAATAAACATTCTAGAATAGCATGGGTGATAGCAACACCAACAAAAACAATAACTAAAAAAACCCATGCAGCATAGAAATATTTATTATTATAGAATACAAAAAAATGGATTTGATTCCAAACTAACAAAAATATATTCTATTTTTTTCAAGATTTATACATAGTTTTTATGCTTGGTAGCAAACACAGTTGTAAGGAGGGTCTAGGTACCAAATGGGTGACTCAGTTACTTTGTGTCTCTGCAGAAACACCTGGGTCCTACAAAACAGGTCTTGAAGAAGTCCACTCTTGTTGAGAGTCTCCTTAAACTTGTATTATACATTAGCATTCATATTCTATAAGCTCTAAGATAACTTGGGAATTTCAAGGTCTCAAGCTATTACAACTCTGAACAACTTTCCCTGTCTCTTTGTGGCATTTTATGAAGTTTTAGGCAATGAAGTAACATGACATAGAGTAGTTATATTATTCAGAATTCTCCAGAGAGACAGAAACAATAGTATTATATGTGTGTTTATATATACATATATGAGAGAGAGAGAGGAAAAGAGAGAGAGACACTGAGGAAGACAGAGAGGAGAAGAGAGAGGGAGACTGAGGAAGAGAGAGAGAGAGAAAGAGAGAGAGAGAGAGGAGAGATAATTAACTAGGGAATTTGGCTTATGCAATTATGCAGGCTGAAAAGTCCCAAGTCCAGGTCTGAAGGTTTCAGAACCAAAGAAGACAATGAGGCTGAAGGCTTGAGAAACTGGAGGGCCATTCATGCAAGTCTCAGTGTCCAAAGACTGGATAACCCAGAGTTCTGATATTCAAGGACAGGGAAAGAAGGGTGTCCCAGCTCCAGAAGAGAGAAAGAAAAATCAAGTTTTTGCTTCCTTTTTGTTTTACCTGTGCCCTTAGTAGATTGAGTGGTGCCCAGTCACATTGGATGAGGGCAAATCTTTTGAATTTACTCCAGTGATTCAAATACCCGCCTCTTCCAGTAATGCCCTCACAGACATACCCGGAAATAATGCTTTACCAATTATCTGGGCATCCCTTAATTCAGTCAAGTGGACACCTGAAATGAAGCATCACGGTACTGCAGTGCTTTGCATCTTTGCCTAATTTCCAGTTTCTTTTTCTTTCACTGTCTTTGTCAGTGCCTTATAGTTTTTAAATAAAGGATTAAAATTGTAATCCTTGTTTCACACTCTACTTTCGGGAGAATCTGTCCTAAGACAATGCCCTACTGGTGTGAAGCTTACCACACATAAGTTCACAAAATAGCATTTTTCTCAGTGGCTTTTCCTGTGACAGTATTACAGTTCTTTTGGGTATTGCAATGGGATTATATATACAGACAGTCCCAAACTTACAATAGTTCTCCTTATGATTTTTTGATTTTATGATGGTGTGAAAGTAGTAGGTATTCAGTAGAAATCATACTTCAGTACAGTATTCAATACATTACATGAGATATTCAATACTTTACTATAAAATAAGCTTTGTGTTAGATGATTTTGCTCAACTGAAGGATAATGTAAGTGAGCATGCTAAAGATAGGCTAAATTCCAGATAGCGCCACTGCAGTCCGGCCTGGGCGAAAGAGCCAGACTCCATCTCTCTAAAAAAATAAAAAAATAAAAAAATAAATAAAAATAAAAAAGATAGGCTAAATTAAATTATGATGTTTGGTAGGCTACATGTATTAAATGCATTTTGGAAATACTATTTTTTCAGCTTATGATGGGTTTATTAGGTTGCAGCTCTATTATAAATAGAAGAGCATCTTTATATACAAAATGCATTTTGTATACATATATAATTAAAGAGCTTCAGACAGCTAAAATTATGGGGAAGTTACTAAATAATACAAGTTGTTATCAATGTTATTCCTCCTTAAATTTCATGTAAAGAGGAAAAATTTCTTGAGTTTATTTTACAAATAACAAATATAGTAAAATGTTACAAATTTTACAAAGAGAAAAATCTCACTGTACAAGGCTCTTTTAAAAGAAGAAATCTTTTGGGGGGATTGTTGTTCATTATGGAATCCATCAGAGGTCAGCACCTTTCTTGGAAAGAAGACAATAAAAATGTAACGAATGGATAAAAGAATAAGGTCTCAGCACTAACAATTGAACATTTCTCAATGATTCCCATTATTGTTTCTGATATGATGATTGTCCTTTATGCTTTAAGGTACACTTTGCTTTTAAATAACTTTATTTTCACCTCTGAAAAAGTCTTTTTATAACTTCAACTTTCAAAATATTATCTTACTTAACTTTTCAATAAATATCTTCAGTCTTTAATCTTTTTTAAAAATAATCTGGCAGTCTATGGGGATAATACTAAAAGCTTATTGATTCATTTATCTCAAGCAATGGGTCAATTCCCTAAATGAAATCAGTAAAATTTGTTGCTTGATTGGTTTAACTCCTGACAAAATGGTCTATTGTTTTGCTAGGTAGATAAAGCCGGTTTTATTTTCTTCTTTCTATACCTTTTAAAAGTATAGTATTGCTTCTCTTAGCATATTCCAACTTAGTGCTAAGTGAAATTCTTCAGAAGAAAGTGCTATGTAAATTTAAAGTATTTTTAGTGTTACAGATGGCTTGTTCCTGACAGGCATCTATATTTCAGTACTCAGCAATATTCATCAAGTACAGAATTTGTTTTCACTTATTTCCCAACAAATTCAGATTTCTCTCTTCCTGCAGATGTCTAGCTTAAAATCAGGGATATGAAGAACTTCTTAGGAAATTCTATCCTTATTTGAAAGTAACGCTTTTGAAGTCTTTCCCCTAGGGAATATCAGGGGTCTAGATTTCTTGCATAACTTTTTATAGCAAAAAAGTCTGTAGATTTACCTAATCATAAAGGCCTGAATAAGTATGTTGTGCAAATAAAATATATACTCAAATGCTTTCTCAGAAACAGGCCTTTTCCTGTTGAACTGGGGAGAGAAACTTTATGTTTTATTTGGAGCAATGTAAAAGACTTTGAAGATTTCCAACTGTAACTGATTGTATTAAAAGACTAAATTAAATGTGCATTTGGAGTTAGAATATTTTCTGTGTCCTAATAATAATAACTATGATAATAAAATGAGTTATTTTTTAAAAAGCATATTTATTATATACATCTTACTTGACTGCTGAAGTTAATCAGATTTTGCAAAAGAGAATTTTACAATAATAATTTAAATACTTGAAACATAAACAATATTTTGATTATTGTGCTTTGAGTTTCAGCCCATGTGCAACAGAAAACAATTTGTTAAAGCCATAGCCTTATCTGATTGTAATCTTAGTTTTTGGTTATATATTTATATTTCTGAATTTGGGTCTATTGAGGCAAATACATATAGTTTATTTATCTCTCTATCCCGTAATGAGTATAATACATGGATGCCCACAACATTTTTAACGAGATAAGTGAATGAATAAAAAATACATGGTTGACATAATATATATTACTATACATTAAGGTATAATTTTACCTGCACTTCTTTGGAAAAATTTTACATGTAGGTTTTAAAGAATACAATTCCTTGCCGAATTACCTGGATTTAGGCACACGCACAAATGGAGATTTTTTATATCTGTGATAATGCTTTAGTATTAGGTTTGGCATAGCAATATAGAAGGCTGGGAATTGATACAGGGTCAGATCCTTGAACCATGTGAACTTTTCGTATGTTGTTGCTTATATAATTCAAATAGATGTGTGAGGTTGGGCCCTTTGCTCATGTCTTTTCTCAGTTCTACTTAAGTATATCATGGCTTATTTTAATAGACATTTATTAATATTTTTGGTAACTGTGTCTCTATTTAAATAACTTCATTCTTTCACTCTTGAGAAGGGAAATTATATCTTTATATTTATTTCTTACTGTGTAACATACTAATACCTCTATTGCGCATCACATTTTTTCAAGTGCCCGATGATATCCTTCTGTTACTAGCCTTTCCGTACTTTGTGAAAAGTTCCCCCAAAGCATGAAATCAGTTTCATTTTTTTCATTTAAGCCTAGAGTTGTTGTGATGGCACATGGAACTTTTTGAAGATGACAGCAAAATTTTATAAGTATTTATCTATGAAATAATTTTAAGAGTAGCTTTAATTTCATGAGATAAATACAACTTAAAGATATTTATTTTAATTTCCTAAAATATAGTTTTCAGTAATTTTATTACAGCCTTCAAGCACAGAAATTATTTATAGGTAATAAATAGAATTTGATTTGTCATTTTTTCTTTTCTTTTTTTTTTTTTTTTTTGAGACGGAGTCTTTCTCTGTTGCCAGACTGGAGTGCAGTGGTACGACCTCAGCTCACTGCAATCTCTGCCTCCATGGTTCAAGTGATTCTCTTGCCTCAGCCTCCCGAGTACCTGGGACTACAGGTGTGCAGCACCAAGCCCAGATAATTTTTGTATTTTTAGTAGAGACGGGTTTCACCATGCTGGCCAGGATGGTCTCAATTTCTTGACCTCGTGCTCTGCCTGCCTCAGCCTCCCAAAGTGCTGGGGTTACAGTCATGAGCCACCGCGCCTGGCCTGATTTGTGTCATTCTTTACAAATTTGACATCTTGCAACCCCCTGAATTCATTAATTCAACAAGCATTTATTTAGCCCCTGTGATGTACTGGATATTGTTTTAAGTCTTGGAGGTACAGCAGTGAATACAAAAAATATTGCTCTCTCTGAGTAATTACATAAAAGTACTAAGTAAAAGGAATAAGGTTTTTACTTCTGGGACATCCTCCACCTCCTGCTAGGCTGTCATACACTTTTATTTGTCCCACAGCTCAGGAGCTTATATACACAATACTTTTCTTCCTTTTCGGGAAAATATCTTATTCTCTTAAAAAGATTGAATATAAACAATTAAAAACATATGTGATTTTGTTGAGAAGTGCTGTGTCCAGAAACAGGGACTGGCTATCATTTATTGCTATGTGATATTTAAACTAGAATAGGATGCAATATGAAAGGTACTTTAAGATCACTTCAGTGACACAATACACCAAGAATTCTGGAAGGCATAAGTGACTGGATTACTGTAATAAGGAATGAGTGATCATGGTGCTGGCATCATATGGTGTCATTCCCTGTTGCTATGCAGGTTTAGCCTGAGTGCCTTGGGACATGTTTTGGAACTGAAATAATCTCAAATTGCCTAAGCCTATAATGTCATGTCTGTATTAGCTACTAGTAAAAGGCTTTTCACCTACTGTAGTATAGAAAGTTAGAATATTGAGACAAGAAAGTTATCATGGTGGGGTTGTGTGGTTACATATGTGACATAGTCCCAGGGTCTTCCAATAGGTAGTATACAACCTAATATCACAATAATCCTTTGCACTACACTGCTGGGAAAAAGTCACATGACTAATAATAACTTATAACTGCTTTTTTAATTCTAAGAGAAGCTCTTAATAAGGGTTTAGTGCTTACCTGTTACAATAAGCCAATGGGTAAGGGTGGTTATTACTTCAGATGAGGATGCTGAGATTCAAAGAGGTTAAATAATTTAATCACTCATGAGTAAGTTGCAGAGTTGTTAGAACAGAAGCCTGTTTGATTCATCCATGATCTTTTTACCAGAAAACTGGACTATTTTAATGTCCTTCATCTCTATTTCCTGTTTTACATTAGTTCTTGAAACAGTGTTTCTTGAAGGTCTTCTACTAAAAAACTAGTTCAGAAGAAGTGAAGGATATTTCATTTGAAGTAAAATATTCGATTAACAATGGCTTGAAGTTTAATTTTTTTTCTAACAATAGTATTGTTCTGAATGTTTGGTATATACACACACATAAGGAATTAACAGGAAAAAAGGTGCAGAGTGTTATTTACAATAAGTCCCCAATTTTTATAACTGTGATTTTTTTTGGTATGTGTGGAACATGCTTGGTTTAGTGCACTAAAGAATTTATTTTTCAGCATGGTGCTTTAAACCAGATTTGCCTAGAAATTGTTAGCTCATGGTAAGCAATTTAGAAAACTGAACCCAGGTGGTCGTATTTATTTCCATTCAGCTATTTACCTATTAGTTGCCTAATTATGGTTCCAAGCTTGTTAAAATTTTAGAGAAACAACAACAAAAACATAAATACAATTATAACTTCATATAACATCAGTAAGCCCAAGTTAGTTGTGACGACAAACTCTAATGCTGTTAAATAAACAAACACTTAAAATTCAAAGCAAAACTCATAGACATACCACTACATTGCTGACTACTGATTGATAGTGATCTCAAGGTTGTTATTATACATATAAAATATTGTTGTATACTATAAATTCATAGTAAATGCATAATAAATATGCTAATATTAATGTATGAAATATATTTCGTATTTCATCTTTAAAAGCTCTTTTTGAAATTTAATCACATATTTAAAAACAAATTCTTAAAAATAATTAACAGCAACATGGGGAGTATGAAATAAATTTTGTCTTCAAATTTAGTAGTAAATCACCTAACTATTCCACTGGCAAAACTTCTCAAATTGCACAAGAATATTTCCATGTTTTTTCCACACTCTTTTCCATGTTACACATAAGAATATTTTTACATGCAAGGTATATTTGTATAGTTAAAGAGAAATCTGAATCAGCAGAATAGGTAAATTAATTTCTTCAATCAGCAATGACTGAGCATAGTTCAACCGGCATAACAAAATAAAGACACATTTAAATTATCACTTCTCTTCAATAGTAAGGGCAAATACCTTCCTAATCCATGTTTCCATCCCCTACCTCCGTGGTTTACTTCTTATTTATTTCATATGTTGCTTCTGTTATAATTCAAATGTCACTTCAGCAAACTTGGGCAATAGTCTTGAAGCATTGACGAGATTAGCAATGCTGCTGAGTACAATATGCAGCAAGTCAATAATTTGGGGGATAATTTTCTTTGTAGATAATATGAAGTTTCTCATTTTAAACAATCACCATTTACTGTGCAAAGTCTTTAAATAAGATCAGTTTTACATTAACTGTTGCCCAAATTTCCAACTATGAGCTAAATTCATGGATATTTTAAGACAGTCAATATGAGAAAGGTATTTATTTCAGGCACAGCGTCAATTAGAGAGGCCACTATAATGACATTCAGAGGCTAGGTATAATTGTAATAGTACTGAATAGAATGCAATTATATTAAATAGCATTATGGGGATTGGGTGACCCAAGGAATGACTACTGAAATGTAGTCTTTTTTCTGTTTTTTCATTCAATGGTTGAAATTATACCAAGGTCATTTGTGATTGAGAGCTATCTGATGGTTGTCGGTATTCTCTAGGAAAAATTAATTGAGGGTCACTTTTCTATTCTGAGTAAAAAGCAGAGCTGGACCTTCTAAATCACTCAGCAAGATTCTGGGAAAGCTTGTCTGAAGCAATCTATTTTGTGGTTTTATTATCAGAGATTACCTTTTAGAACAAACCGGCATGACTTTTAAACATTGACCTGTTTTTTTGAAAATATGTTTCTAAGAGAAAAAATACTCATGCTCATAATGTTTTCACTATGTTATTATCTCCTTTAGAAATACCTTGAATTTGAATGCTCTTCCATTTTTTAAGTACACCTGTTTTCTTTTTTGATCTTTTACAACTTTCAGTAGGTTATGTTTTAATAGGTTAAATTTTCTACGGTGTATATTATATTTTTTCTTTTTAAATAGAAAGCTTTTCCCTCTTTTATCTTAGAAAATGATGTATGTTGTCTGAAAAAATACTCAGACGTTTAATTAGTAGCAAAGAATTGTTTTAATATATAACCAGAGGCGATGATTATGTATTTGAAAATTTTAACTATGAAATACAGAAATGTAATGTATGTGTGTGTGTGTTGGTATGCATATATATGTGTGTGTGCGTCTTTTACACACACATATGCACATGAGTATTAACTACTCAATGTAAAACATTACTTATCATCAATGGGTTATCTTCTGACATCGCACTGGGATAGAACTATACAGTAAATAATGAATTGTGGGATGCAGCCAGGCTTGCAGAAAATAACTATTTGAGGGATGGTGCATGAACAGAAAGCTGTAATTTTGACAGGTGGCAAGGTGTCGTGTCACCAAGCCTTTCTAAAGCCTCATATCTCATACCTATTGATTAATGGCTCTAATTAAGGAATGAAATCAAGCATGTGAAGACAGGGGATCGCTTTAGGTCCTTGTTTGGTAGTTTTCTCTTCCTGGCATAGGACTCATCCATCTAAATATCACTGCTCTTTCATTTATTACTGCTGTATGTTATCACGAAAACAGTAGAAGGGGTGTATTCTGATCTTGTCCTGGTCATGCAAAAATGTAATTTGACGAGGGCTGAAGTAAGAGAATATGCCAGAACATCATTTGAATAAGAACCTTTGTGCGAGAGCACTTCACTTGTGAATGCTTCCATGGGGATTTGAGACAAGTTCAATTGCCTTTGAAAACAAACGATTATATTAGTTTACTTTCTTGGCCTCGATCTTGCAAAGCTCTTACTTTCAAAGCTCTCAAATCTACTTAATTTAAAATCTTTTGTTAGGTTGTTAAGAAAACACCTTAAAATATGGCAGGTGGCATTTAGGTAAGTGAGGAGAAAAATAAACAGGTTATATTAATGAATTTTAAAGAATACCAAGTATGCCAAAACTATATTCTCCCATACTGCTTACTAACAAGATCCCAATCCTGACATTGTACTATACAGCTAAACAAGTCCCAGAGGAAATTCTTGATCCTCTGACCCTGTATGAAATATTGACTCCTTAGCAGATACTTGGCTTAAGTTAGTTGGAGAGAGCCACCAGCTGGAGCCTGCAGTATACATGGTGAAATACTAACTGTTCTTTATAATTCGTAAGCTTAAACTGAGATGTAATTAAATATCCCATCTCCAAATAAAATTTGTCATATTTTTAAAAGCTTTACATGTTTAGACCATTGACAATAAAATTAAATTTCATATTGATTAAAAATAAATGTATAGTTCTAAAGAGGGATTCATAGGTTGCATTCAGAGTGTTGTATGGATTTTTATTCAGGTAGTATGTGGATTGACATGTACAACTTGGATAAAATGAGGTCAATTCTGACCATTTAGCAAGACGAGGTTTTATTGGGAGTGTTCAAATATTTTTTCTTTGTTCACTACTTCATTGTGCTTTCTTATAATATAGAAGCATAAGATAATTTTATTCCAAAATGCTTACTTAAACACATCTCTAACCAGTTTTTAAGAAAGCACACTTGTATACTAAAATAATCTCAACTTTTATTTATCCTAAACTATAGGCTGACACTTTTTATAGAGCCATAGTTTAGAATACATTATACAGTTCTAAAACATGGATGGAAGATCGCATATTTTCTATTTTTAAAAAATGAGATAAAGCGTTTTCCTTATATTGAAGCAACAATATGTTTAAATTGTATTAAAAATAATAAAACTTTTTTAGAAATCTAGATTACTGAAATAGGGACATCTCAAATATTTGTATTTCCTTTAGTTGGGATTTGAAAATTGGAACACAACTATGAGGCGAGAAGTTTTTGTTTTTGTTTTTGTTTTTTCTCATGGTATATTGATTTCTAGGGTGATATTTGATGAAATTAGTTGCTACAAGACTTGTATTTACTCTGATATATACATGAATACATATATATATAGGCATGCTAATAAACTTAGAATTTTTTTCTGTCTACATTTTAATTAACTTGCTTATACTATTTTTCACTTATTAATTTTGCACACTACCTTATCTATTTTATTTTAAGAATTTTTAAGACAGAAATAGTGATAAAATCATTGCTTACTGAAGCAAGTAGACATTGAATCCAGCTATGCACATTAGAAATATGTTACACACTGCATACTTTTAATAATGATCATTTAGAAGATAATTTTAGCATCCACACAAGGGAAAAATGGATTTTTGATGAGTTCTTATATGACCATATGTGGTATTAGTCAGTGTGAGGTATTGCTAGCAAGCTCATTGCTTTCAAAAATCAAAGTTAAATGGTTCATCTATCATCAGAATTTGTGTCTGGGCGACTTGTCTGAACATCAGTATGATTTATGGTTTGAATTGGAGGAGTCAACCATGCATGTTTCTTAGTTTATCGTTTTATGCTGTCTTCAATTAAATGTCTATAAACACAGTGATGGCTTTATGACATTGTCCATCAATAAAGACTATCAGATTTTGCATGAGAATATGTAATTTTCAGAAACATAATGACCTTTTGACTTCTATGTGCCCTGTTGTTTCTATTATATACATATACATATAGTATTTCTTCATAGAAAATTTTACTACCCAATTTGTCATACAGAACAATTACCTATTTTGTAGAATATCCTGAATTATTATTTAATAATTTTTAAAACACATACTTATCAAATTGTGATTATAATTGGAGTTGAAGTTACAGCTATGTTTTGCACACCATATAAAATGCTTTTATCGAAATGCAAAAAAAAAAAAGAACATCTGAATATTTTCTTGCATGCTGATTCAATATTTGATTGTTTTACGGATTCAAAAGAGTTTAAACAGGTCTTTGCTAAGAGAAAATAATGTATATGATAATATTAAATTAAATTATTCCACATAAAAGATGAATCCTGGAAAAATCTCATATTTTCATTTTATTTGGGACATTGAATAATGATACTTTCAGTTTTCATATTTATGAATGTGGTGTATAGTATTCACACTGGCAGCTTGTGGAGGGTGAATCATTTTCTGTGTAGCTCTGCACTGATATTGCTGCTGACAGCAAGGCATTGTAAAAAAGAATTAGTATTCTAGTTCTTAAAGCTATGTTGAATATCTTTTCACCATATTTTTAATAAAAAATACCATGTGAAGGTCTTTATATAACAAATCATCTGCATGTAGTTTAAACACAGAAGAATAGAACGAGACAATTAAGGCAGGCTTAGACGTAAGCTTAAACAAGTGTATTTTTGTGAGTACCTAATGTTCACATATATATAGTATTCTTTCTGTGTTGAACAAGTGTTTTTTCCATCATATAACGGAAAGGTGGTGCATATGTGGCAGGTATATAAGGCCACCAACCAATGATTATCAGAGTTCACATCACAGTATTGGGAGTACACTAAGATCCATGTATAGCTACAGATTGAATCTCATATGTCTTTATAAATTCTGAAGAACACATTTGATTTCTCTACTATAAATTAACAGTGCTTAAATCTATGCATAAATTGGATATTGAAACAAAAAATGACCTTTGACTTCAACTAGATAATTCAAGGAAGTGAAAATTATGTGTAGGAGTGAAACTACTAGACATCATTCTAAATTGTGAAAAGCACCTGGCTGTGTAGAAGAAATATTTTGCAAGTAGAAGAAAAATTCTGCATTACTGGAAAATATAAATAGGTTATAAATTCCCAAATTTATAACCTATAGAGAAGTATATACATAAATATAAATATTTAAATGCTGGTTTGTTTGGTTATTGCTGTAGGATTGGCTTGCTACCTCTTTTTTAATGCAGTTATTTTAACCAAATTGTCTAAATCAGGCTGAAGATATATTCTGAGAAACAGATTTTAAGGATATTTCTAAAGTTGTGAATTCTCTTTTTGATTATATCTCCAGAAAAATTTTATCAATAATACAGAGATTTTTTTAAGAGATGAATTGTAATTTCAAGAAACTAGCTAGCATGAACTTTAGATTTTTCATTCAATGTTTTCCATGGTGTGGTTTTTTTGATATATTCTTTGAGGTCCAATTGTTCTGTGACAATATTTTAATTTTGCATTTTTATTTTTATAGTGATCTAACATAAGAACAGTTGTAAAAATAAAATTATTATTTTTCGGAGACTGTAACGTAGTTATTCATTTGAATACTTTAGCTTCTTAGCTACTATTTTTCAAACTTGGCTCTGGATAATTTTTATCAGGAAAGAAACATTTTTCCCCCTCAAAAGAGGAACTTATATCCTTTGATGTGAAAAACTGTGAGGTAAGTAAGTGTTTATTCTTTTTTAAGAGTTGCTTTAAAATATGCCCAGTATAATGTAGAAGTAAACCTGGAAGTAAAACATTTAAAATAGTCACTATATTCTTAATAGGTGAATTTTTCAAATACCCAAATTTCCCTTAGTTGTTGCAATTTGAAAGAACTACTTATTGTGAATATGGAAAATAAGCTCTGGGTACTTGGGGGCCGTGATATCAAATGTTCCCTTTTTTTTAAATAACATTTTAAAATAATATAAATTAATTATTGAACAGTTGAAAATTTTCAGAGTGTATAAATAAAATACAATTTTAAACACCTTAGAACATCACAGTGTGTTGTGTGTGGGAGGTGACGGTGAAAGCAGTGAGATACTTTTCTTGATGAAGATTATACAGTATTTTTTTCTTAACATTATGTCACATAGTTTTCAAGACTTTTGCATCTTATATGTAAATTATCCATGAAGAGTTTAACCGATTGTATGATTATACATACATCTTGTTTCACTTTTTTGATATTATAAAGCTTCCAATGAGCATCTTTATAGGTAGCTTTTTATTTTATTTTATTGTTCTTCCATTTATGTACTTAGGAAAATACATACTTACGGCATCTATAACCATACTATAAAGACTTCCTCAAATATATATAAATATATGGTGATACCTGTTTTGAGTACTTTTTAAATAAAATAACATTGCTGGCTAAAAAAAATCTGATTTTTGCAAGATTTGAGAAAACACTGTCAAATTATTTAAAATCTCTGCAAAAGAACTGATTTTACAGTGCTTGAACATAAAATTCTTCACTGTCTTTAGCCATTTTTGGTGTCATTTAAATATGCCAGATACATTATTTTAATATCTTTGTCCTCCTCCTGTGCTTAGCCTCATTACATGTTTACTTAGTACTCAACATGTCAAAATGTTCCAGATGGCATTAGGACACTACTTTCCCACCTACAGAATGCTTTTTTTGGAGAAGTGAATATGAGCAAAAGATAACTTTGGATTAATGCAAGCATGTAAGTAGCAGTAGCTTTTCAAAAGACTAAACAAATGGAATCCATTATACTCTTTGTTATATTTAAATCTTTTGCACTTATGGAAGATCCAAAAGGAAATATTTCCTCTATTAATACACAAGATGTATGTTTAGAGATTAAGTTAAAATGTTTGTGTTAAATAGAAATGTTTTCTAAAATGATTTGATTGCTGAAGAAGTGAGGCAGTCATAATTTGGACCCATATTTATTTTTGAGTAGAAGAGCTGTTTAAAAAATAACTTCTTACATAATTTCTGAGAAAAGAGTAAATTTTTATATGCATGAATATGTAGATATAGAATATAATAAATACTGTAGAAAGACTCTTTCTTATATGCTAATTTTCCCAAATATAATTTTTATATGATAGTCATGATTAAATGTTTTTGGCTTCTTTCTTTTCTTTCTTTTTCTTTCTTTTCTTTCTCCTTCCTTCCTTCCTTCCTTCCTTCCTTCCTTCCTTCCTTCCTTCTCTCTCTCTCTTTCTTTTTTTTTCTTCTTTTTTCTAAGGTCTCCCTCTGTCGCCCAGGCTGGAGTTACAGTGGTGTGATCTTGGCACTGCAACCTCCACTTCCTGGGTTCAAGCGATTCTCCTGCTTCAGCCTCCTGAGTGTCTGGAATTACAGGCATCCACCACCACGCCTGGCTAATTTTTGTGTTTTTAGTGGAGATGAGGTTTCACCTTGTTGTCCAGGCTGGTCTGGAACTCCTGACCTCAGGTGATCTGCCCGCCTCGGCCTCCCAAAGTGTTGGGATTACAGGCGTGAGCCACCACACCCTACCAAAATGTTTTATTTTATTATAAATTTACATAAATCAGCAAATTAATGTTAAGATTTTTTGGTATCAATTTATATATAGTACATTTCCTACTTTCAAGGGTTAGAGGTTGTTTTGCTAAAAATATGTGACCTAGGTTAAAACTATTTCAAAATTAGGATGGATAATAAAATAATGATGTTTTTATTGTTTTATTAGGAGGTCTACTCTTGCTCTAAAAGGATTCTGAAAAATATGTGTTGTGTTGTTTTGTTTTATTTTCCAGGTTTGTGTATGTGTGCATGCATGTGTGTGGGAAACCTTGGAGGTTAAGGTTGCAATGTGTCTGCCCAGCTATATTGATCTCTTTATTAAACTATGTTATTTCTCCAACTTGCCTCCAGTCTCTTCATGACTTTTATATCAAGCACAAAATTTAAATGTGCATTTCTGTGTTGAAATTTTAATATGCAATGATATTGTAGTTGATTCAGCCATAGGGAATGCATAAAACAACATGAAAATTATATGATCACAGAGGCAGAACCAAACCCTTAGGAGAGACAATTGTTTTTGAAAGGTTAGCCATGTTTGTTCATTTTTAGCTTCAGATTCATAACATGTAAAGTTCTCCTATAGTTTCTCAAGAAATAAAGAGCTTTTGTAGTGTAATATTTACATTCAACTTTCTTAAGCTTAAAATGATATCAGTTCTGTCATGGTGATACTATTCTTCCTGGTTCTTGGTAGGGTTGGTCAAATATAAGTGACTCATTTCATTACAGTTTTGGTTTCCTTTGTTTTGTGAATAGGCACTCTCCTTTAGTTATTTATTTAAAAAAACTATGTAGTTTTCAAAACCGTAATGTCCTGATGGTGTAAAAACATTTGTAAAGAAGCAAAGATGAAAAATAGCATGTAATTTATAAGGGGTATATTTTCAGAAATTCTATTATCATGATATCTGCTAGAAGTATAAGTTTATACATAGCTGTGATGAATCAGCTATGTATACAACCACTTAAGCAACGGATATATGTAGCACCTTGTTAATAAAGATGAAATAACTGATGAATATACTAGGCTAAAGAGCCTTTCAGCTCTGGTTCTGATATGCTGTATCCAGATATGACTAATATCATATAATAGAAGAGAGAGTCCTAGTAAATTCTATGCGTCTATACAAAAGCCTTTTTTAATTTAACCCACCCTTGTCCCACCGGATTTTAAAGTGCACAACATATAAAGGTATGTTTGGCAATTACCCCAAATACTTAGCTATTTTTGCAGAGATGCTTCTGCTCTGATCTAGTTCCTAAACGTTTTTGATTCTTTCATCCATTTTTAATTTGAAATTCCTCTTCTGCACTTTGTTCTTTTGTTTCTACTTTTTCTTCTTTCCTTGTTCCTTTTCAAAGATTTTGGCTACAATTCAATAAAGCAGTGCCACGGATTTTATTCACTTTGATGAGGAATCTCTGCCCTACCTAGAGTTTTAGGACCTAATTCTACTCAGGCATGGCCAATATTTGAATAATATTATGTATTAAAATAAATATGGAAGGAAAGCTTTTCTTAAATAAATCATTCCCCTGACATATATTGGTGTGTTAGATCTCTGTATAAGATACATATGTATTCCTCTGTAGAGATGTACAGTTGTCCTACTTTTACTAGATTATAATTTTTATGCAGGCAGAGATTTTTGTGAATTTTGTTTATTGATTTATCCCAAACGTCTAACATAGTTTCTGGCTTATATACCAGATACTCAATAAATATTTATCAAATGATTCCATGTTATATTAAGCACACATCTGTTCATAATTTTCTGTATATATTTTATCTCTATGTAAATACAGAAGAGTGCATACACGGAATTGTGAATAAACCAAATAGTTCCCCCCAAAAAAGACAAGAGTATAAAAATCAAAAGACCTACATGTATAGTCTAAAACCATAGCCAGAGATAAATATCTATATATTGCACCATGGTGGATTAACCAAGAGTTCTGAGGAACTCTAATTGCATGGACTTAACCCCACATTTCTTGAAAGAGGAAAACAACAGAAGACCTACTAATTATAATAAAATGTTACTAAGAAGTAAGAAACAGTAAAGCAATTCATGCTATCCTTTGACTATGATATCTTGGATTTTCAGGGAAGAAAGAGCATGAAGATGGATTTTGAGGGAAGAAAGAGCATAAAGATAAGACTGTCTTAATTGCTATACTTTATGTAACTCAGCCTTTCAATATGTAGAGCCTAGAGATTGTAGTTGGAGATAAGAATAGTTCTTACTACAGTAACTCTAACTTGTTCCTTGGGAATATGGCAGGTTGCATGTGAGATTATGAATTAATACTGCTTTATTTTAACTTGGTGCTAGCTATTTAAGAATTCAGAGATTTGTACTATTTATTCATGATTACTAGACAAGGAAAGGGTCTCAGAAGCTTATGGGCCCAGAAAATGCCTTTGTAAAACAGAGTACCAACATGGTTTACATATGTTATCCCTTATATTCTGCACACCCAGAGAGAGAGAGATGCTATTAATCTCACTGTATGGTGCAGCAGAGGTATAGAGAGAGTCAAACAACACTTAAGGTCAAATAGCTGGCAAATGACAGAATTGCTCTGATTCCTGAGATCTTAGATGAAGCCTCCCAGTCTTTGCCTCCTTTGTCTTTCCAGCCATTTGTTAGATAACAAAAGATAAAACTAAAGTGAGAAAATACCATGCCAAACATTTTATTTTAATGCACTTATTGTAACACCTTTTTTTATTTTGAGGCTTCTAGGCCTATCTGTAGATTTACCTGCATATCTCTTTAATTTATAAACAAGTGTTTATAAATTAAACACTTGTTTAAGTTCTAGCTTTACCCAAGCTAGAAAATGTTATTATTTCTCATATTTAAAGCCAAGGTATGATTAAATATTACAAAATGAATGGGGTAATAGTTGACCCCTAAAGGAGCTGAGTTTATTGCTACTTTATACTTCATATTCCTGCCAATTTTCTTCTGTGTGCAAAATTAATTTTTCAGAGGAAATCCAAATGTAGAAAAACCTCTTAATTTTCATGCCTTCTGAAATATAGTTTATTAACATGAATGAGAACCCCGAATGGCCTTCTATATATGTATTATTTGTATGACATAAATTTACTTTCGTACATTTTGGTTTTTATTAAATTATAATTTTTGCATTATATTGTTTTTATATTCTCCAATTCATTCATTCAAAAGTATTTCAGTATCTACTAGGAGTCAAGCAGAATCCTGGATGCTAGGAACATAGTAGTGAACCAAACAGAAAAATCTATGCCCTGATAGAACTCACATTGCACTGAGGACAAAAAGACATTAACAAAATAAATAAGTAAAATATATTATATGGTAAATGATAATAAGTATTTGGAGAATAATCAATCAGGAGAGACAGAGAATATTATATTTCTGTTACAAATAATAACAAACATGCCTATAGTCAAGTAACCTTTCTTTATTGCTATCTAATTTTTAGTTCTGTATTTAAATTGTAAATGAGAGTATCATGCTACACGCCTTTCATGTGTTCCTATAGAACACTTTGTACCCTCTCCTTTATATCAGATAGGTAGGGATCTGATTAGATTGCATAAAGTCGGCTTTGCCAAAGTGAAGCATTTATGGATTGGAATCTGGGAGGGAAGTAAGGTTGGGGTGTTTGTTCCTCATGTTTCCTCCCTGATAGTGTGCTGTGGGTGAACTGTGCCTCTCTGCTGAAGGTCACAGTTTCTGTCAAGTGCCCCCCTTCATACAGTCACCCTCATGGGGCTCCAGCAAGCACCACTACTCTTTCATACTCAGGCTCAGGAGTGACAGATAGAGTTCTCCTTTTTTTGCTAGATACTAGTTATTGTGCTGGTTTCTTGGATCCTGGCCCACATCTTTGTAAATAGTCTTTTCTTGAATTACCCACTTATGGTATGGACTCTGGCTGACTCAAATATCTAGTTCGGTAATTGGTTATTTATCTGATAAAATCAAGTGGAATCCTAATGGAAAAACAAAAGAAGTGTCAAGAAAAGATTGAAATGGGAAGGGGGCAAGCCTTTCCTCTTTGAGTGAAACCAAGTAATGGCTTCATGTTGTTAGGAGCTGCACACTGGTTTTATACACTTGGGGTGATGTATACCTGTGTGCCTAGAGGTTAGGTAGCCCCAGATTTCTGGATTTATATATGGAGAGAGTGTAAAGTGAAAAGGATGGATAATAGGGTGAAAAGCCAAATTTTCTTTTGATTTATCTTCCTGGCCCTCCACTCTTAATTTAAATACAAAAAGAGAACTTAATTTTTGTTTCTTGACATCTCAGAGGTCAGTATCATCAATATGACCTCTTTTTCTTTTTTTTTTTGTTAATATTCTCATTTTCACTTGGAGGAAATACGTTTATTTTCCTACTTTCTCTACATTCTACAGAATGCTTTTGTATCTAACAGTGGTGATTGTGGTTTCAATGGTTAAATTTATACCATGTGTCGATAAAAACATAATTATAATTTTTCTATAAAACTTAGAAGAGCTATCAAGTTCTCCATATGCATTATAAACATTCATTGAAATCAAGTTCATGAAATCCATAGATGTAAATACATGGTAGGATTAAAAAGGCTTTTATATATCATCAATAATTTTGTCCATGTAATATGATTTGTGAACATGTTTTTTATCAAAGATATTTTATTTTATCAATAAATTATTGTGCAACATCCCACTAAAATTCTGACGAAGAGAAATATGGTGAAGAGAATCATAAGGAGATAAACTTGTATGTAATGTTACTTGAGTACCAATCAGACTATGTATGATAGAGATAAAAATAACTACAAGGTAAACAAAAGTGACTTTTAGAAGTATAGGGTTTTAAAAAAGTTATTTTAAAGAGGTCTAAATTTTTATTCAGTTAAATCCTTAGCATAAGTTACCTGCTGAACTAAATGGAAAGTTTATACATTAATATGTCTTAAATATCTTGTAATCTGTACAGCTACTGCCTTTTATAAAAGTTAAACTGCTAGCTTAGAAGAATTATTCAATGTATTTATCTACGTCGTGGGACTTATATTGAAATTTCACATCTCTTTTGGAGAAAAATGTTTTATATTTTTGAATTATTTTTAAACAATTTAGTAATACTACTATTTCTAATAACAGGAATTATAATCAGTGTTTCTCCTAACAGTTAATTTTTAATTACTTTATTAAACATTATTTGGTGATAATTTTAAAAGGAACTCTAGTGAAACTTGCACAACATATATTTGATGTATACGATTTATATTTCTCTGTTAATGACACTGACTTCATTATATCTTTGTGATTAAACACTATAATGTGTATTTATTTAGCTGTATATTTAATTTTATTTAAAAAATACATTTTGGCAGGAGGGTGGGCAGTAGATGGGTAATGTTGTGCTGGTGGATAGTTCAAGGCACATGCAGCACTATATTTAACAACGAGAAAAGTGCATGTTAATCCTTGGCACTTTGAGCGCATTTACTGTGTGCTGTAATGATGTACAGTATATTTACAAATATTTGCATATTTGCAATCAGAGTAATATTGCTTAATAAGCAAGAAATATGACTATTAGAGACTGAGATATTCATTTAGACAGAATAAAAATAATCTTATCTGATAACTGATTTTCCTACAGGAAATGAATGGCTTATGCTAAATTGAGAACATAGAGTATATACATTCAGTGTAGTATATACCTACCATGGAATACTACTCA
The DNA here is from genome assembly GCF_009828535.3 of Hylobates moloch. Taxonomy (NCBI): domain Eukaryota; kingdom Metazoa; phylum Chordata; class Mammalia; order Primates; family Hylobatidae; genus Hylobates; species Hylobates moloch. The sequence continues at coordinate 57,591,977 of NW_026652284.1, forward strand.
GATTTTTAAAAGTACGCAATCCTGCCATATGCAATGACATGAATGAATCTGAAGGATAGTATACTAAGTGAACAAGCCAGGCACAGTACAAATGAGTAGAGTAGAATGGTGGTTGCCAGGGCTGGGGTAAGGGGGAAATGGAGAATTGATGTTCAATAGGTATAGTGTTTCAGTTATGCAGGATAAACAAGTTCTATAGATCTGCTCTTCAACATTGTGCCTATAGTTAACAATACTGCATTGTGCATTCAAAAATTTTGAGTATAGATCTCGTGTTACGTGTTCTTACCACAGAAATGAGCCCAAGCACACAAACAAACCAACAGAACAAACAAACAAACTCCCAAAGGTGCATGAGGAAACTTTTGAAGGTGATATGTGTATTTATTACTTTGTCATGATGGCATCACAGGTAAATGCGTATGTCCAAACTCATCAGAGTATATGCATTAAATATGCACAGTTTTTAAATGTATCAATTATACCTCAATAAAACTATTTTTTTAAAGAACAATATATGAGATCTTATTTATTATATAGGTTTTGGTGAGCCTGAGGTGAGGAAATTATAGAATCCTATATGTTGCATTTTTTTCAGCTTCAGAGTGCTGAAAAGCTAATTTAAAATGTCCCTATGAGGCACAGAGGACTATGAAAGCCATATAAAATGAGAAGATTCAGAAAATTCTCAAAGTGGGGGAAAAAATATTTTAATTGGGAAATTTTGTAGGTTTGTGCTATGGGCCATGTAAGTAATAGAGAAAGGTTTGCAGGCGAGTGAGACAGGTTGAGAAAAGTGTTGTGTTGACCTAAAAGCTAAGAGATTCAACTCCAAACCATGAGATGGGTTAGAGGTAATACTTGGAAACCTCTTGTTTTTTTTAAATTTATTACTGGAAGAGATTTGACACTCATTCTATGATAACAGCAAGAGGATAAAGCCCTAGGCTAACCAAGCACATGTTATTGGAGTTTCATCTTAATTACTAAAAGGAGCTTTATGTTTCACACGGGTAGAGTTAGGTGCTGAGAATGCCAGATAAAATATTAAGTATTGTGAGAATGCACAAATATGGCTTAGTGTCTTTATAAAGAGTCTATTGCAAATGTTAACAATGATTTCCTCTGTCATGAAATTTCAAGATGTTGATTTCAACATCAGTTCAATGTGGGGTAGGGAGTATTTTTATTTATCTAATTTTTACATTAACAAAGTTATATGTATTTATAAACATATAAATGTTGTTCAACGTGATGCTTTGATGTATTTATATTGTAGAATGGCAAAATAAGCTAATTAACATGTGCATTACCTCATATACTTTTTTTTTTGTAGTAAGAACTCTTAAAAATCTAATTCCTTACCAATTTTCAAGTATAGGCACACATCAGAGATATCACAGGCTCAATTCCAGACCACAAAAATAAAGCTAATATTACAATAAAGTGAGTCACGAATGTTTTGGTTTCCTAATATGTATAGAAGTTATGTTTATACTATACTGTAATATATTAAGTGTACAATGGCATTATGTCTTAAAAGCATATATACCTGAATTAAAAATACTTGTTGCTGACATATGCTAACGAAGAGAGCACATGCTTTTGGATAGACTCGCTAGAAGCAAAGTTGCCACGAACATTCAATTTGATGAAAAAAAAAGGTAATATCTCAGAAGTGAAATAAAGCAAAATGGAGTAAAATGAGATATGCTTCTATGTAATATTCGTTATTAACGATACCCATCTTGGTGTCCAATAGACCTCTTAAACTTATTTTTCCTAACTTTAATTTTGTATCCTTTCACTAGCATCTCCCAAATTCCCCAAATCCCTAGCCTCTGGTAACCACCATTTTGTTCTCTGCTTCTATGAGTTTAATTTTTTTCAGAGGATTGAAATTATTTTAAAAGTATTTTCAAATGGGCTTGTTACCTTGCTTTTAATTCATTTATTCAACAATTATTACCAGGCACCCATCTTGCTAGTGAGGATTTGAAGACAAGGATTTTAACCACTAAATCCTCATAGTATATTGGCAGAAACAGATCGGAATAGTTCATACATTGAAGTGTGATGAATCGTATACAATGAAACCATTGTATACACAAAATATCATGAAAGTATAAGAAGGGGTTCAGGGAAGGATATCTAGAGGTAATTCTAAGAGTCTGAAAAACATGTTGTTCCTCTGTGAGTGGCAACTTAACTACACAGCAAGAAATGATTCAAATGATTGATGCAGAGGAATACAAAAGGACTACAAGGAAACCTTAACTTGTTTTTAGTAATCACATTGTCAGTAATAACATAGGTATTGTGCTTCTGAAACTATGAAACAGTGACAGAGAAAATTAGAATTTATGTTAGTCATTAAGAACTAAGAATTCCAGAAGAAAATAGTAAAAATAAAATCAAGACCTCATGTAAAACCCTGTACTCCTAATTTGAATTGAAAATCAGTATTTTTAATGTATTTTGAAAATAGTATTTCCTATTTCGAATCAATGTAAAGACCTAAAAACATTACCAACCCAATGGCATAAGCCCACAGGTCTAGATTGTGGTCTCTAAATGTTATTTCACAGAAGAATATGATGCAATGGGAAGTACTCAATACCATCTATGAAATATTCTGCAAATAAATAAGTAAATAAATGAATATCCTCTAGATACACTTCCATTCCAAGAAATTTCTTCTATTTAGAGAAATGTAATAACAACACAGAAATGAAATCAGCAAAATATAGAAGATGGTAAATTATGCACTACAATGGATCAGTTTCCCATATTCCATATTGGCCAGAAGTAGAATTCAACAATTATTTAATGACTTTTGGATTTTGGAACAAAATTATTCTAAGGAAGAAAAGGAATTAAGAAAGTAAGATTTAGTATACTTCTTAATAATCCGTATTTACTAATAGCACAAATATATTTTTATTGCTTTTTAAATGGCTTTCTTTTTTTCTGGATTATAAACTTCATGAGGGTCATGTTATCTGGTTAACAGGTATAACACTAGCTACAGTTCATGTGGCATTGAGATGCTTTATTAAATTTTGTCAGCTAAAACTAACAAACAAAAAACAAAATAAGTAAACAAAACAAAGAAGGTTTGAAGCAATTGTGGTATAGAGAGAAATGCTATGTATTAGATTCCTGGGGCCTAGGAAACTGATTTCCTAAACAAGTTGAAGAAGTTTTTTGTCAGCACCAAAAATTTCTTTTTCATACCTATTCTATATTCCCTTACAGACTTAACAATGTGATTACTTAGCTGACATCACACTCTTACATATAATTTAACATGCACAAAGCTTAATGAAACTTTTGTACTGTAATATTGATAGAACAAAGTACCTATATTCACATATGCTATATGTTTTATTTAGAGGTAAATTTTCTTCTACATTGCCAGTGAGGGGATTGCTCTATTTATACTTGTTTCTTTGCTAATACGTGAATTATCCATATTCTTTTATATTGTTTAATTGCTAATGTTCCTTTGCTTAAAATTTTCCAGTATGGTGAAATATTACTTAAAGTTTGAGTTAATTCATATGCTACCTCTGCTGTGAGGCTCCTCTTATCAGATGACATCAATATGAAATAATCTTTGCTCTCAAGAAAATTCATACCTTAATTATAGCACTGTTCTCACTTGTATCATAATAATTTATTTACATATTAGCTATAATGAGAACTTTATGCGTTATCTATATCTTATATACATTTTTATCCAGACTACTCAGGGAAATACTTGGAATAATGAATGGTTGGTCATTACTGAAAGGGCAACAGTAAGATTCTAAAACCTAACTTCTTAAGATATATGTTATAGATATTATTGACCTTAGTTTCACCAAGGTATTTGATAATATCTTTAATGATTTGGAGAGACAAGATTGAAAAATGTAAACTAGATCTTTTCAAATGAAAAAGTGGACATTTTTGAAATAAAATAAAAATCATGGTAAAGATACATATGTGAAAATGAAAAATCCTTGGGCTATGTGGACAGAAAAATGTGATACCTGGTGATAGTAAGAAAATTTTTCACAAATGTCGAAGAATCTCATTATGGTTGTGAAAAAAATTTCAGGTATTTAGAGGCTGGTCACAGCGGCTCACTCCTGTAACCCCAGCACTTTGGGAGGCCAAGGTGGGTGGATCATCTGAGGTCAGCGGTTTAAGGCCAGCCTGGTCAATATGGTGAAAGCTCGTCTCTACTAAAAATACAAAAATTAGCTGGGCATGGTGTCGAATGCCTGTAATCCCAGCTACTTGGGAGACTGAGGCAGGAGAATTGCTTGCACCTGGGAGGTGGAGGTTGCAGTGAGCCAAGATCATGCCACTGCACTCCAGCCTGGGTGAAAGAGCGAGACTCTGTCAAAAAAAAAAAAAAAAAAGAAAGAAAAAAAATTCAGGAATATTGAAAATGTTTTTACTCAAAATATCAGGAATATTGAAAATGTTTTACTTTCCAGAGTGAAAACATTAGTTTGAGCATTAGTGATTTAGAGGGAATGATAAATTTTAGGACAAGACATTGTATCAAACTGAGTCCAATTAAGAGAGAGAGAATGTTATTCAGCTGTTCAGGGATTCATTTTTTTTCCTGGTTCAGTCTTGACAGGATGTATGTGTACAGGAATTTATCCATTTCTTCTAGATTTTCTAGTTTGTGTGTATAGAGGATTTCATAATATTCTGTGAGGGCTATTTGTATTTCTGTGGGATCAGTGATAATATCCCCTTTGTTATTTCTAATTTTGTTTATTCGGATCTTCTCTCTTTACTTCTTTATTAGTCTAGCTAGCAGTCTTTCTATTTCATTAATTTTTTTTCCAAATACCATCTCTGGATTCATTGATTTTTTGAATGGTTTTTCATGTCTCTGTCTCACTTAGTTCAGCTCTGCTTTTGGTTATTTCTTGTCTTCTGCTAGCTTTGGGGTTGAGTTGCTCTTGCTTCTCTAGTACTTTTAGTTGTGATGTAAGGTTGTTGATTTGAGATCTTTCTAACTTTTGATGTGGACATTTAGTGATGTGAATTTGCCTCTTAATACTGCCTTAGCTGTGACGCAGAGATTCTGGTATGTTATATCTTTCTTCTCATTAGTTTCAAAGAACTTGATTTCTGCCTTAATTTCACTATTTACCCAAAAGTCCTTCAGGAGCAGGTTATTCAATGTCTATGTAATTGTATGGTTTTGAGTGATTTTCCTACTTTTGGTTTCTAATTTTCTTGTGCTGTGGTCCTAGTCATACCTAAAAATAGAATTGCCATTCAATCCAGTAATCTCATTACTGGGTATATACACAATGGAATTAAATCATTCTATCATAAAGAAACATGCAGGCATACATTAATTGCAGCACTATTCACAATAGCAAAGACGTGGAATCAACCTAAATGCCCAGCAATGGTAGACTGGATAAAGAAAATGTGGTTCATATACACCATGGAACACTATGTAACCATAAAAAGAATGAGATCATGTCCTTTGCAGGAACATGGATGAAGCTGGAGGCCATTATCCTTAGCAAAGTAATGCAGGAACAGAAAACCCGTGCCACATTGTTCTCCCTTATAAGTGGGAGCTAATGATGACAACACACGGACACCTAGAGGGGAAAAACACATACTGGGGCCTATCAGAGGGTGGAGGGTAGGAGGAGGGAGAGAATCAGGAAAAATAACGAAAGGGTAGTAGGCTTAATACCTAGGTGACAAAATAATCTGTACATCTAACCCCATGACACAAGTTTACCTATATAACAAACCTGCACATGTAACCCCGAACTTAAAATGAAAGTAATAGAGAGAGAAGTCACATCGTAATTTGAACAAACAATATAGAAAATTATTAGACTATAACAAGATATTGCACTATGGAGCAATTGGCTTGTAAGAACTCTAATGAGCACAGCAATAGCAGATATATGATATGATAGCACATACCAGATGCACTAGCTTGCTAAGGCTACCATAACAAAATACCACAGACTAAGTGGCTTAAACAACAGATTTTTTTTTCTCATAGTTCTGGAGGCTAGATATCCAATATCAAGGTGCTGTCAGGCTTCATCTCTTCTGAGACTTCTCTCCTTGGCTTGCAGATAGCTACCTTCTGGCCATGTTCTCACATGCCCTTTCCTTCATGTATACAAATCCCTGTGTCTCTTTGTATGTCCAAACTGCTGCTTCTTATAAAGGGTACCAATCAGATTGGATCAGGGCTCGCCCTAATGGCCTTCTTTAACTTAATCACCTCTCAAAAGGCCCTGTCTCCAAAATATAGTCATATCCTGAGGTACTTGGAGTTATGTCTTCAACATAAGAATTATGGAGGAACAAGATTCAGCCCATAACTGTATTATACTGTACTATACTATACTGTACTGTACTATATACTATACTATACTATACTATACATGATAAATATAATACGATATGATATAATTTAACATGATATAATAAACTAGCCACTAACTTGAGACCTGGGATAGAAAACTCTTGTAAGTGTCACTCCCTTCCTAAGGCCGAAGTCCAGATCCTGGTGTAGAAGATCTGCCTGTCATTTACTGGATGGTAAAGATGTTGCTGTGGTGCCCTGCTGGTAGAACTGATGAGAAGTTGACCTTTGAAATTGCTGGAAATCTGCCTTCTGGGCTGCAGGAGAAAGCTGTTTCACTGGCAGAAGTCTGCTATAAAACCAACTGAAGGGGTTTGCTGGGGAAAGCAGCTGGTTGCTGGGTGCTTCTGGCAGCTCTGCGCTTCAGGAACCAGACAAGTGAGCACATAGAAACCAGGAAGCAAAACCCTTTCCTCTCCAGACCCTCTAATGACAAAACTTCAGTGCCAACTAGCAAAAGATAAATGTTTAAGGGGCTCACATTCATTTTCACAGAGCAGTCAAAAGGGACACACTTAGTGCCGAGAGGCTCCATAACGGGCACAGACATGGATCTAATCAGCTTGGAAAATAGTAATGAGGGCAGTGATAACTGAACTGGTATATCTTATTGGGAAACAGATTAAAGAGGAAAGGAGAAAGTCTTTGACCTGGAAGACAGGAATTTGATTAGGAACTAGGAATTTGCTTGTTCTCACAACCTCTGATATAAAATAGTAAATTCCTTATCTTACCATTTCTTCCATAAAATAACCCTAAACAATTATTGAAGGAAAATCTGTTTATCAGAAATTTATCATCTATCTATCATCTATCTATCTATCATCTATCTATCTATCTATCTATCTATCTATCTATCTATCTATCATCTATCACCTATCCATCTTTTTAGTGAAATACATACATATGTAAATACAGATATATACTATGAAAATATATAGAAAGTAAAAATATTGTGAGATGAATTAATATTGAGCATTGATTTGTAAGAAACAAAGTTTTTGTGTGTTGAATGTTTGGCAAAGGACAAAGTAATGTGAAGAGAAGGAGAAACTAATGAAAAATATTTTTCTCTACTACTACAAAAATTTTGTAAGCAAAGCATTTATTTATTTATTTTTGCAAATTTCCTTCTATAGAGAAACTCTTTACTGCTTATTTGTTTTATCATGTCAGTAATTTCTTTACTTCAGAGGAACCTTAAAAACATATTTGTTGAATTGTAGTCTATGTATCTCTTGTATTCAGGGTATACATTCTAAAAATCTGACTATTTAGTTGTTCTTTTTTTTTTGAGACAGAGTCTTGCTCTTTGGCCCAGGCTGGACTGCGGTGGCGCTATCTCGGGTCACTGCAAGCTCCGCCTCCCAGGTTCAGGCCATTCTCCTGCCTCAGCCTCCCGAGTAGCTGAGACTACAGGCGCCCGCCACCGTGCCCGGATAGTTTTTTATATTTTTAGTAGAGATGGGGTTTCACCATGTTAGCCAGGATGGTCTCGATCTCCTGACCTCGTGATCCGCCCGCCTTGGCCTCCCAAAGTGCTGGGATTACAGGCATGAGCCACTGCGCCCAGGCAATTTAGTTGTTCTTGTATCTCAACCCTGCTGACTTTCAAACTGAAGCTATTCCACAGGCTCTCCTGAGTCTCCAGCTTGCCAGCTGCAGATCCAGTAAGTCTTTCATACCTGTATGAGCCAATTCCTCACAGCAAATCTGTCTTTCTCCGTCTCTTTCTCTCTCTACACACACACACAGACACACACACACACACACACACAGACACACACACACACACACTATTTGTTCTGTTTCTCTAGAAAACCCTGACTAATCAGATTTATACCATCAGTGTCATCTTTATAGACATTTAGCTTCAGTTAAACAATGCCATGTGCAACATTACATTTGTTTTAATGTTGATGGTACTGATTTTACAGTTTTGTTTATATTTACTTTGTAAAAGTGTTTTAACTTTACAGTTGTGTAAGACAATGCATAATAAATTTGTGACTTTTTATTGCTTTTTTAAAACAAGTAATTGCCCTTAACCCAAATGTTACACTTTTGATGTTTTTGCTTTTTTTGCTTTAAAATGCTTTAATGACTCTCAGCCTTCTTCTGTTTTCCTATGGTAGCAAAAACTATAGTATTTATAGCATCTCAATAGTACTTATATTTAATTAGCTACTGTGCATTTGGTGTGTTTGAGAATGTATCAGGGAATATATATTTTGAGAGAATTTATAGCCAATATGTCTTGTTCTAAGAATAAAACTGTTATAAAAACTCAATATACTTCATCTCATCTAATATTAACATCAATTTATAAATTAGGATATATTACTATACTCATTTTATAGAGAAAAAGAGTAAAATCTATGGGATGTGAAGATATATCTAACTACCTTGAGTTATGGTGATCAAAGGAAGAGGTTATTTCTAAGCTGAGTCTACTTTAGGTAGCAAACTTTCATGGAAAAGAACATAAAAGTTAATTCAAACAGAAGGACTAGTATAAATAAAGACCAGGGGGCGGGAATAACCATATTCCATTGGCAAACTGCAATTATTTTGGCATGGGTGGAATTATGTTTTTTTTAGTGGTATGTATGATCAGAATTTTGAGAGACTGGGACTTCTCAAAATTTGAGGTATCATCTGAAAAGTTAGAATCCATTAATCTCTTCTATTGCACCAGATACTGAAAAACCAAAATAAGAAGTAAAATTAAATGTATCAATTTTGAGAGCCAGTGGTGTTTATAGTGGTGAACAGCCCAACCAAGAAAGATTTCTGATGCGAATCAGAAGATTTTTTAATATATAAGGCAGACATCTGTATTAACATAAGTAAAATGTAAATAGTTACATTAAATATATTAATGGATCATATTAATTATTCATGTTTATGTATCTTACTTCTAATTTTCCCAAGGCTAGAAGCTGTGACACATTTGAAGCAGGTTGCAGAAGTGACCTTATTTTAATTTCTATGCATGTCTTTGAAATTTTTTTTACAGCTTAGAATAGAGGTTTATCAACAATGGTTGGGATACAATAGTTTTCATGACTCAAGAGTAGGGAAAGGAACTTAACCATAAAAAGTGCATTGGGACTTATAAACAAGCCACAGCTAAATTAAATGTGAGACAATCCAAACAAGAATGATGCTCCTGGCAGTCTTCTGAGCAGGTGAAAATTATCCATTAATTATATCATGTTAGAGTAGGAAAAAAATCTTGGGAACCACTAATTTAGAGTCAAGGATCAAAAAAGGCAAAAGCTACTTTAGACAATTTTATTTATAATAAACACAGTTTACTTGCTTTTTGTAAAAGATCATATCTATGCATCTGTGTCAGTTATTCATGGCTAAATAACAAACTACACAAAATACACTGGTTTAACACAGCAGTCATTTTATGATATTTCATTATATTAGAATTCAGGCAGAACTCAACTGGGCAATTCTTCTATTTCCTTTAACATCAATAAAGGCAACTCAGTGAAATCCTAGTGATAGACAGGCTGATCTGGAGGGTCCAAGATGGCTTTTCCCATAAGTCTTATGCCTTAGCAGAAATGACTGGAAGACTAGACTCCAGCAGGCTATTGAGTTCACCTACAAATGTGCCCTCTCCAACATGGCAGGCTCAGGGTAATCATATCTCTTTTATGACAGTTCAGGAGGCCTAGAAATAGTGTTCTAGGTCTTATAATGTTACTTTCATCACATTCTATTGGTCCAAGATGTCATTAAAGTCAGCCTGGGTTCAAGACAAAGGAGATGTGGAGCATTTCTCAATGGTAGGAGTAATAACTTGTAGCTATCTTTACTATATCTGCTACTTATTGTTGGCTTTGTATGTATGTTAACATATATAATTTCATTGTCTTACCTTTGAAAGTGGCATACTTATGAAATAAGAGGTCAAGAATGAGACTATTAAAAAGTGTACCACCCAATATATACCAGAAAATACTTTGACTCCACAGTATTTGAGAGATATAGCTCAAAGAAATTAAATAGCATTGTGTTTGCGCTTCCACTGTATATTGTTCAGTGAAATGTGTGATGTGTGGCATAAAGATGTTTTGGTCAATGACAGACTGCATATATGATGGTGGTCCCATAATATCATAATATATTTTTACTGTACCATTTCTATGTTTAGACATGTTTAGATCCACAAGTACTTCCAATTATGTTACAATTTCCTACACTATTCATTATAGTAATATGATGTACAGGTTTGTAGCCTAGGAGCAACAGGCTACACCGTATAGCCTAGGTGTATCATAGGCTTTACCATCTAGGTTTGTGTAAGAACACTCTAGGATGTTCACACAACAATACAAACTCCTAATGATGCATTTCTCAGAATATGTCGTCATTATTAAGCCATATTTGACTGTATATTTTACAATCATGTAGTAATAAATGTAAGCACATTGGCATTTTTCTCAGGCAGTGAACCAAGTATTTCTAATATTGCATGTTTGTTAATATGGTTTTGAGAGTAAAGAGGAGATTCATCAGTATAAGTGAAACTTTCAAATAGCATTATGTTTTTAATTATACATTTTAAATTGTGTTGGCACACCCTGAGGTTCAACGTCATAAGTGACAATTAAAGTAAATCACAGTAAGCAAAAGAAATATGTGAACACACAGAGCTACAGGAAAGGCTGTGGAGTTATTTACCCTATTAACACTCATTTAGTAAGTTTTGTTTAAAATACTCAAGTATATTGGCAGTTCTAAGAAGTTTGGGAAAATAATTTCAAAATAACTTTTGGGTTCTAATGAGAAAATTTTATCTATATAATGCCTTTGAATTGATAAACATGGATAGAAGAAAATAAATAAATAAAAAAACCTTGCAATCCCACCGTCCAGACATTGGCATATATCCTTATATAGAACAGTTGGATTTTGAATGATTTCTTGGTCATTGTGTGTTTTCCTATTATATGTAAACTATCCATTTAAAATACATATGAATTATTCATTTTTGACAAACTGCCTTATAACATTACAATAGCTACATACTAAACCATCAAGCCATGAGGATGAAAGAATGCAAAACTAATTGTACAATGTCCTACTTGTAGAAAAGTAGTTTCCTACAAGCTTTTGTTCCTAAGAGCTAACATTTCTGAACTCTTCTCATGTCTCCCACACCTCTTTCCAGAGAAGGAGGATTGATGGGTTTGGAAGGAGAACTTGAGTATGCACACACAGTCCCCATCCTTTCCATCTCTTGGAAACATGCTACCTTATGGGAGAATTTCTTCCCAATTTATCCATGTGTAACTCTTACATATCTGACACTAACTCTGTTTGCAGGGAAAATCCTGAGCATTGGAGGAGGAGAGGTGTTAGTGATGGCAGTGGCAGCCCATGCGGAGTGGCTGCTGCCATGATGCCAGCTGCAGTGGGGGAGGCATGGCCTGGGCTACTTGCTCCATGGAGCCAGGGGGAACTGGGAGCATTCAGGAGCACCATCCTCCTGGGCACAACTTCAGCCACTAAAGCCATAGCTGTGGATTCAGGAATCCCTGTGCTTTTGGGGGCCAGGAGCAGGCAGGAGCTCCACCCTCCTGGGCACAGCTGCAGCCACCCAAACTGAGGCAGACCCAGGCATTTCTGCACTCTTGGGGGCCCAGGAAGACCCCTCCTGCACCCACAGATTAGGAAGTACCTGCTTCCACTGCTTGGCCTTTCCCCACTCCCACACCTGCTCCAATCTTGGAGAAAAGTTGAGGCCAAGCCCAGGCACTGTTGCAACACAGCCAGGTGTGTTCATACTTGGAGTGGCACCGACACACCAGCTCACTGGTGCTTCAGCCCTTTCTGGATTTTGGGTGTTGATGAGGATGGAAGGAAGGCCGAGGGGGTCTGAGGGTGGTTCAGCACTGGTCTGCAGGCACCCATTGGCACAAATAACCTTGGCACCATAAACAGCAGAAGGAGGCAGGCAGGCTCCTGGGCAGAAAACGATGGGTCCCCAGTTAAGCCCCATCTTCAAGCTGGGGAAGGCCTGAAGCCTGGGGACTGGGCTTCCAGCCCCACTGACTGGAGTGGGAAATAATGGTGCTTTATCCAAGCCTGTCCATGGCTACCCATAAACCAATCAGCACACACTTCCTCCCCTCTGAAGCCCATAAGAACCCCAAACTCAGCCAGACTTGAGGAGATGACCAGATGTCCTGCCTGTGGAGAGGAGCTACCCAATGCAGGATCTTCTCTCTGCTGAGAGCTGGGCAGAAATTGTGACTACCAGCTGCAGAGAGGAGTTACCCAGTCCAGGGTCTCCTTTCTGCTGAGAGCTGGACTGATGTTGGAACTACTAGCCGTGGTGAGAAACTCCCCACTCCAGGGTCTCCTCTCTGCTGAGACCCAGGCAGATGTTGGGACTACCAGCTGTGGAGAGGAACTACCCACTCCAGGGTCTCCTCTCTGGTGAGAGCTGAACACTTGTCAGGATGACCTGCCTGTGGAGAGGAGCTACCCACTGTGGACCTCTTCTCTGCTGAGAGCTGAGTACTCATTGTGACACCCTTCCTGTGGAGAGGAGCTACTCACTGCAGGTCTCGTCTGAGCTGTTCTCTCACTCAGTAAAGCTCCTCTTTGCCTTGCTCTTATCCTTCACTTGTCCACATACCTCATTCTTCCTGGACATTGGACAAGAACTCAGGACCTGCCAAAAGGCAGGGCTAAAAGAGCTGTAACATAAACAGGGCTGAAAGAGGCCCCTTACTCACCACATTGCAGGCAACAAGAAGGAGTGAAGAGAGAAGGAGAGAAGAGTTGTGGCCCTTTCGGGATCCCAGACCTAGGAGCTGCCTGAGCCAGGGCTGTGAACCCTCTCTGGGGCTCTGAAGTTCCTGGCATCTCCAAGCTTACAGGTTCCGCTGGGTTCCGTGGTGCCGGCCATGGAAGCTGCTTACAGTACACCTGGTCCAACTGCAGCCTTGCAGGGAGCCAGTGCTCATGCTGGTGTTTGGAGCTGCCTGCCCCACCATGGCCAGCATGCCTAACTGTGCACAGTGTCTAGACCCCACACTTATTTGCTCACACACCCCCTCACTGCTCCACACCTGGCTTGCCCTTGACAAATGTGAGATTCGGGCCAGTATTTGAGCTGGTTTAAGCATTAGGCATTATATTATTTAGGCTACAAAGAGGGCTTTGGCACAGATGAGGATCTATTTCAGGATAGATGCTTTCCTGTTTCTTTAGAGGAAGGGTTACACTTAACAAACATTAATTAAAGTTTTTAGGACTTTAAAAAAGTCCTGTTCTTAAGATAGGACACCAGAGACTCAACCAGGGGCTGATATTAAGCAAAGGCTCCAGAGGGTTTCAACCTTGTTGCTAGTCCACTGGGTCATAGGAAAGGTACAGTCTCAGGTTATCAAGAAACCTTGATGGTCAAGGAACTCAGCAAAAACAAAGATCAATAATCTTTGATTGATTATTTAGTTTGAACTAACGGCTCATAGGTTAATTTGTGGCAGCTGCAGTGCTTAGCACTGAACTACACAGACTGAGCCCTCGGTACCCATGTGTGGGCACTGTGAGGATCTTAGCAGACCCTGGAAGGCCACAGAGCCCTTAGGAAGCAAGAGTAGTTAATCCAAGGATTCATGTATAGGGACATATTTTTTTTAACTTCAGTTTTTTTATTTATTTGGTATATTTAAATTTCAATAAAAGTTTATGTAGATTCCATAGCTCCACTGAGGTTTTATGTTTACAGTTTTAGTGCAATTCCTCAGTAGTGAATGCTAAATTGAATTTTCCAAAATCCATTCTAATTCAGTATTGAGAGGAGAACTATAGAGAGGCCAATCATGATGTGTGAAAGCTATTGCATTGATTTAAGTGTCTCCCCAGCAAGTATCCTCAAGTTGGTTCCCAACTGATCAATTATGTGTAAGAGGAAAATTTCCTTACATGACATTTGATAATTCCAAAGTGTGAGCCAATGAGAGCAGTAAGTGCATACTCTGTCACTAAAGCCTGAGCTCACACTTGTGTAATTCTACAGCTGCACCCATATCCCAACATGTCCAAAGACATCATCATCTTAGTTCATCTTTGGGTGTCCTGGTTTTGTTGCTTTCAAGCGTATAGATGTGTGTCTTTGGCAGAAAAGTGAACATCTCTGAGTTACAGAATAGGATACTGTAGTTTTTAAAAGGTTGCTTCTCTTTTATTTTTTAAGTAACTCAATATTATTTTTCTTCAAATAAGTGTTAATGAAATATTTAATGTATAGAGATAAATATAATTACTTTGACCATTAGAGATTACGGAATTTAGGCCCATGTCTAACATCCTCCCCCAACACCGCTAGTCCCCATACTCATCAGCACCAACCCATCTCCACTCAGGTTAGATTTTGAAGGTTAGGAGCAGGGGAGTTGGTGAAGGGGGGTAAGGTCTGAGCTTATCAGTAACTTTTTATTAAGCCTTGTTGGGGGAGGAGAAGATAAGTCAAGTAACCTACACATTACTCTCATTGAAAATGGCATTGAGTCCCAGCCATGACAGTTCTGCTTTCCCAAACATTTCTACTCTTCTTACCCCTGGAAGATCTAAGAGCAGCTTGAATCAGTTGAAAGTCTTTTAGTTGCAAGTGACCAAAATCACGTTCAAAATGACACAGATTATAAAGAGGGACTTATTAGGTAATGTAACTGAAATCTCAGAAATAAACTGGGTTTCAAAGGTGGCTTAATTTTCCTGCCCTTGCAGGGTACCAGAAGCCTACTACTTTCTCTCCAGCTCTATATTCCAACTTTCCTAAGTTTGCTTCATGAATGCATGTGGTAGCTCCCCCCACTGAAGTTGCTAACTCTTTCTATCTGGTTTGAAAGTGCCTAAAGCCTTTCCAATCTTCACATCTACACAATCCAATTCAACTGAAGTAGGTTTTCACCATAGCTTCTAGGATATCTGAAAAATATAGGGTTGTTTTCTCTAATTCAGGTGCCATAACATACATCTCCTCTCCTACCACTGGGTCTGACTGATTTATCTGCATAGCCTTATATCCAGGTTTGTTTGCACAACTCTGTGCCTGCTGGAGTTTAATCCACTTCAAATGATATAATGGAAAATGAACAAGGAAGAGCTACCTCACAGCAAAACCCAGCTATCGTTATCGAAATAAATGGAAAGTGCTTGCCAGGAAACACATATATGGGTTTCTACTGGTCCACCCCTTTGAATACCCACCCTCTATACAAATTATTTTTATTGTAGAAATGCATGCAAGATTTCATTTTCCTGTCCAAAATGCACTGACATCTTACCCAAAATAATACAACCTAAAATATCTACTTTCTGATTAACCTGAAAGTCTAGGGTCTCTTGGTAACTGTGTATTCCTTTCAGTCATATACGGTTGTAATCTTTTATTGTCTAACACCCGACTGATAAATTTAGGTTAAATTACCTTTTATTCTATGCCTTCTACACATTAGAAGAACATATACATATTCTATATATACAAGAGTAGAGATGAGGCCGTATAGCAAGAAAAATGTTCCCATTTTAAAATAAGAAGAACCAGATACCTAGTTTATAACACACATAATTAATACCTTGCTTCCCACCAGTGGAGAAAAATTTTGTGTTTGACATTTTGTCTTTTCAGGATTTGCCCTCTGGGAAGGTCCCCTTTTTTCCTTTTCCTCCAAGGCAACCTCCCAAGCATTCTGTGGGAATGGAGATTCTGTACAAGCTGTCTTATGTTTGTCTTAAGTAAGTGGTTCTCAAAGGCAAGGTACTATCCACTGCACAATGCCTCTTAAACTTTTTGGGCTTTTTTGATTATCACATCATTGAAGGTGCTACTAGAATTTAGTAGGAGGGGCCTGGGATTCTACTGCAGACTCATGACCCCTTTGAGTTCATTTAATAGACATTGAACTAAACATTTCTAAATAAGTGTTGACACAACATTCAAAGATGCCTTTACATTTTATTAGTAAGATTTGATTTGGATATATTTTCACTTTATTGGCAGTCCATATATATCTTGTAGGCAACAGAATTTTTTTATAGAAAAAATGAAATAACTAGCCGGGGAAGGTGGTTTGTGCCTATAGTCCCAGCTACTCGGGAGGCTGAGGCAGGAGAATCGCTTGAACCAGGGAGGCAGAGGTTGCAGTGAGCTGAGATTGCACCACTGTACTCCAGCCTGGCGACAGAGTGAGACTCTGTCTCAAAAAAAAAAAAAAAAAAAAAAAAAAAAAAAAAGAACTCCACTGGGCTGGGAAAATGAGAGTAACATAGATATAATTAAATGATTCAAATAGAAATAATTATAGGAGGCTTTTAAAAAACTATTAATTTTATTATTACTGAAAGGGAGCGGATGAAAAATAAATGAATCAGCAAGATGGTATAAAAAGTGGTTTCTACGTAATGTAAAGGCCCATATTAAACTCTGTTTTTGGTATGGTACAGCCAAAAGGCATTTTAAGAACATAATTTGTTACTGAAGTTGTTTCTGAAGCTGTTTGCAATTATAATATAAACTTCTCTTCTCTGTACACTCAAAATACTAAGTAAAATCTACTACATTCATGTATACCCTCATTGATTCTTATTTTATTGGGGAAATAAGATTAGAGAGTAGATTTCACAGCGACAAGCATATATAGAACCAGGATCCCTGAGGTGATTTTTACAAGTGACCTGAGAATCTGAGTCTATTTTTCCTACTAAAAAATTCAAGAAAACGTGCATGAGGCCTTTTACTTTCATAGGACTACCACTGGAATTTCCAGCAAATCTTGATATGTGTTCCATAAACTTCAGTTAGTCTCTCCATCTCAGAGGATAAATTTGAAAGGACAAAAATTAATTATATATATTTTTATTGGAATGACAGCAAATTTATTTTTATATGTAGGTTGTACCCTCATTAATGTATACCTTCCTTAGCTGTTAAAGCATATAATATTGAACACTCTCTTCTATGGCATAATCAGTAATAAAAAGCTTCTACTTCAAAATACGTATTAAGCAACAATATACTTGTTTGATGCTACTAGTCATGTATCTATGATTTATATTATTTCCTCTCTTAAAGAAGCAGATATATGACAACTTGTTTTATCTTCTGATACGGGGTTAATGAAGAAGCAGAACTTTTTAGAGACATTCTTTCTTATGGCAGCTTCATTTATACCTTTGAACATCTGTATAAATGTAACAAATCTTTTACAGTTTTATTTGTTTTTATTCTTTATCCACAACCATCCCTTACTTGTGATCATTAAATGTTTCACTGTTGCCTAAATCCCCCAAATCCAAGAAATCTAAAACAAACAAACCACACAGGACCCCTGCAAATGTGTTTCTTCTACTCTTATTTTCAGAATCAAAACAAAAGTGAACAGATTCTGAAACCTTGTATATTCCCCTTCGACTCATCGATATATGCATTCAGTCATCAAATGCCACTAGCTTATCCCAACCACCGCTATTGTTGGGTAATTTGGAAATATTTTCTTCAATCTGATTTCACAAGCAGAATTTTATTTTTACTCTCCACCTCTACATTACCCCCCTCACATGCCCATACCCATTGTAGACACACACACACACATGCACACACACACATCTCTTACTATTGAAATCTTACTTTTACAGCAGTCCCTCATTATGGGTGATTTTGCTTTCTTTGGTTTTAGTTACCCATAGTCACTTGCAGTCTGAGAATATTAAATGAAAAATACCAAAAATGAACAATTCGTAAGTTTTCAATTGCATGCCATTCTGAGTACAGTGATGAAGTCTCTCACTATTTGGCTTTGTCCTGCCAGGGAGATGAAGCCTCCCTTTGACCAGCTCTGCTCACTGTCTATGCTATCCGCTCTTCAACATTTAGTAGCCGGCTTGGTTATCAAGTAGACTGTTGTGGTAAGGCAGTGCTGTATTCAAGCCACCATTATTTTACTTAATGGCCCCAAAGTGCAAGTGTAGTGAAGCTGGCAATTCTATATACTAAAGAGAAGCAATAAAGTTCATCCTTTAAGTGAATAGGTGAAAGTTTTTGACTTAATGAAAAAGGAAGAAAAAATGATATGCTAAGTTTGCTACTATTTACAGTAAGAACAAATCTATTGGTGAAATTGGGAAGGAGAAATAAATTTGTTCTAGTTTTGCTGTTGCACCTAAAACTCCAAAAGTTATGGCCACAGCATGCGAAAAGTGCTTAGTTAAGATGGAGAAAGCATTAAATTTGTGGGTGGAAGACATGAACAGAAATGTGTTACAGTTGATGGCAATGGTTGTGCCAGAAAGCATTGAGCCTATATGAAGACTTTAGCCATTTACTGCAAGTAAGGAAATGGTTACACAGATTCAGAAATAAGTTTGCCCAGGAAAATATGAAATCATTGAAGAGGCTTCATCTGCCAATTAAACTTTATTATGAGTATGTATGCATAGGATAAAACATAATGTATCTATAAATATCTATATATAGATAGATAAATAGATACATGGATAGATAGATAGGTAGATAGATACATAGATACATTGATAGATAAGGTTTGGTACTATTCATGGTTTCAGGTATCCAGTTGGGGTGGGTCTTGTAATGTATCTTTTGTAGATAAAAGGGGACTCCTGAACTATTAAAATCTTAAAATCCTTCAAGAATACGTTCAAATTTTACTTTTTGCTTGGTGTCTCCTGTTCAATGTTTTGCCCATTTAAATTTGTCATTATAGGCACTGAGTAAATAATAGAAATTATGACATGCTTTTTTCAAAGGACACTCCAGCCTCAAAATATTTTCTTAATTTTACTGATCCCTTTACTTGTACCCACCATTCTTTGCTGTATGGTTAAATGGGGAAAACATAGGCTTTATATAAAATTATAAGTAAGAGAAAGACAGGAATTCAATATATTTGAACCAAAGTATAATTTTAAAAGCTTGTTAAGAATTTTAAAAATTCAGATTGGATATCCAAAATATAATAATTACAAAAATGTAATGAACTCTTTTCCATAAAGTTGTTTTGCAGATCTTGAAGCTATGCTTATCAGATTTCTTTCTGTTGAATGAATTTTTAAAAATAGGATCATGCTATTTTCAACACAACAATATAGCTATTGACTGCTTTTAATATTTAGCAAGCTATTACTAAAAGAGTTTGCTGTTATAATAGAAAGAAGAGGAACAGAATTAAACAGCTCTATGACAACTATACCAAGAAATGAAGGCGAAAAATAGTCAATTTTAAGCCAGAACTGAAAGCTTTGTTAGAACTTCTCAGAATGAGCAAGATGTTCTTTCAAATGAGGTGTATACTACTTCTATTTCCTGACAGTCTGTGAGTCATGATTTATTACTTTAAGGCCTTTTGTAAAATTTCTGAGCTGATTTCACAGAAGTAGACTTTTATTTTCATTTTGTGACCTTGCAGATCTCTTATAAAAAGGACGTAATTCATAAGGTAAAAATAGAACAAATTGATAGTGAAAATGGGGATGCCTGTTTCTACACATGCAAGTCCCTAGATTTAAGTAATTTTTCTTTGTGTCACTTTACTTTCAATTTAAATAGTCCAATTATTTGTATTAATTAGGTCTTTATGACCATAACCTAATATGATAAAAGTTAGAATTAACTAGATCACTACTTGGAATTTTCATCCTTCTATATATATATGAATTCATTTTTAGAAAACTAATACCAATTATTTACATGTTTTGTATGCAAGTAGTTAAGCATTATATTTTTAAAATAACCTGCAAAAGTCTGTGTTTTTATAGATATAATTTTTTATATTGTTGATGTAGCTGTCCTCAAACTGTATAATTACAAATGCATTATACAAAAGTAACTCTTAAAACAGTTATCCCCCTAGGGACTGCACCTATGGTGTAACTGGACCTCGCATTTAATTGTCCTTTTAGTTTTTTGAACAAGTGTGACTGCCCCGAGACTTGGATTTGAAAAATATCAAATTCTAGGACAAACATGTGAAGTGGAGGGTGAGATTTTCACTGCTACCTTGTTACCTTAATCAGACTGGCTCCTTGTATATGGTTAGTGAGACCATAAACCACTTTAATAGTAGTAGGATCAAACAAGTAGAGCTGGTATTTTCTATCCCTGTTCACACAATTCTATAGGGCGATTTAAAAAAAATATTCCAAAAAGGGGCATATGTTAAAATGTTAGGAAGCACCAAGGAAAACAAAAATCAGAATTTATTACCAGTCACTCACTCTTGGGATGCTTCTGGATCAATCTAGAGTAGTGGGCAATTATGCCACCCAGGGTTTATGGACAGTATCTGGAGAAATTTTGGTTGTCACAACTAAGTGAGGAAAGGGGAGACTTCCCACTGGTTTTTACTGGGTGGAAGCAGATAATTCTGCTAAATATCTCACTAGGCACAAGATAATCTGCCACAACAAAGAATTATTCAGCCTGAAATGTCAGTAGGTTAAGGCTGAGAAACCCTAATCTAGAGAAATAAGAAGTATCCTGCAAACCAAGGGGAATATTCTAGTCCTAGGAATAAGTGACAATTTTTATATCCATGTTTGCATTTTTAGTGCAATTAAAAATATACTCTTAGCAGGAGTGGTGACTTACTCCTGTAATCCCAGCACTTTGGGAAGCTGAGGTGGCAAATCACTTGAGGTCAGCAGTTCGAGACTGGCCTGGCCAGTCTCTGGTGAAACCCCGTCTCTATTAAAAATAAAAAATAAAATAGCCGGGAGTGGTGGCAGGTGTCTGTAATCACAGCTACTAGGGAGGCTGAGGCAGGATAATCGCTTAGTTGCGAGCAGAGGTTGCAGTAAGCAGAGATCGTGCCACTGCACTCCACTCTGGGTGAAACAGCGAGACTCAGTCTCAAATATATATATTTGAGATATATAATATATATTTATATATAAATATATAGATATATATTTATCATTTAATGATAAGAACCCTACACATTTGACCTTTGGAGACACAGCTGAATGATGGCCACAGCTGCAGAGTCCTTTCATATCTTGGGGTCTGTATATCAGTTTGGAGCTTTTGGCTGCAAGTAACAGAATTCCTCATCTAAACTGGATTAAACATTAGAGAAGATTTATGTTTTACACACAGATCCAGTGGTAGCATGAATCAGAGTTAGCTGACTCAGCTTATCA
The DNA here is from genome assembly GCF_009828535.3 of Hylobates moloch. Lineage (NCBI taxonomy): Eukaryota > Metazoa > Chordata > Mammalia > Primates > Hylobatidae > Hylobates > Hylobates moloch. Next base: position 57,613,593 of record NW_026652284.1, read on the forward strand.
AGGACCACTTTCTCCCGTTGCTCTATGGTCTGTCCATCTACAATATTACAGCATTCTAAGATTCATTTCCCTCCAGTCATGAAATATATGTCTATTCTCTTGGCCTGATCAGTCCAATTTATGTCACTTGCCCATGTCTAGACCAATTGTGGTAGGGCGAAATAAGATGAGAATTCATTATTATTAATTTAAGAACAGTGGTTAGATAAAAGAGACAGTAGGAAGGTAAGATATCTAATAGATATAAATTCTCATTGAGAACTAAATTTCTACTTCAATTCTACTATTCCATAAGAAACCCCACAACTGTCTTCAATCATTTCTCATGTCACTATGTAGCAACATCCATTTCTTTTTCCAGAAAACTAAGAGCAATCCTTGATTTCTCTGTAGCTCCAACACTGTTGTAGCATTTTCCAGCAATGCTGCTTAATATATTTTTCTATATTTAATATCGATTTTTCTCTACCTACTTCTTTCCACATCTACTAATTTCATTCTCTCCTAAGACACCTGATCTCCTGAATGAGCTGCAATGCCAGGCAGAGAGAATCACTGGCAAAGAGACTCTGAGCTTCGATTGAGGTTGATATATATGAAGGACAAAATAATGAAGGACTGTACACTTGAAACAGTGGATTTTCAACTCTAGATCTTAACACAAATACTTTGTTCTTGTCATTCCAATCTCAGTAGAAATATTACCTCCTTTGAGAAGCTTTCTCTGAACACTTAATCTAAAAATACCCCTTTGCTCCAAAAGATCTCTATCTCAGTTGTTTTATTTGTCTGAATACCTGTCACTCTTTAAAATTATTTTGCTTGTTTTGTGTAGTTATTGCTTTACTTACTGTCTTTCTCATGAGAATGGAAGAAACATGAGATTAGAGACCGTGTCTATGGTATTTTAAACTCAACTGATGAACTAGAATATCACCAGGACCTGGTGGGTACTCAAATACCAATTTATTGAATGAACAAATGATAAAATGACTATTCTGGAATGATTTAGCAAACTGCATATCTATCTCAAGCCTTTTTCCTTTGTGAAATATTTATCTCATTTATGTTCCATACATTCATCCACCCATTCATTCAGGTATACATGCATATTTGGGGAAGCAAAAGGAAAGAAAAATGAAGTACCCAATGTAATTTGATTTTCAGTATTACAGTCTCCAAGGCAGGTCTTAATTCTCAAAGACCATTTAAACCCTCACCCACCTCACTTTCCTATCAGAGAAAGTTCTTTCATTACACATCAACCAACCAAGAGGGCCTAATAACCATGAATATGAGTAGTTGTAACCTTTAGAGTATTTGAATCTTGATCACAAATAGATACTGCTGAAGAGTGAAGAATTTTCCTAGTACGTATACAAATATGTAATTACATTAACATGTGGGCATAAAATGATTTCCAAAAATTTTCTAAATTCAGTGTTAAGGGGAAAAGAACATTTTACTATACAGTAGTACCTGGTTGCATAGTGTCATGTAGAAGAAGCATAGAGAAAATCAATTCTTCAAATTTTCAGTAATAAAGCTGATAATATATATATAATATAGTTCATGTTTACTTTTATTAGGTGTATTTTTAAGAAGTCTAATTAATTCATTGACAAAAATACCTTTGCCATTTATTTTTGTGGGAATCATTCACCTTGACAACAGGATTTTGGACAAGAAGAAGAGGAGTATAGTTGTCATCAGCCATGTGGTGGAGAGACAGCAGACTTATTCTGGGTAACAAAATTAACTTATTTCCTTGCTAAACCTGATACCGCTTGGTGTTAATAGTGTCTTACACAAGGAAGTAGTGGAGGTGGGGGAAGCAAAATCAGAAGAGAAAACTGAACAAATGCCCCAGATTCCTTCTTAGGTAGGCAGGGTAATGGCCCATGGCCTGGGTGTGGTTCACATGTCAGGTGGAGCTGACTTAAAGCTGAGGCGATGAATGAGGGATAATACAAAGTTATGTTCTTGCCAGACAGGTTTTGGAAACCACACAAATATGTCTGAACAGACTTACCTAAAGAAGACCACTCCAGGCAAAGTAGCAAAATCAAATCTGAAATGCCTAAAAACAAAAAAAAACAAAAAAAACCCCAAAACAGGAATAGTAGAAGTAGGAGAAACTGAAGGTGAAAGCTGGATAGAGAAGCAAGCAAGAAAGAAAAGATATTATAATGAGTTTGTATCTCCACCCAAATGAATTTAATAGATTGTAAGTAGAAAAAAATGACCTTAGTCAGCTGACCCAAATATCTCAATTTTTCTGGAAAGAACACTTTTCAATAAATGGGCATTTAATCACGTAGGATGAAACATATTCCTTTTGCGTGTATTGCAGTAGGTGCTAGTAGAAAAGAGTCTCTCTTTTTTAAGATCACAAACTACAAGGATTCAATGAGCCTGAAGCTAAAAGAGACTATTTATTTACCATGCATGGGACATTTTCTGGAGAATGGAACTATTGCATAGGAAAGCAGAACTGAAGATTAGAGAGAGTAAGAGAAATGCTTGATGAACCAAACCCAAGTCTTTGGTCAAGCATTGTATTTCATAGCCACAAATTAAACCCCCTTCCTTTTTTTTTTGGCTTAAACTAATTTTTGTTATAGTTATGCCACTTCTAGTGAGTTGTTATTGTTTGGCATATAACTTTGAATCATTATAATTCTATTTGTTGCAACAGTGGTAAAATATTTTTATATTTTATGTAGTTTATTATTATTTTTATCATATATAGACCCAGATTTACAATTATTGGGTTGACTTTTAATAAATAATATGTTTTCTAAAACTAATTTAAGATTTCTCTTATCTTCTTATTCCTATGAAAATATTTAGGGAAGAATTCGGCTCCTTGTGTTCATTGCACCTATATCTTTTGATAACTCATTAGGATATCAGAAGATATTTTAATTTTTTTCTGAATGTTTAGTTTAAAAGTATGGATTTTAATGTTTCATTGGTTTCATAAAATGTTTATTTTATTGATTTTTCCCCAGAATTTTTATATATATACATATATATACATTTATATATGCACACATATATATACACACACATATATATGTGTGTTATATATATATGTATAAATTCTGGGGAATTTATATATATATAATTGCTGGTATGTTTCCAGTTATTATTTAAAGGTTCTGTGAATCAGATGATCAGGTGTTCTGGGACATTATAATTGCCTGTTCTGATTTCACTGGAAAGGTTTTCAAAATCTACTTCTTAGAAATGCTCTTCACAAGATAAGGATGAAATTGAACTTCTATATATTTTAAGATGCCATCATTCAATTGCTTTCTATTCATGACTGTTTGGTATGTACTTTTGTGTGGTATCCATGGTGCTGACTCACCAGTTCTGCTTTATAGAGGAGAACAAATTTTAAAAGCTTTACTCACCTGAAGGTAAACATTTCTGGTATACTTTTGGTTCCTGGACAAAGATATGCTGTAAAAATAGTTTTCCATCAAACATGAGACTTTCTTAAGCTCACTTTCATTCATGAAACACATACTGGAAAAGTATAATTAAGAGCCAAAGGGTTTCAGAAAGGCTTACCTTTGTCTATGCCTCATTGATTGATATTCATTCACATATATGTTCAGTGAAAACCCAAGCAATCCTGGTTCTATAACTTTGAAGTGGTTTGATTATTTCAGTGAAGATTGAGATATTTCACATTATAATAAAAAGCATGAACACTATGGTTACCGGAAGTTTAGGTTCTATACTTTATAATAGAAATAAATACAGGTGAGAGGATTGCTGGAGGCCAGGAGTTCCAGACCAGCCTGGTCAACATAGCAAGACCCTGTCTCTACCTACAAATTTTAAAATATTAGCCGGGATGGTGGCACACATCTGTAGTCCCAACTACTCAGAAGGCTGAGTGAGGAGGATGGCTTGAGCCCAGGAGATCGAGGATGTGGTGAGCTGTGATCATGCCACTGCACTATAGCCTGGGTGACAGAGAGAGACCCTGTCTCAAAAAAAAAAAAAAAAAAAAAAAGGAGGAGAAAGAAATACCGTATTGTTATACTGTCTACTTAGTTCTTTTTTTACTGACCACTCTTTTTGTTGAACTGCATAACAGCTTTTTAAATCTTCCAAAAGCTGTAAACATGCTTCTTGTTATTCTAAGCCAGAGGTTGGCAAATTATGTCCCACAGGGCAAATCTGGCTCATATCCTGTTTTGGAAATAGAGTCTTATTGGAACGCAGTCGTGCCCATTTGTCTGTGGCTCTTACCTCCCTATAATAGCAGAGTTGAGTAGTTGCAAAAGAAACTATGTGGCCTACAAAGCCTAAAATATTTATTATCTGGCTCTTTTCAGAAAAATTCTGCCAACTTTGCTCTAACTGGTTACAAAATACTCAGGAGCTAACTTTTCTTTTATGTGGTTGGCATGATTGCTATATTTTTCTCAGAAACCGTCTGGCTTTATAACTTAAACACTGCCTCCTTAATATATACATCTGTATGTAAGCATTTGTCTTATAATTACTATTAGTAAAAAGTAGAAAGAAATATAAGTACATTAATGTTCCATTTTATTTATATCTTAAGCTATCCGAGGTTTATATAAATTGTATTTAAGGCTGATGAATACAACTATAATTATTATATGAAAAATATAGAAAATATGTTGCTCAATACATTAAAAACAATAGATTTTGTTTACATGTTCCTAGTGGATACTGAATACTACATTATGATATTTTATTTTAACCTTTCTATATTTATTTAAACTGTGGAGTATTCACAGCATGTATGAATGCAGAAGATTTTCATAAATAGTATTAATAATTTTTAAGTATTGCATTCCTTACCATTCAATTAAATTTTGTTTATCCATAACATGTATTTCCATAGTTGAAATGATGATACATGGAAAAATATTATTGATTCTACATATAACATTTTACAGATGTAAATAATATGCATGGAAAGGTCAAGCTGAATAATTGATAGTTGTCTATAGAGATTAGTATTATTTTTGATAATTTCTTGTTAATATTGATTGTAAATTGATATTAAAATTTTAATCCAAATTTATATCTATAATGAATACTTAAAATACTTCTAGCCTCGGAATATATTTTACATTCAAATTTTGAATCAGATTATTTCTAGATTTTCTAACTTATCTGTACTTTTACCATACAAAATTTGATGTGAAGTATATTCTTAGAGTGAGACTTCATTGAACCAGATATTACTTAAAATAGTGTTAGAATGATGAAGACATTATTTACATTACATGAAAATGTAAATTCTGTTTTTTCTAGTCATAATTTAAATTTTCTTGATATTACTGTATTAAGAAACTCAAAGAATTTTTAAAGTGACACCCCAGTTTTTTATATTACATGCTTCTCACAATTAATTTTTGAAGAGATAACTTTATTTTCTTTCTGTCTTCATTAATGTCATTAAAATGCAATTTTTCCCTGAATAGCATCACTTTCCCCAGCATCAACTCAAATATAGTTTAAAGAAGATTAATTGACATATCCACTGAAAATTGTATTTGATAATCTAATTTTAGTTTAGAGTTTCAAACTCATTATAAGACAAATTTTTCCTTTCATAGAAAAGAAAAATCAAATGACATGTATAGTAAACAAACAATAATATTATTGTTCTTATTTCATAATTAAAATAGAAATACATAAATTTCAAATAAACATAATTATTCATGTTGGTTTAGGTGGATATATTGATGCACTTTCTGAAAGCTTGAATACTATTATTCATTATGATACTATTATTTATTTCTTCTATGGAGGGCTGTGTTATGTTAGAATTATCAAAATGGATGTTTGTGGCAACTAGGTAATAAATGGAGTTTTAGTCTATGTTCAAATCCCAAGAAGCAGAATCACCCAGTGGTTGTTTCATCTGTTCTTGAGTAATAAGTGAAATAGACATTCTCAGCAATAGGCAGAATTTTCACACTGGCTCCCTGACTCATGCACTGAGTGCCATTATGTTGCATAGTACATCTTTAGCAACATTGCTTCCTTGCGTGAATTGCAGAAATTAGGTAGAGAGTGTTATGGTCTCCATGTTTTTGTTCCCCAGAATCCATATTTTGAAACTTAAACTAAGATGATACCAATGCATAAAATTTTCTGAAATTGGAAGAAAAACCAAAATCAGACACTCATGTTGTTAATTTGAGAGGCATGAAAGCTGTGAGGAGCAGAAGTTTATAAGTTTACTATGACAGTTTTTGAAATGAAATCCTTTTCCTTTATGCATAGTATTTAGGCATTTATGAGAAAAATGCAGAAAATTAAAGCCTTAAAAAGTTAAAATTACTTATTACATCAATTGTTTATAATAGTCATTATAAAGGTCACATGAACTGTGTTTTTCATAGTTGCTAGGAACAAACACATTTCTAGGGCATTCTGCACTCCGTGTTCTATCACATAAGGTACAATAGCACAGTCTAGGAAAATATCTTTCGTTTTGATAACTGAACATGTCTAAGGGGTTACATGCAGATAAGCAGGTATGCTTGAAAACTGTGTCACACTTGAGAATTTGCTATTTATTAATTCATCCTTCTCCATGTTCCTCCATGTTGCTTACTTATTGATTTGGAAAATTTGTTAGATATGATAAATATCATTAATTATGATTCCACTAACTTATAATGTATGTTACTTTGCCTAAGGAAGTTGGCCTTTTCTTCATTTGTCATTTCTTCTTTCTTTCCTGTTTCTTTATTTTCTTCATTTCGTTCCCTATTGGTTCTTCCCTCCCATTGCCTTCTTTTCCCTCTCTTGCTTCCATGCTTTACTGCACTTTTTCAGAAATAGTACATAATTTTTCCAAACTATTTCAAATTCTTTCATAATTATAATTATTGATAGTATCCTAGATCATTTACATGACAATTAATTTTATCAATCTTTTCAAAATTAAACAAGTAAAATATAATGAATATGTAGTTTGCCAAGATTAAATTATTATTATACTAAAATTAAATATTCTTAAACAATCAGTTAACTTTTTTAATGGGAGAAAATTATTTATAAACTGCTTTATTCTGTTGCAAGTAATGCACTTTTCCTAGATTCTAAAATATTGCAATTTTAACTCTTCAATTACAATAATAATTGTAAGTTCCTTCAAGATAACTTTTATCAGGATTTCTAATGCTGAGATAATTTTGCAGATCATCAGAACATTGCAAAACAGTCATTAGTAAGTTAGCCAGATCTTTCGACAAATGTATTGAATAGAAGCCTAATAAAAAACATTACTCAATGCATTTATTGAGAGATGCTGGCTAACTTACTTTTTAAAAAAGTAAAGGTATATTTTTAAAAAGTTGACTAAATAATAGAACTGTAACTCAGTATTAAACTAATTGTTTCTTCTATTCAAGTATGTTTCTTGAAAAGGGCTTATCTCTGTGTTCATTGAATTACTTTTCTTTCTATGCACTGACCTAGTGTTACGTGCCAGGTACTATTTTAAATACTTACAAGCATTACATCATTAAATAATCCTACTATGTGTGGGATGATTTAATATGGTGCTTTTACAGATTAGGAAACTAAGGATTATGTAGCTACTGTATCTTATCTGAGTAAGTGACAGCTAGTAAGGATAGAGCTGGTATATGAGACTAAGTCTAACTCTAAAGCTTATTTTCCCATCTCCAATTTTGTATTTTAACAATAATATGTGACAATAAAACATAATTTTAAAATATTTAATTCATTTTAGTATTTTCTTTGTGATAATATTTTATTAATAGGTATGCATATTTGCATTTATATGCATACATAAACAAATATACACATTTATATAAATATATATGTATATCTACATAGACACATAAATAAGTTATTCTGAAGTGTTGGGTAACAAAAGGAAAAAACTCAGGTAATTTTATTTAATGTGCAGACTTCAGCTTGCTGTTAGCAGTGATTATTGTAAAGTATTAAATTATAATTCATTCAGCTTGAATTATTCGAATAATGAAAGAGTTGCTGAAGGAAAGTCTGTTGCATTTCCTAATGCTTACAAAAAAATATAGTACATTGCCATGCACTTGTCTTATGCACTTGTCTTATTTCACACTATTTACTAATTTGTAACCAAGCAGCGATTTATCAATTAAATCATTTTTCATCATTAGGATTTTGTAAATGCATCTTTTCTATTGCAAGATATACTTTTATCAAGAGTATTTATATCAGAAGTTATATGGGAAGAGTTCTGAAAAATTTAATCAATTGCATTGTCAGCCTGGAGAATATTGACTGAAACAATTATTCAGTTGAACTGTAGAATGATTTGTTCTTCATATACTTAATAGTATTAACAAGGCTAGAAACTAGCATTTATGAAATGCTTTCTGTTTTGCAGGCACTATTCTCAAATTTTTTGTTTAAACAAACTAATGTAAATAAAATAATTAGCTCAGTCTTATTAGTAAGTACAGTAGTATTATTTTCTATTTTACCTAGAAATTAGTAAAGAAAATGAGTCTCACAGCTAGAGAATGAGAGTAATTGTCTATTCACATGTATAGACTAAACCAAAATCAATCTGTTAATAACAGTTCAAAAAGAAACCTATTTTCATGATAATTTTTCAATTTCATTTATTTCACTTATCTACTTAATATATAAATATTATGTGCCAGACACTAGGACACTCAGTGTTAAAGACACAACATTAATCAAAATAGTACAAAACATTTTCTCACATAAACTTAATATCCTAAAGTTAGAAATAGACACTATATATATATATAGAGAGATATATATATATGTCAGACAGTGATAAATGCCATGAAGAAGCCAATGTTGAGTAAAAATATAGAAAAATACATTTGGAGGCTGTCTTTTCAAAAGGAGGTCTGGAAAGGTAATGAGGTATTCTCTAACAAGGTGACATAGGAGCAGATAACTGAAGGAGGTAAGAGAGGGGGCCACAAATCCATCTAGAGTGTAAACAATCCAAACAGGAGAAAACTCATGCAATCCTGATATATGCTCATGTTTGACATGCTTGAAGAACAGCAAGGGGGCCTGTAAAGCAGGATCTGGTAGAAGACTAAGTCAAGATGCAGGCAGTGGCCAGATTATGTTTCTATGTAAACCATCAAATCAACAGGCTATTAAAAGACTTTGATTTTTACCCAGAGTGATATGTAAGGCACAGGAGCATTTTGATGAGATGAATGTTTAAAATTGCCTTTTATTTTAAGTGAAATACTCTTACTGTTTTGTGGCAAATGGAGTCTAGAGGAGTAAGGGTGTAAACAGGGAATGTTAAGTTAGTCTATTATAAGAGTCCAGGCAAGCAATAACGGTGGGCTTGGACCAGAGTGATGTTAGTGGGGGTAGTTAAGTTATACAGATTTGGCTATGCTTTGATGACAGACCCAAGAAGATTTGCTGATATGTGGGTGTAAAAGACAGAATTCAGCTATGACTCTACAGTCATAGGCCTGAGCAGAAGAGTGAATGGAGAAGTCATTTATTCAGATGAGAAAGATTGTAGTGGAATCAAGCTTAGAAGAGAAAATTATTTAGTTTAGGTCATGTTGAGTCATAAGTACCTATTAAATATCTATGTACATATTTCAAATAGGTAGTCAGATATATGAATCAGAATTTGAACTGCAGGTAGACTTTTGAGTCATCAGTAGGTAGTACTGTATTTAAAGCCATAAAATATGGTGAGATCCATTGTAACTGAGTGTAGATATGAAAAAAAAAAAAAAGAGGCCCAAGAAATGAGAGCTGGGTCACCATCTTACCCTTTAGAGAAAGAGAAGATGAGCAGGAAGGAATCCACAACAGACTGTGAAGGAGTTTCCAGCAAGGTAGAAGGATAATCAAAAAGAGAATGGTGTACTTTTGATAAAAATTTAATAAGTGTTTTGAAGAAGAGGAAACGATATGCTGACACAATCTTAAAATTGCTGAAAAGTGACCATTGGATTTAGCTATATGGAGATCTTGGTGACTAACAAGAGGAGTTCATCAGAGAGGTAGAATTCAGTGGAATGAAATCAATGTGTAGACAGCAAGTTTAGCAAGTTTAGGCAATTGTTTTATTTTTGAAAAACTTTACCAAGGTATATTTTCTACATCATAAGATAGACAGTATTTTTGAGTGTTGATGTAAATGGGAGTATTGCTGTAAATTGGAGAAGCAGCTGGACTATAATATAAGGTGGAGGGAGGTGGGTTTCTAAATTTTAATTAATTAATTAATTTGTTTTTAAGATGGGAGAGATTTCAGTATGTATATGATGATGGGAACCAACCAAGACATTTATACAGAAGGAAAAAACATGCAAAGAGCAAAACTCAAGAGTGTGTGAAGTAGAGGAGATAGTATACAGGGCAGAAGTTGAGAGGTTAGCTTTATCTAAGAGGAAAGACAATGTACCTTCTTATAATAGGAAGGAAGGTAGCATATGTAGGTAGAGATGCAGGTCGGTAGGTATAGTCGGTATGGAGTTTTTGTAAAGCCTCTACTGGTTGGTTTCATTTTCTCAGTGAAGCTTAAAGCAAGGTCATCAACTAAAGGGGTAAGTTTCTGTGTGTTGATGGGGTAGGGTCTCTGGTAGTCGGACTAGAGAGAAGACAATAGGAAATAGCCCTTGAGAGAATGAACTAATTAAGAAAATGACGGCTAGATAGTACCAAGTTTCCATCTGAAATTGGAGGTCATGCACTTAAAATAACGTTAATCAGCACAGTTGGACATTTTCTTCAATCACAATTAGAGGTATAGGAGTATGTTCAAGTAGGAACTGAATTAGATTTGAGCACGTGTTAATCTAGGTGTGACTTTGCCCAAGAAGTGGGCAGGGAGGAGGACAGAAACTGAGGACCTTACAGTAAGTGAAAAAAGTCAGCCACGGAAAGACAAATACTGCATGATCTGGTTGATGTGGAAATTTAAAAAGTCAGTCTCATAAAAGCAGAGTGGAATGGTGGTTACCAGAGGCTGGAGATGTTGGGGAGATGTTGGTCAAAAGATACAAAATTACAATCAGACCGGAGGATTAAATTCACGATATGTATTGTACAGCATGACTATCGTTAACGAGGATATATTGTATTATTGAAAAACGCTAAGAAAGTGGATGTTAAATGTTCTCACTGCAAAAGTGATAACTATGTGAGGTCATGCATATTTTAATTAGCTCAGTTTAACTATTCTGCAATGTGTATTTACTTCAAAACATCACAAAAACACAAACAATATTATCTGTCTATTTAAAATAAAAATAAACAAATAAATTTGAAAATTAAAAAAAAAACTGAGAATGTCTCCTAAGGAGGGATTACAATGATGTTCCGTGGAATATAAACTGAGTAAAAAGACATTGAGATCCTGACGTAGGGCAGGATCAATGAAAAGCTTGGAGTCAATAACTTAGAAATCCTGATGCCATCAAAATATTTCATACAGGCCTTTCATAGACAGGAAAAAGATAACTTGTTAGCTTTTAGTTCAACCTTAAAAAATATGTCTTCCAGTTACCTGCAGAATTTCATTTTCTTAATGTCTGTGAATCAGTTGATTTCAGTGATTCTAACTAAATCGTGATTTTTGCCTGAGGCGTTAAGTCCTATTTTTATGTGTTTTTTTTGCTGAATAGGGCTACCTGGATTGCATGTGAGGAATCAGTAGTTTGTATATCTTTCAAAATAAGCATGCTTTTGAAAGCAGTAGGGTAACATGGAACCTATGGTAATTATTTGCAATAGTGTTGAGTAGCACATTCAGAATTTATGCAGCAGAAACTTTTAGCTTGAATGAATTAAAGCTTTTGGATTTGAAAACCTGTCTGTTTCTTAATATAATCAGATATGTGAGTCTCTGTAAACTTTCTTTGCTTTCAAAGGCAAACATAACTAATAATTTCTGTAAAGGTCTTGAATCGTTCCAACATCTGTTCTTGGTTTACTATAAAAACCATATCTCTGATCTCATGTGTTGAACTACTGTATGTTTGCCACTGTCTATTTCCTGTGAAAAAATACAACGAACAATAATAGCTTTTGTTCCTAACGTTCCAACCACTAAAACAGCTGAACAAATAACGTCCATGCTTTCATTTGGAATAATTTATTCCATGTACATGTTTATGCAGAGTCATTTGGCTTATTGGATGTTTCATCATTCAAAAATCAAATCTCAGAATTTTAGACTACTGAAAACTCTGGTCTAATAGTTTCCTCATGTTTATAGTAATTCTCTTAACAGCATTTCCTTCCTAATTCATCATCTTACGTTGTGTAGAGTTTGGTATATGAGTAGAAGTGGTTAAAATCCCCTGCATTAACAAAGTTAGTGAAAATTTCCATTCGAGGCCACACATTTTGCAAATAACATTAAAAGATTAAATAATTCGGCATTTAAGCCATGAAAAGTAACAATTTCTGCTCTTTTGTTGCCTAAAGAAATAATAACTATACAGTAGTAATGATACAAATTATAATACATTTGTCTTAACACACTCCAGATGACTTAATGATGGGGCAGCAACACAGAGCAAGCCTCACTTCCTTTCCACAAAATATCTTAGTACCTAAACTTTACTAGCCCAGACATGGAATAAGGTTGCACTGATTAAGTAAGACAGATAAAAAATACTCATTGAAAGTTAGAAAAATAAGTTATCTAAAAGTCAGTTTTACATCATTTGCAGTGCCACCAGTTTGGAATTTTTTAACATACCTTTTTTTATTTCTAAAAATTTGGAATAATAATTTAGAATCCATTTACCACAACATCCCACTGAAAGCCAAAAATTTGCAGTGGGTCATTCAGCTATACAGTCGATTCAGTGTTTAATAACAGACTACCTAGAAGGCTCAGGATATCTAATGTTTTCAATTTACATTCACATATTATAATCTATGAATAAAATGAGTTTAATTTTAAGGTTTGAGTTTTAAGGTTTAAGGTTTTAAGGTTTGAGTTTTAAATACCAGCATTTGAGAAGTTACTATTTCAACAGAATTCCACTACCTTAAGGAATAACTACTTTCTTGGTTGCAGTGTGTTCTAGTTCAGGAAATAATGAAATTATGACTGTATTAGTTTGCTAGAGTTGCCATAACCAAGTACCACACACTGGATGGCTTAGGACAATAGAAATGTATTATATACCGTTTTAGAGGCCAGAATCTGAAATCAGTGTCAGCCAGGTCACACTCCTCCTGGAGGTAACTATGGCAGGATCTCTCCTGGCTTCTGCTAGTTCCTTGGCTTCTGACAGCAAAACTTCCATCTTCACATGGCATTCTCCCTGCGTATGTGTCTCTATTTCAAAAATTTCTCTTTTTTATAAGTACACAATTTACACTGGATTAGGGTTCATTCTAATGACTTCATTTTAACTCCATTGCCTTGGTAAAGGCCTTACCGCCAAATAAGATAAAATTCTGAGGTACTAGGGGTTAGGGCTTCAGTGTTTCTTTCTGTGGGGACAGCATTTAGCCCACAACAATGGTCTTTGTTATAGGTATGGCATATGTATGCTTTGCAACTGAATCATTCTCAACAATTTTTACATTTTTAAAATTATATATATATATATATGATTAGTAATACTTAGCTTAGTCAGTCATATATAAACATATTATTCACAATTATGTCTTAGAGAAAATGATAACTTAGTAACTACTTCCCAAATCCAAATTTACTTAGGTTTGGGACTCTCACTAGATCTCACTTTCCCCACATTTCAGGGAAGCGGATGACTGCTTCTTGCAGCTCACCACCAATCTCTGCTTGAGTCTAGCTCTTCTCCTTAGTGGTGAGCATAGCTCCAGTTACTGATATCAGAGTCACATCAAAAGCTCTTGTAGCTACATATATGCAATTTCTGATGGCTTCTCTGGTAATTTGTGGTTAATTTCTTATTTTATGTATGACTTGCCAGAAGGCCAAACAAGAAAGAATTGCAAATATTCTTTCTTGCAGTTTCATCATATTGCCTGCTTTCTTCCCACTCTTTTTTCTACAATAAAAATTTGATTTTACATGTGCATTACTAATTCATTAAAAGATAATCTTTCACACAAAGGAGGATTAATTCATAGATTATATTCAATTAATTTAAAAATGTTTGCTATGTTTATTTATTACTAATTATTGACTTCATTTAGATGCAGCTTCCTGTTAAACAATGACTTCTTTCATGTTTCTTTTTAAGAACAAATATTTGAAAAAAATAAAAATGTTACCAGCTTTATTGAGGTACAATTGACAAATAAACATTGTACATATTTGCAATGTACAAAGATGTTTTTATAAGCTTATACATTGTAAAATAATGATAATGACCACAACCAAGATAATTAACATATTTGCCACCTCACAAAGTTGCCTTTTTTGAGGTGAAAATATTTAAGATCTACTCAGTTAGCAAATTTCAAGAATATGATGTAGTATTATTAACTAGAGTCGCCATAGTGTATATCAGTCTTCTGAACTTACTCATCTTGCATAATTCAATCTTTTTGACCAGCATTTATTCATTTCCCTTACCCCTCAGTCCCTGGCAATACCATTCTATTATATACTTCCTTGAGTTTGACTTTGTAAGATTCTACATGTTAAGTGAGAACATGCAACATTTGCCTTTTCGTGCCTGACTTATTTCACCTAACATAACGTTCTCCAGTCACATCTATGTTGCTGCAAATGACAGGATTTTACTCTTATGGCTGAATAGTATTCTATTGTGTATATATGCCACATTTTCTTTTTCTTTTTCTTTTTCATCTATCAATGGACACAGATCTTGGCTATTGTGAATAATGCTGCAATGAGATAGGATTTCAGATATCACTTTGAAATACTGATTTTAATTTTTTTGGCTATATATACCCAGAAGGGGGATTGCAATTCAACATCATTTTTTGGTAAAGATTCTCAACAAACTAGGCATAGAAGGAATGAAACTCAACTTAATAAAGGCTATATATGACAAGCCCCAAACGAACATTGTACTTAATAGTGACAAGCTGAAATATTTTCTTCTAAGTTCCGGAATAGGATGAGAATGTCCACTCTCTCTTCATCTATTCAACATACTACTGGAAATGCTAGCCAGAGCAATTAGACAAGAGAAGAAATAAAAGCCCTCCAAATCAAAAAGGAAGAAATCAAATTGTATCCACAGATATATAAAATATGATATATAGAAAACCCTAGAAACTCCATCCAAAAATTATTAGAATAAACATATTCAGTACAGTTGCATGATACAAAATCAACATATAAAATTTCATTTTGTTTCTTTCTGCCAACAACAAACTATCCAAAAAAGAAATTAATAAAACAATCCCATATATAGTAACCTCAAAAAATAGAATATTTATGAATAAGTTTAAATAAGGAGATGAAACATCTGTGCAGTCAAAACTATAAAATATTGGTGAAAGAAATTGAAGAAGACTCAAATAAATGAAAAGACAATCTGTTCATAGATTGGAAAAATTAATCTGGTTAACATGTCCATACTACCCAAAGTGATTTACAGAGTCAATGAAATCTTGATCAAAATTTCCTGCACATTTTTTAAAGAAATAGAAAAACGATGTTAAAATTCATAGAAAACCACAAAAGACTGCAAATTCCCAAAACAATCATGAGAAAAAGAACAAAAGTGGGTGGATAAAACACAACAAAATAAAACATAATAAAGACACTATAGTCATCTACCAGGGATGGTGGGTTATTTGATATGTAAGACAATTTGATTTTAAACTTTCCCAATGCATTCTGATATTTTTCCTTTTCAGGCTATTTATTTCTGTTTTATTGTAGTCTGCACATCATTAAAGATATTTCACAAATCACTAATGTGTAACTTCTCGTAGTTTGAAAGCCTCTGAGAATCTGGGATTTGGACACACACACACACACACACACAAATTTTTACTCCTGTACTGGAAACAATGATGCCCACCTGGTAATCTACTGGCCAATATTGCATGTTTGCTGCTGTGTATTCTTATTTCTGCATACCAGCTCAACATGTTTCCAGAATCATGAGATTGGAACTGTTCTCCTTGTGTGAAATCTCTCATCTCTGGGTATAAGATACTCTAAGGCATAATAGGAGCCTATGGTGAAGAAAGAGAAATTTAGCTTCTTTATTTTGCTCTCCTATCCGTACTTTATTTATTCACTCAATAAGTATTCATTGGACACCTAGTACATGCAGGGTGTTATGGTAGGCACTGGAATTTTATGAGTAAATTAATGCAGACATGGGCTGTGTCGTTGCTAAGATTAAAATCTAGTGAGGGAAATTAACAATATATAATCACGCAAAAAATGTAAAATTGCAACATTTTATGACATGTTTGAGAGAGATTCTTTTGCTTCTTAACATCCTTTTCCTACTACTTTCTCCTCCTCTTTCTTTTCTTCCCCTACTAAATATTGCGAATGAAACAATCTTCAGCAGAAGAATCTAGGAAAGTCACCACAAGTGTCTCTCCAGAGAAAAACAGTGTGGTGCCACTACACACACACAAATAGCATATTACATTGTATTTTTGGAGAGTAAAGAAATAAAATTAGAAAGGAAGGAAGGAAAGAAGAAAGGAAAAATGTCACCTGTCTCAATTCCTGTTAGTTGATTTTCATATACAGATTTGGAATATAGCTCATTTGAATTTGAGGATTTCCTGAAATGTATTTTCACAAAACATAACAACAGTGACCAAATTGTCAGCAAATTTGATTTATTTGATACATGAATTTTCTCATTCCAGACAGACATCTTGCCTTTGCTTTTCCTGAGGCAGGTAGAGCCATGTATATTCACGGGACAAAACATATTTGCTACTCTTGTTCTTTTCTTTGAACTGATTATTTCTTATTAAAATAGATTCTCCTTTAGTTTCAGTCAGACTTCCAGTCAGTGATGGTTATCCTGAACAGTATTGGCAGGAGGGCTCTGACTTTCATTTGGATTTTGAGCTTTAGTGTCAGGTTGAGTAAGGAGTTGATTAAATTATTTCCTTTCATTTCTAAGTTACCATTTTTAAATGTCAAATCATTGTTAGATGCTAGACCTTTCATTGTATTTTAAAGTGTATTTCAGCCTACTTTTAAAGAAAAAAATACTCCCCAAAATATTGAATCAATAGAACCTAAATGATGGACATTTATTCAGTTGCATCCACTTGTCTGAAAATGATACCTGCATTACAGTTACATGGAATCTTTCAACCTTCTTATGAGGCTAGGTTGTTAGACTACTTTTCAGTGAGTGTCATATGTAAATCAATAATTCTGATTTTCAGTGGTAACATCCTCAGAATAAAATCTATGATGAAAAGTACATTTAGTCCTAAAGACAGTTTGCAAAAACTGAAATTTGCCAGACAATCACATTTAATATATTGTTTTCTATAGAACACCTTGCCTAAATTTAATTATAGCTAAATGTAACATTTGTGTCACATTCATGTTTTTCAAATCAGGCAACAGTTTAGTTAGATGGTTTCATCTATTTTTTTTTTTTTTTTTTTATAAAATGTCTTTCAGACAATAGAAAATGCAAGACTAAGGGCTAAAGCAAGATGCTTGACCAAACATTTCTGTAAGTCATATTCAAGCACCAAATGAAAGCAGATAAAACATTATATTGAACTATATTAAATAATATCATATGATATCAAATCATGTAGCAGTACTCTTCCTAGTATTAAACTTGTGTGGCTATAGTTAAGATAGAGTAAGTTTTTAGGGCTAAAAGCTTGGGGTTTTGGCTAATAAGACTTTGTTCTCTGAGAATAGTTACATGCCCTTGGGTAAATTATTTCACTTCTCTAAACCTAAACTTCTTCAATTATAAAATGTAGACAAAATTACAAAAAAAAAATGCATTGCAATAGTGAAAATGGCATTAAATTAACTAATTTGCTTAGCATGTTTTGCATAGTACCTGGTAATCAACAATAGTAATAATTATATTTCCACATATTCTCTACATTGCTCGTGATTCATTTCTCAATGTTACCAAATATGAAGGGCCAGGTAAAGAATCATAGGCAGTACTAATTATCACTGTCCATCTGCAAAGTTCTGTTGTTTGTGAAAATAGAGATTTTTCTGTCTTTTCCTTTGTGCTTGTATCCAAAGGGCTCTAAAAAATCTAATATGCCTCTTATTCCTGTAGCCATGTTCATCTCCCCAGTGCCAGTGCTACCCAGTGCCCTCCAGGAATGATGTATTGCTCAAAGTTATATTTCAGCAAGTTTTTATAACATTTCTTCTGACTGCCCTGCTTCCTGTGACTTTAGCTTGCTATCCAGAATCTTATTAGATATTCTTCTATCATCAATTTCTTCATAAGTCTAGCTCAGTGGATCTATTTTATATCAAGTAATGTTTAAACACTACTGGACTGATTGTATTACAGGATTCATTAATCTTGTCAGTTGATATTAACAAATACCCCTAGAGTATTATTTTCTATTTGGCAGGATTTTTTTCCTGAAAGGGTTAGCTTCATTATGGATTTGGATATCTACAGAGACTAGCCACTGTTGGTGAAATACATCTTTAGATCCTAAAGATTTTGGTTCATTGGAGTTTATGTTGAAATTCTTTTAAAATCTGAGTGATATTCCTGGTAAATTCAACATTTAGCATTGAGAATTCATTGGTGCTATCTTTAAAAATTATTAGTTTGCAATAGAGAAAAAGAAATCACTGACCTTTTGTCTCCATCCTCAAGTTCATATATTGAAGCCCTAACCCTGAATGTGACCATATTTGGAGAAAGGACTTATAAGAAACAGTTAAGATTAAATGAACTCATACAAGTGAGATCCAAATCTGATAGGATTTGTGGACTTGTAAGAAGAGAAAGAGAGTAAGATTTTTACTATCACTCTTTGCTATGTGAAGACACAGTGTGAAGGCTGTAATCCGAAAATTAGGAAGAGCACCCTCATCAAATCTAAACCCTCTGGTGCCTTAATTGTGGACTTTCCAGCCGCTAGAACTGTGAGAAAATAAAATTCTGTTGTTTAAGTCAACCAATTTATGGTATTTTTTTTTTATGGCAAACCAAGCCGACTAATCCACCTCTCATCACATTTTCTTGCCTCCAAGGAACTTGCTTGTCTGCTTTTTAAAAAATATATAGATTTTTTTTTATTTTTGTTGGTACGTAGGTGGTGTATATACTTATGGGGTACATGACATGTTTTGATACAAGTATGCAATGCATAATAATTACATAATGGAAAATGGGGTATCCATCACCCTGAGCATTCACGGTTTGTTTTATAAACAATCCAATTATGCTCACTTAATTATTTTAAAAAGTAAATTAAATTTTTCTAGGCTATAATCACCATATTGTGCTTGTCCTCTTGATTTCTTTGTCCAACAGTGTTTCAGTCAAGGATTTTCTGCTCAGTTGCATAACTTGTTGACAGGATATACTCTTTTACTTAAAAGTCAAATTGTCAAAGTTTTTATTATACAGATACAAAATTTTATACATAAATAAAATATATATTTTTGACCATTATGCTAGGGATTACAATAACCTCAATGTATACAATTATAAATTGTTTAGGACAAAGTAAACTGTCTAAAATTGTAGAAAAGAGGGGCACAATAAATGTTTTTAAATTATAGAAATGAATAATGGAGTTGAACTTTTGTAGAAATACAATGCATAATTTCACAACCCATTTTAAGTTTTTTTCATTAAAATGTACTCATTATTAAAATTACAAACACAATTGTATGTATTATTATAACATGCTCTCTTAGAATATATATATTGTGGAATGGTTAATGTAGCTAATTAATGAATGTATTACCATTTTTGTGGTGAGAACACTTAACGTCCATTCTTTTAGCTTTTTTTTTTTTTTTTTTTTTGAGACGGATTCTCGCTCTGTCTCCCAGGCTGGAGTGCAGTGGTGCGATCTCGGCTCACTGCAAGCTCTGCCTCCCGGTTTCACGCCATTCTCCTGCCTCAGCCTCCTGAGTAGCTGGGACTACAGGTGCCCGCCACCACGCCTGGCTAATTTTTTCTATTTTTAGTAGAGACGGGGTTTCACCGTGTTAACCAGGATGGTATCAATCTCCTGACCCCATGATCTGCCCGCCTCGGCCTCCCAAAGTGCTGGGATTACAGGCGTGAGCCACTGCGCCTGGCCTCTCTTAGCATTTTTTTTTTTAGAACACAATGTATTAGTCATTAACTGTAGTCACTAGGCTGTACAATAGGTCTCCCGAATTTACTCCTCCTATCTAACGTTTGACCAACTTCTCCTTAATTCCTTCTCTTCCCAGTTACTCCAGCCTTTGGTAATCAACTTTCTAGCCCTTACTTCTAGGAGAAGTAGATATAAAATCTCATTTTGATATTTTCATTTCAACAAAACCTAAACATTTAAAAAATCTTTTACTCAAAAAGTTTATTGCAACATTATTTTTAGTGAAGAAAAATTAAAACCAAACAAGATAATGCATGCGCATAAATAAAAATTGGAGACAATTGTAGAAAAAGAAAATAAGGTTATGTTGTTATAGATGCTTTGATTGTTCTCTGTTTTACTTCGTATTACCCAAATGTTTTTTTCAATAAATTTTATGTATGTATAAAGTGTGTGTATGTGTACATATGTGTGCATAGGTATTCTTGCATCTTTTCTTGAAAAATAAATACTCATTGCTTAAATAAATTCAAGAGTGCCATCATTTATAGATATGTAACTAAAATGTAGTTCTAAAAATAAGCTCTGATATTTGAATGTTTATCTTTGTGAAATTTTATTTTAAAATAGCAGGCATCTCAGAAAATAGCGAACGTTAGAAATGACCAAAATGATTAAGAAACTTTAAATTTATTCCCATGCCAGAATCCAGCAAATGCATTCTCAAAGTAATGGAATACACTTGACTCTCTACATGACTGATTGCATCTTCCTCCTGTAGCTACACGATGTAAACATTTTGGAGACCACAATTACATAAAATGTCCAAGCAATGCACAACAATAACAAAGCCACCATTATGTTACATTTTTATAAAATCTTAAATTGTCATAATATGGATACCTATGAAATTTGAATACAAATTTAAAATTTACTAATAAAATACAGTTGTCCCTTTTTACCAGAAGATCATTACTATCAGTAATAGTAAACTAATAGTAGCAACTTTCATAAAATAATAAATAAGTTTTATTTTCATTGACTGTGATATTGAAATAAGCCTCACTGAGATCCTGCTCAAATACAGCTCATGTCACATTGGACTTATATGTATTTTTGAAGCAATTAGCAAAATTCAGAAATTGAGCACAAGGCTTGCATTTTCATTACCAGAAAAATATTTTCATTCTTTTAATCATTTGGATGTAAACAAATCCAGCTTCATATCTCTTCTACTGAGACTCCTATAAAGCACACGTCATTGCAGTAAAACTAACAGAAAAATACACATGCTTGAGCTCACTAGATATTTGCTATCTTTGAATATCAAATTAGCAGGCCATTAGCTGGGATGTTATTTTCATTTGAGATTTCTTTTATAAAACATTTTTTAATAAAATATTAACAACACAGCCACAATATCCGTATTTTTACTTTGGTACAAGTGAAAAGCATAATTTGCACAAACAGCAGATTCTACCCAATGTGCAAAACCTCTCTTTAGATATAGAATGCATAAATTGAAATGAAATGATATTTGGATTAGCATTGAGGATGGGTAGCAAAAGCCTGGAAATGAGCAATAATCATGTTTCTTTTAGATGATTTTGAGGCATGGTTGGAGAACTGGAATAAAGTTAGAAAGGAAAGCCCTATTTAACCAAATCTACCTTAAACATTTTTGTAAACTCAGGGCCAAAGTTTGAAGTCTTCTAGAATGTTCTATATTTTTCTTAGCAAGTTAATGGAAGAATAAGTATGGAGCCTATGTTATTGAGAACTTGGTATTTGCTGATTGCTTTGTATGCATCTTCTCACTTGACCCTCCTAATAAATATATGGAAGGTAAGTGTAATCCCAATTAACATACAAGGAAACTGAAGCTTTGAGGAAATACATAGAAATATATCACATAGGCAAGATCACTCTGTTAATAAATTATAATGCTACGATTGGCTCTCTGTTATGCCTGATTCCAGAGACCATGCTTTGTGTGATTCTTTTTGTATATGGCAAATAATATATATCTAGGAGTCCAGACATACAAAACAGTCCAACAATAGAATAGTATGTGTGTGTGTGTGTGTGTGTGTGTGTGTGTGTGTGTGTGTTGGATAGCCTTTAGTTTTCTTTGATGAAGATCAGAGAGATTTTAAATAAACAAAATGAAAATATCAAAATGATTTCATCATCCATGTGAAAGATATGCTTAATAGATCCGCACCCTCAGTATATACTTTAGTCTTTTATTGCAAAGTTGAGATTATTGATTTTCTAATTTTATCCATAGCAGATTCCATACTCTATTCATACATTCCTTATGATATTTTACAACTATAAGGAGAATGAAGATAGTGAAAGTTTTGAGGAGACACAGGTACTCTGCCATTCCTCATTAGTTATGTATGGTTGTTCTTTCCCGTCTCTTATTGCTTATGAATTGCCTCGTTAGGAATATCCCAAAAAATACTTTTCCTTTGTTTTTTAATTTTTTTTTAAATTTCAACACGCTCCTTTTTCTAAAGTCCCATATCAATTTAAAATATCACATTACTTTCCAACGTAAGTCTCTAGAAGTTTTCAAGCCAAAAGTCCCAAGAAGAAGCCCAAAATGTGAGATAGTGGGAAAATATTTAAATATAGCAGCTTATGTGGTTTACAGATTATTAAAATAAATAGGAATTTGATGGTAAGAATTCCAATTAATATAGATATCTGGGAAATAGATTTGTAGTAACCTGTAGTTACTACCTACCTATTTCCCAATGAATTTTATATAGAATAGGATTTTTTCCTTGTCCCGCCCAGGTCATATCACCTATGCAGGCATCCTGGCAGTGACTAATATCTGTATTAAGAAAATGAAAAAAAAATTCTTGATCTTCACTCAGATCATAGAGGTATACCATTAAAAATACCCTTTTGTCTCTCAATGTCAATAATACTACAAGGTAGAATATGGTCATATTTTATGAAAAACATTAGAATATTCTAAAGGCTCAGACATTCTCAGGATTTAAGCCTGAATAATTATGCAAAATAACAAAATTTTCAGTAGATTGTAAACAAGGACGTATACCAATTAAATCTATTTGGCACATTTCTCTTACTTTTCTTAAGACTGGTACTTACTTTTCTTTATGATTATTAAAACCATGACATGGTTAATGTTTTTTGATGATAAGTCTAAATTAAATGAAGAAACAGATTAATCTTTACTTTAAATGTAAATTTCAATTCTTTAGCAATTAAGAATAATAGTTCATTTAAAAAGCAATGCTGTAAGGAAAAACCATTTTTAAGTATCTTTTTTTCTTTCTTTTAAAAAAGATGTGCTTTGATAAATTGTATAAACATATTATGCATTATTAAACTTTAAAATTATATGCTTGACAGATTGCATATACTTCTCTCTAGGGCTTTATTGCAGTCTGTGGAACTTATTAGTTGTGATTTCATTGCCAGTGGCAAAATGTAGTATGTTCCATAAATTAAAACTTTTGACTGTGGCTATGAGAAATTTTTTATGATGAGCAGAGATTTGACGTGGGGGTAGGAAACAAATCTAACAGTTTTAATCCAAAAAAGAAAAAAATTCCGTGTGTGATGAATTTGTGCTTCGCATTTGTTTATCTCAGGGATTGCACATTCTAAACAATTTGGGAATTGCAGTAATTTTAGAACTAGGGTAGATAAATTTACAAGTCAAATCACAAAGTTTACAAAAGAGTATATAGAGTAATACAGCTTACTTATACCAGATGCTGGTAATCTGGACATTGGACTATCAATTAAAGTGGACAATTACTTGGCGTTCTTCATGTTGATTCCATTTTGCCAAATCCTTCTTTTTCCAGTTTTTTTAAAATGGTATTTGCCTGTTACTTTCTGTCATTATCAACATTTAGTAACTCTGTATTTTTTATCTCATATTCAAATAAATTACTTTATTGAAAACAACAAATATATTTTCCACCACTGGCCAATTCAGAGCAAGGCAACGTAATTTTCTGAGGTAAATACATTTTCATGTATAATGAAATACACAGTCAATTTCATTCTTATTTTTATTATATTATAAAATTCTACATAGGAACACATTTCTGTGATATTAGACTTGTATATCCAATATCGATGAACCTTACAGTTTTACATAGGATAGAAAAGATCAGGAATAGGTGATTGCAGATAAATTATTATTAACTCATAAATAACGAAGGCATTTTCAAAGGAACGACTGATAACTAATTAGTTAAACTTGCCAAATAATTACTGAATAATCACAGCTCTCATCAGCAGCTGTTATAAACTGATAGAATTTGATTCAATACAATATGTATAAATTAACACTTGGCTGAAACATCTGCAAACTGTGGCAAACACTTTTTGTGTGCATAGGGCTGGAGGCATTTTTTTTTTTTTTTTCGTAAACACGAAGGGGTTTATTTATAAGTGTCCAGAGGTAGGCATTCCAGGGATAGTCTGACACTTCCACAAAGTCATCCAGGCATGTGGCTTCCATTGTCAAGGTTCCAGTGCGACTAAAGATAGATTTTGCCACTCTAGCCATCACATCCTCATTCCAGGCAACAGGAAGGAGGAGGCAAGAGAAGGTAACAGGATATGTCCCTGCTGATTACACTTCCACGAAGGAGCTTTCTGGAAGTCCTACCCACCAACTTCCACATGACCACACTTGGCAGTGAGGAATTGTGGAATTATCATCTTTTCTTTTTTTTTTTTTTTTTTTTT